>NW_024349800.1:58560430-58839886 GCF_902729225.1 Pteropus medius | reverse complement strand
TAATGAATTAATGCCTGGTCCACCATAGCTTCCTCATGACAGTGGTATGCAACATACACTAAACCTTGTTCCTTAAAAAGCAGTGCACCCTCACTTTGAGATGAGTCAAATAAAACTTTTTAGACAGTGACCACAATGATTGCTCACATCATCCCATTTCAAAATGATTGTTTAAAACAGGCGATCCTTCTCTACTTCCGCATTCTGACACTAACAAATTGTGTCCTACATAATTGAAAAGTGATTCTTCACTGAATTACACATTAACTGTGCTATTTTCTTTAGGCTGCTCACAAAACAAAGCTGGAGTTTGAAAAAGAGTGATAATAAATTCTGTCACTTTCTTAGGCTTAAGGTGATGGATTCCTTTTAGATGTTACTGTGGATTGAAGGTGCTAAATGCTGTCTTGTGCATTTTATTTGACCTTGTGTTAATACTGACTGAAAATAAGCAATATCAAGATGTCTATTCCTCCAAATAAAAGGTAAGATATAAAAGAGAAAATAACTGGGCTGAAAATCAGAACTGAATAACCCTGTGAAGTACATCTATATTTCAGTCAAGAATTTGTGGAAAAGGAAATCTTAGAGAATATCTATTTTCTGCTATGTAATAAATGCCAGGAATATACAAAAAGAGACAGATTGCCCTGAGCAGACTTGGAGCAATAATTGTGGGCATGCATAATTACCAAGCTAAAGAAACGATTTTAAGTAAAGCATGAAATTTCAAAGACAAATAATGTTCTGCACTACCAGGATTATCTTCAATAATTTCTGAAACTTAATAAACCTACCAAATGAATTTAATAAAGTCAATATTTCTACCTTTATCCCAAAATAGTCATATCAACTCAAGAACAATTTGATGATTCTTTTAATATTTGGCTAGCTCATTCCTTTATAACTTTTTCATTCTTTTACATTCAACATTTTAGGGTTTTATTATATTTTTTTCTGTACTAGTTAGAAAATTATAAATTAATATCTAAAATTTTAGTAGTTACTCTAGAGATTCTAATACATGCATGCATTTACCTATTACCTATATTTAAATAGGATATGTAAATAATCATACGTAAATTGATCAATATTAAAATCTCCTGCCTTGCAATTCAAGAAACTTAAACATCGTTTATTTCAATTACTTATTTCTTAACTGAGATCAGAGATCCATCTTCCTTTATTTCTTAAAAGTTAAACATTACTTAAATATTAAATATTATTTAAATATTGTTAGATATTTAGATTTATTTTCCTTATTGAGATAAAGACATTTGGATTTTTATGGGATATCTTTCCATTTTAAAACATTAAAATACAATGAAGAATTAAAAATACACAGGCCAAACATATTTGCTGGCCAGATTCTGCTCTCAGTCTATGAATTTGCAATCTCTGATCTATGAATTTCTTTAACAAGCCTTTTAAGGTAATAAAATACAAATTATGGAGAACAGAAACTAAATACAAAATAAACCACAAACTTTGTACTAACTGGTTAATTGAAACAAATTTTATAGAGAGGACATCTGCTAGTATGGCTGTAATTAAAGCAAAATTCTAGTGTAATTAGCTATCATTCAAAATAAAGCACTTTGTAAATTCCTTAATCACACATAGTTAGAAAAAATATTCCTATTATTGTTAGGGCTGTTTGTTTCTCTGCTCTGATCTTTAATGACGCATTCGCAAATGGGTTTCAGCTAATGCGTTATTTGAAAAACCCTTCATTTACAATTTCACTGCCATTTTTGGTGACAAAAATTAATGTAATTCATTTAAATATGTCATACATAAATGTTTTAGTCCTTAAATGCAAAAATTATATGAAAGTACAATTAAACTAAGATTATTTAATTTAGAAATCGGGATTTTCTCACTTCTTTCACATTATTAGAAATGATGTGTATATCGGAATGATATTTCATTAACTGCCCGTGACAATGTAAGTGTGCTCTGCCCATACCATGCACACGATTTCCAAAATGTTACTCAAACTCACTAATCCTCAGATTTGTCATCTAAGATGGAGATAATAACATTCTTTTCTTAAGACCTAGTTCTAAATATTAAATAATTTGATACCTGTGGCACAAATAAAAGTAGTAATTGGCACAGAAAAATAATTAATAAATGTTAGTTCGTATAATTGTTTGCAATACTACAAATAAGTAGTTAAATCTTCTTTGATAAATAGCTTTCATATTTCTGATAAGATAAACTGAATAATAAGAAAATATTTGCAATGAGAAGAAAATACTCAAAGAAAAACTATGAATTTTTAAAACACCAATAAAGTTCTGAGTTTACATTGCCTTTGTTTTCAAAATCTCAAGGTAAATTATTGTAACTTTCTCCATCACTTGAAGAATCTGTTATCTGAATTATTTTCATTTATTTTTATAACTAATGTGAAATTGAATAAAAACCTCTGTGTAGTCGTGTGTGTGTTTTAAAACAACTCTTATCTGTTGTTTTTTTACTTTATCTCTGATGAAAAATTTTGAACATATATAGAACAGACTAGTTTTACAAACACCCATGTTTGTCAGTTATATTTACTCATTAGTAAAATTAATATTTTTCATATTTGCTTTATCTATTTTTAGTTTGCTGGAATATTTACCATAGAGATATTATATATATATGTATATATATATATATATATATATATATATATATATATATATATATACACACATATATATATACATATATATATATGTATATACACACACATATATATATATACATATATATATGTGTGTGTATATATATATATGTACATATATATATGATATCTCTATGGTATATATATATATGATATCTCTATGGTAAATACACACACATATATATATGTATATATATATATATATGTGTGTGTGTATATATATATATATATATATATACATATATATATAATGCTATTTGATGTAAATATTTCTATTGATATTTCTGTCCCATCTTACCTTATTCACTAAAAGCAATCTTAGCCATCTTCTTAGAAATTATAATAAGCTGCAATAATATTTCACATTAGCAGAAATCTATTCTTTCATACCTCCTTTTTTGTTCATTTTAACAAAGTAGGTTTGTTAAAAGCATACTTATTGTAATTTAGGTTTATTATTAAATTGTAATTCATTGTAAATATTGTAATTCAGTATTTACTACTATTATTTATTATGTATTCAAATGTTTAATTGATTTATATTTAAAGAAGTAATATGATTAAAACTACAAAAAAAGCAGGCAGCATGGAGCTCTTTCTGTGCTAATAACATTCGTCCAGTTTACCTCTGCTCCTGGACACAGACAGAAATGTTCTGCTGTTAACAGTTTATTGTCAGATCAATCAGAGGCTGGTCAGAAAACTATAATAATGCCAGGTATTAAAAAAAAGAGTTTGAATATAGATAATTTGTTACAGAGTTGCTCCCAAAGCTTCAAAAGCAAAATAACTTCTGTATATATTAAATTTGCTTTACAATGTTATACAAAATCTTAATAATAAAAATTAACATATTTATCCTAATCAACACAAGTTAAATACTGTACCCAATAAAGGCAAAATGTGTGTTATTTTAAGATGTTCATGAAATGTTTGCCAAAATTGACTATGTGCCATGATAATTAAAAAATGCTTAACCTATATTAAAGGATAGAAGTCATACAAAATATATTTTCTGACTTCAGTGAAAATAAGCTAGTAATCAATAATAAGAAATAGTAATCAACAATAAAAAGATTACTAGAAAATACCTATCTAATTAGAAATAAAGCAACGAACTTCTGTACTATCCATTGGTCAAAGAAATGAAAATGTAAATCTGAAAATGTTTTGAACTGAATGATAATGAAAATATGACATATGAATACTCATGGAATATACGTTCATCCTACTTCTGTGTTAAGAAGTAACTAAAAAACTCTTTTTCATTAATAAGAAAAAGTATTTGGTAACATCTTTTAGAAAAGCAGCAGTTTTTACATTATGTATAATGACTGAAGAAATAAATAAAAACTAAAATTATTGTTAAAATATGTAGATAAATATAGATAGACACTGCAAGTTATTTTGGAGAGTAACCATAATTACTCTTTCTTTCTTAACCAAGTGCTGGCTATAAAATCATCTGATGCTACCTAATAGGGTACCTACCTTATAGAAAAAATTCAGTGAGTATTTGTTAGATGAATATAGCACTATCAAACCACGTTACCATTTTCACAGTTTTATGTCTCTTTGCTTATTGTGTTCTCTGACTTTTGACAGCTCTTCTAGTTTTCTAATCGAAAAGTCACTCTTCCTTCAAAAACTTCACCTCAAATGTCATCTCTTGACCTTTCTATGGCATCGTGCATGTGGTTCTTGAGATATAAGAAGGTATAAGAATGTAAAACCTTATTGCCATTATTTGCCAATGTCCCAATCTATTTTTTTACCTAGGAAAACTGTCTTTCAAAATGTTAGCTTTCATGCCCTTCCTTCCCTAAATCCTTATGTTATCAGAATTATTATTATCAATTATTATTATTATATTCTTTATTTTAGTAGTCATGCATGGGGAGCTTTCAGTGTACCTAGAATAATGTGGCATGTATGGATTTTCTCAAATCATCTTCATTTAATTATTCTCTCCTATGATCACTGTGGGCCAAAGTACCCGCAAATCCTAATACTTTATCATTACCATATAACAAGAATATTAGTTTGTAAAACTAAACTTTTGGACCTAATCATACCTAGGATTCAAACTGAATCTGATCCAAGTAGTATATTTTAAAATCTATTATAAAGACAGGCACTATGCTAGGCAGTTATTACACTACTATCTGATTTGCTCTGCAAAACGACTATGGGTACAGATTATGATTTTTATTTGGAGATCGATAATTATATACGATGAGATGGAATGACTTGCCAAGGCCATCGAGTCGAAGCCCAGGGCTGAAGCATGTGGACTCAGTCCTGTAAGTGCACATGTGGTCATCCTAAAGGGAGCCTGATAAGTAAAGAGAAAAAAGTAAAACAATAAAATTCCCCACCTTTAGCTCCATTATAAGCAATATAAGTCTGAAAGTCATGTTTTGCTCTAGTTTATACAATGTCTTCCTTCACTGTGGGAACAGCCATCACATGATTTCAAACGCATGATGTGATCATCCAAGTCAGAATTCTACATGGAGGAGTATATGGTGAAATAAACGCAGATGTCCCCAAACATAAGGACACAGTAAACACCTCTAAGTACCATCAGCTGACAGCAAAGCCAAGTGATCTGTGTTATGTTCAACACTGTTTATATAAATAGGAATGGTTTCTTAAATATGTCATTTCTTAATAATTAAATTGTAATTGAATTACCCCCAGGATTCCATAATTCATGCCTTAGTATTCATTTCCAAATGATAACCTTCTAGCCACTCATTTTTTGACAGTGAAATAAGAAAAACACTTTGAATTCTCAAAAATGTGTTGCTGTTTGAGCTTCACTCATACTTGCTACCACTTGAAACTTTGCCACAATTGTGTCAAAACATTTGCGAACCTTGCATATCAAATAGTTTACTACAACTATGAACTTGGGGGAAATTTTGATGACTAGAAAAGAAAACTGACTTGGAATATGTTGCCTACACTATTCGTGGCATCGCTAAAGATGCATACTTCTAAAATGGAAAAAAAATGCTTGATGCATTAACAGAAGTATTTATCAAATAGTTGTCTTTTCAGGGTTTCATTCACTAAGAGTTATGATACAGGTTATCCCTTTCTCAGAAGAAAAGTAATTTCAAGACATCTCATTTGGTCTCAGAAAAGTGATAGACATGAAGAGATTCGTGGCAAATTTATCTTTCAAAACCCAGTTCTGATGTTCCAGTTTCTCTCCTCAGATGGTATCAGAGTCCACCATCCCTAAGCAATAAAGCCAAACTTCCTTAAGTCTTACAAGTCTCTGAACATTGGGCTGTGTTCTACTTCACAGGCTTATCTCAAAACTATCTGTCACCACAATTCATCTTCAGATGTCAACATTGCACTGTCCGTACAAATCTTAACCAATAAAGAACGCAGGAAGGAAAGCACTTTTTTTCCCCTTGCTTTGATTTTTAAGATATGACAGGAAAGTCAGAATTACATTAAACAAAGAACTTCTGAAAATACCTGATCCTAAGCTTCACGAATCTCAAAGCTCAGCTGAAGTTAGACCCTGAACCCACTTTTTCATCTCCCTAGTGGGGAATGCAAGGCTCTTTTGAAGTGACTTTAAAAAAACTTCAGTGCAAATTTACCTATTTTGTCTAGCATCAGCTTTAAGTGGAGTTATTAGAAAAACTTGTTTGAAAAAAAGTTTTACTAACCAAACCTTACAACCAATCTGATCTCTCAATCAGTCATATGAGTTAGATCACATTGTTCACCTCTGTGGGAGTGTGACTTAATCTAAGGTTATCAGGTCCAATTAATTAAAAGGTATTTATAATTTATAATTATTGCCCCAGTTCAATTCCTGCGATGATATAAAAATAGTCAAAAATGTCGAATAGCTTCCAAATAAAATCGAAGAATGAGAACCATACTCATTATCTCACCTGATACAGCAAAAAACTGGACCAAAGTTATGAAATAGTGGTTTTTAAGACACTGGGCAACAAAGGACAGTAATCTCTGAGATATGGGACATAAATGATGTAAAAAGTGTCAGAGTCTCAGAAACAAGAGCAGAGAACATGATGTGGTAATAAGTCAAGAGGTTCAGCAGACCTTTGCAAAATCTCAAACAATAGGGAGCCATCTATCATTAATATTAGGGGGGAAAAATCGATGTAGTTCTTCTTGTTAAGAAATGCAAGGTCAATTATGAGTGCCGAAGGAGTTTGTGTATCTTCTATGTGGCAAATGAATCATCCAGAACGTTAAATGTCCTTATAAGCATGACCTGTTTCAGTTAT
Source organism: Pteropus medius (assembly GCF_902729225.1). Taxonomy (NCBI): domain Eukaryota; kingdom Metazoa; phylum Chordata; class Mammalia; order Chiroptera; family Pteropodidae; genus Pteropus; species Pteropus medius. The sequence goes on along the minus strand of NW_024349800.1, from coordinate 58,832,926 downwards.
AATATCTAATCCTGAAACTTTACCTGCAAGGAAGATGTTTCCCACGCTGTCATGTTTGATTAGCCCCCACTCTTATGATGCTCCAAATCCTAAACTTAACTCTTCAGCTTTAAAATGTCAGTCTTATTTCAGGCCCTATGTACCTGGGTTATTCCAAGAAAGCCATAAATTCAAAATAGGAAAAGTATTCTTCATTCTATTCCCCAAAGTATTATCAACAACTGTCAATTTTTAAAAGCATTTATTCCCCAATGTAACCAAGCAGAGTATCTTATTATTTCAGACTCTGACCAAAATTTTATCACCATGGTACTTCTGGAATGTACCAGGATGTAAAACATTAATGTGTAACTCCTTATCTTCCATATTCTTTCTAATGTAAGCTCATTTGAGTAGAAAAACTTCTATTTTTTCATGAAAAGTATTTTTAATGGATTTCTATTTTTCAATTCTTTGAGAGAGGTATTGGTAAAATTTTTATACCGGCATAACATATACGTTAATACATTAACAAATATGTGTTTGGCACATCCTATGTGCCAGGAGATGTTTTAAATGCTAGTTCGAAAAGGAATAGACCATAGTATCAGTCGGGGTAGAAAGAGAAAACAGAAACAGCCCAGAAATTTGAATGAGGAAGATTTCATACAAAGAATTATTAGCAATAACAGGAAATTAGAGTAATGAGGTTTTGGCTCCAAAGAAATAAAAGGAACTGTAAACAATACAGGAGGAGCAACCACGATGTCTCGGGCTGAGACAGTGCATCCAAGGAAGAACCCCCACGCCACCCCGACCCCCAACTCTGAGCTCCAGACCTTCCTGGCCCACTGCATGGCAGAGCTATCACTGAGGTGCCATGCCGGCAGAACTTGAGGATGCATTCTGGGGTTCCAGAGAAAGTTTCACGGGGAGCTGTCTCACTGGAGGTTACTAAACCACCCAAGGCAGGGAATTTACCTGTGGGGTGTCCAACTTGTCATGGTTTGTCTGAGCATGTCCTCATTTTAAAACAGAAAATCTCCTATGCCCTTAGTCCTGGATTTCTGGGGAAAGTGTCTGGTCACCAGGGGCTGTTGGCTGCTGTGCACAGTACAGAGGCTGAGCACTGGGGAAACTGCATGCATATCCAGAGCCCGATGCTGCAGAAGCCGCTCATGCTGCAGGCACTGGGCACGGAGGGAGCCATGTGCTGCAGGAGCTGAGTGCTGGAGAAGCTAGCTGCTCATGCTGCAGGGGGCCAGGCTCCAGAGAAGTCACCATCGCTCCAGGAGCCACGTGCAATTCAGGAGTCGACCCAATGAGCACACCAGAACCAGTATGCTAAACCCTCCCCTCCTGCAGTGTCTTCTCAATGCTCTTTCTTAACGAAGCTCAAGAGTCAGCCAACTTGTGAAGAAAAGATACTTAAAGGGCCCTGAGCAATTGTTACATAGTAAAAGAGGTGTGATAAGTTCATTACCAGCACAGCTAACTTGTTCTTTTCCAGCTAGAACAGGATTGGTCTTTATGGCTCCATGTGATAATTAACAGGTTCTGATAATAGGATTCTGAATGTGAGATTACTTATTATTTATTATTTTTTTTTTTTACTTTTCTGCCTTTGTTTTAAGTGTTTTGAGGTATAATTGGCATACATTATATTCGTTTCAGATGAACACTATGATTTGATGTTTGTATATATTGCAAAATGATCACCAATGATCACCAATCTATTTAACATCCATCACCACATATAGTTACAGAATTTCTTTTCTTGTGCTAAGAACTTTTAAGATCCATTCTCTTAGCATCTTTCAAGTATCCTAATATAGTCTTATTAACCATAATCACTATGTTGCAGATTATATACTAAGGGCTTATTTATTTTATTACTGGCAGTTTGTACGTTTTGACTCCTTTCATCCATTTACCTACCCCTCACCCCTTCCTTAGGCAACCATCAGTCGGTCCTCTGTATCTATGATCTCAGTTTTTTGTTGTTGTTGTTTTAGATTCCATATATAAGTGAGAACATATACTATTTATTTTTTCCTTTTTTACTTATTTCACTTAGCATACTATCCTTGGGACCCATCCATGTTGTCACAAATAGTAAAATTTTACTCTTTTTGATGGATAAATAATATTCCAACACACACACACACACACACTCACACACATATGCACACACACATTCTTTTTATTGATTCATCCATGGACACTTAGATTGTTTTCATACCTTGGCTATTGTAAATAATACCGCGATGAACATGGAGGCGCATCTATATTTTTGAGTTAGTGTCTTATTTCTTTGGAAAAATAACCAGAAGTGAAATTGCTAGATCGTATGGTAGTCACATTTTTAATTGTTTTCCATAGTGGCCGCACGAGGGGTCCCTACTCTCCACATCTTCCCCAACACTCGTTATTTCTTGTCTTTTTGATAATAGTCATTCCAACAGGTGTGAGATGATAGCTCATTTTTAAAGTTTTGAAATCTAAACTAAATATGGTCCTTTCAATAAAGCTCTCATATAGATGTGCAGATTAAAATTAGGGCTGATAGCTGCATCTTATCTCCAGGGAGCGGTGCCTTAACCCCTGAACAGAAGAACACTTGCACAGTAATATTTATTAGAAAAACATGATAGATTTGTAATGGAATAAAGAGCACAGGAATTTTGCTCTATCTCTAATTAAGAATCCAGCACAATCAACATTTTTTTCAACAGCCTTTCTTTGCCTATCTTAATATTTCAGTTAATTATTTCAGAGGAGGCTGAGTTAGTCACTCTTTAAATTAGTTTTATCTTCAATATTATTGCTGGCTCTGACCACAAACATAAATAAATGTTCATACTGTGAAAGAGAATGTAGGTCTCACAATTATATTTCATATACTATAATCTAGTTTTGTTTGTTTGTTTGTTTCCATGTTAAGTTAGAGTATCCAGTAAGAGAACAATGCTTCTGCCAAGAACAACTGAAAAAAAAGCTGGATAAAACACAATTCATTGAGCGTTCACAGCATCAGGGAGCTACTAAAGATAGTGAGTAAAGAGGGAAAGATGCACATGAGGGGGGCGGGGTGGGGAGGCCGCCTGGCTTTCCGCAGTGGTGTTTCGCAGAGGGCATTCGCCGAATCTGGGCAGAGGGCTGGAAACTGCACAGCTGTGCCTTGAGAAGAGCTACTGGGATCAGGGAGTCAGCAGAGCTACTGATCTTAGAGGGCTGAAGACTCACAGCTGAAGAGAAGAAAGGTCTTGAGCATACAATCTCCTACCCAAGCACGGTTGTACATAAATTGTGAAGCTTCGGAGAGTGGAAAGAAAAACAAAAAACTCTACTGAGAAAAACTTAATCTGTGATGCGATCAGCTAGGATTGCAGGTACTTGGAAACTAGTGACTGGTAGGGAGCTCGAGGAGGGCTTGCCCAGTGCTGATAAATTGCCGGTTGTTAACCTGGGTGATTTTTACAAGATATATTCACTCTGTGAAAATTCATCAGGCCACATGCATTGTATGTGCAGCTTTCTGAACCATGTTTCATACAGATATACATAGACATATATATACATGAAGTATTTTTCACATATAAACATAGACACACATAAACACACACATACATATACAAAACATATATTTCTCCTTTTATTCTTTTATGCAGGTAAGAATATTTCTTCTTCTTGTTTAAAATTGTTAAAATCATATGGAATATTCCAGACTTTTAGAGTCTAAGAAATAAAGGAGAAGGATACTCTATACTTTGTTTTAATGCATATTCTCTAGATGTTAATAAAAGTCACTGCTATGAACAGCTCAATGCCATGCATCAGTTTATATATTAAAATTTGTTACTGAGCAATATGTCGTCTTATAAAAATGAATATGAATCAGGGGATTATGATAAAATAAAACGTGCAGCAACACGTCTGTCAAGAGAAAGTAAAGTCTCTTTGGCATGGTGAACTGAAACATGACTCTTAAAAGAAATTACAATTAAACAGATATTGTCTAAAGGGTGAATGAGGGTAGTCCTCAAGTCTTAAACCCTGAAGAACATTTACCTACGTAATGCAATCCCGTAGTTATTTCTGAAGGAAAAAGGGCTGCAGAAATAAACCATTTTGCCATGATAATTATTTAGATGCCGTCCATATAATTATACAGATCTGTGTATTGAACATTTTCAAAGGAAAAAGGACTCTGTTAGGCAAATGATATAGAAGTACGATAGGTAAAATTCACAGTAATATTACTACTATTACTGTTTTGTGACATCAGATATACAAAATAATAACTCAGTGTATTATCTTTACTCCATCTTCCCATACCTATTTTCCTTTTCCATACACTATGTCAATTTGAAAAAAATTCAAAATATTTTACAATATGAATCATATTTAAATGACCAATATCAGTGATCTGAACAATATTCTTACTGTAAATGAATTCTTTTAATACCATATTTCTTGTGGCTAAATTATATCTAACATTTATTGAATCCTTCCTAGGTGCCAGGTACTGTTTTATGTCCTTTACATGTATTAACTAAGCCACCTTACATTGTAGCTAGTCATATAATCTTAAATAAACGCAGAAATCGAGTCATAGAGACATAGAGACACCCAGTATTTTTTAAATAACTAGTAAGTGGAAGTGCTGGGATTCTAGGAAGGCATTCATGTCCTACATTCATACAGCTTCTCAAAACTAAACCAATGAGGTTCAAACGACAATAAATGCTTGATTAACTTAGATACAGCAACACTCACACAGTGCTATTCTTCATATTTTGACTCAGAATATTTTCAAATGGTTTCAGTACTCCACTTCTAATCTTTATTGGGAAAGTATTTCTAGGAGTTCAAAAGAGGGTGTATATATATATATGTGTGTGTGTGTGTATATATATATATATATATATATATATATATATACACACACACACACACACACACACATATATATATATTCATGTATATTTTTTCTTTTGCCTAAATTCTATCCTCTACTATAGGACATCATAATGCCATTTCATCTACAGTGCTTTCCTCACATTAAAACAAAACAAGCAGAAATCCTTAATTGCAGCTTTGATAGAGAATATTGACAGTTAAAACACAAAGGTATTGCAGAATTAAAAAGAAAGGAAAGACCTGGAAAAGAAAGTGGCATTTCTGCCTGATAACCACACTTTCCCTTTAAAACATATTACGATAAACTATAATTAGCAATGTGATTGATCGAAGCATAGTTATTTTAGATTATGTGTAGTGCACATTTTCAAATAAAAAAGAAATCTGCATTTCAAATTTGCTGATGGGACATGGGAATTTTGGCCAAGACAGGTCAGAACGGTAAGTCTTGTAATTCTCTGGAATGAGGTGGAGATGAAAGTTGATATTCAAAGAAATGGAAGAGACTCAGTTGACATTATAGAATTGGGGCAGGGGAGGATTATGTCACAAGGGACACATTGAAAAAAGTGACAAGCTTATAGATGCAGCCACTAAAAATGGACCAAATAATTCACCAGCGAGCAAATGATCCCAGTGCCTTCAGTAAGGCTCTCTACAAGGGGCACCCATACAGATGTTGCTTTGAAGTGGAACTAACAAGTCAAAGGACAATAACTGGACTAGAGGTGGACTAGTGGCATGAGTTGTGGGTTCTTTGGGAACAGATATTCAGGATCCTAGGAAACCACTGGCTACCTAAAGGTTTTAGCAGAACATAAAGACTTATAAGATACCTGGGCAACATGTTTTCCTGGGTGGGGAATAGGTAGGTAGGGTTTACAAAGACCTCTGAGGCTTCCTGGTGTCCTCACAGTTGTGGGGGCTGGAGAAATGTCTGTCACGTATTATCAACTGTACACAAGTGAGATTAAGTATGTTTTTGTAAGCCTCTTTTATGTGTATATATGCCTAACTTTATGATCTCAGATAGCAAAGTAAAAAGTCAGCAAACTCACCACCTGGAATCAGAGCATGAAAGCACTAAATTGAACACAAGCAGTAAGGCCCAAACAGCCTCCGACTTATGGCAATTGACTAAATCCAGGGGGAACTGAATCCATCACTGACCCAGGAAACTCACTTCTCGCGAAGAATGAGTGAGCAGACTTCTCGTAGAGAAAGCAACTAAGCCTAGCAGCCATTTAACTTATCTCCTCCCTAAGCAGCTGTGATAATAAAGCTATGATGTCCAGCTCACTGCTCTGCAGAGAGGAAAAAGACCTAAAATCATTTTGAACAAAATCAAAGGAAATTAGAAAATTGATGAGGAAGTAGATTAATGCCTCAGTGACCACTATTCTTGGGCTAGAAACTTTTAAAACTTACTATCTCATATTTCCTCCTAACAATTTTATGAGTTAGATATTACTATTCACATTTTTCAAGTAAGAAAGATGAGATTCCAAGAGTTGAAGGAAATTGACCAAATCTTCAAGAGTTAATAAGTGGCAGACTCTAGATTCGGACCCTATTATCTTCTCCAATGGGTTTTGAGAACCTTATTTTGACTGAAGACCGTGATCACTAGGAAAGAATAAAATACATATTATACTTTTTTTCTGTTGATGAGTCAGATAATATTTCAAGAGGAAAAGCAATTGCAGAATGTGGGACTTTCTCTCAGTCCCTACCCTCTGGGTGTCCTCAGAGAAATTAAATGACTTCCCGAATTCTCTGGCTGCCTTGATCCTTCTTCAGTGCCTCCCATCAGATTTTTAAAATTGTATCTGGTTTTCTAGTTCCTCCTGGTGAGAAATTTGCTCTGCCTCAAACTAGTTTGTCACACCCATAATTGGAAGAGAAAGACATTTAAATAAGGAGTTTTGGAAGGACATTGGTCATTATACAGTTGACTTTTAATTATGTACATATATTAAGCTGGTAATTACTCTTCTACAAATCTATCCTAAGTATATATAGCTTATATATATATATATATATATATATATATATATATATATATATATATATAAAGATAAATGTGAAAGGTTTTTACTGCATTATTCCAAAACAATAAAAATGGAAATATAAATGTTTTTTCAAGGCAGGAGTTATAGTATAGTATATACATTACAGTATATATATATATAAAATATGCATTAATTATAAGGAATGGAAATAAATTACATTGTACTAACAGTAAAATAAAGGAAAATTATGAAGTATATGAATTGTTTCAGAACAATAGATACAAGTTCCACTAATGCGAAAAGATAAGAGTATATTTAATGTATAAAATGCGGGTTAGATATATTACTTTTCAAATTGTCTGCGGTGAAGAAAGAGATTATATTTGCAATTTCAAAGATTTTGCATACCAATTCTTTTGTAAACTACAATGAAAATGAAGACTTGATCACTTCTTTGGTTATGACGAAAAAGCAAAATTGCTATAAAATTTTGTACCACTCTGAATTTGTGTATCCACCTCATCGCAGATTGGAAATCGACTTTTTGAGGACTGGCATAATCCATGGGTTCTATTTTGAATAGCACTGAATTAAGTATCACCATAAACTACGACTGAAAGTCATTTTATCCATGTAGTAGTGAAGTGTCAGGGTACGTGGTAGAGGGTTGTTAAAAAGTGCAGAAGTTTAGGGTACATTTATTTCTTGTATATAAAATATTAAAAGGAGGAGAGTATGGACTTTTTTGATTGCTACAATGTGGTCTGGTGTGCTCCAAATCTTATATATCATTTCTTCATTCATGTAATTATTTTTCATTTATCAATATTTATTCATCTCTAAATATAATATATTCACGGTACTAGTTTAAAGTTTCCTTTTTTGCACACCTAATTTTTTAGCGTATAAATTTAATTCCAAAACAATTACCCTACGTAATTGTTTATTTATCAAGCACCATGAAATCAATGGTGCAAATGAGAAATGGTACAGTGAATTTTAAATGCGACTTGTAGTATTTCTTTTATTTGAAGTAATCACTTACTAAAATGTGCATTGTTGAATCATAGCCAAACATACTAGTTTTCCAGAAGCAGCTGCCAAGGAGGTTAGGAAACCACCTTTTGCCTATTACCCAGATAGTACCTTTTTCCTCTGTATATTTTAGGACTATATTTTGTTGGACTCACAATAAATAGGTACGATATTAGTGATGTCACTAATAGAATACGGGTGAAATGATACTTTGGGACTTTCAAGGCTAGGTCATAAGAAGGGCATTTTGAAATCTTCACATCTCATTTATTCATGTATTCATTGATGTATTCATTCACTATTTGTTTATGTGTGCCATAGAGAATTAAAGCAATGGTTACTAAACCAATGCCTGTAATGTTTCTTGACTTGGGTTATGAAGATGAAGAGACATAGTTCTGACTCTCAACCACTGTCTAGTAAAGCAAGTGTGAACAGAAGTAAATACTTATCATCGAATTAATGTAACATATGTCAGTTCAGGATGTTCTGACACTCAAGCAATGGGATACTAATAGTCTTCCCCCATATGATCATATGCTCTTTTACTTAATCACACACTGTTGATATGTTTAAGACTTCCTATATCTATATGCACTGTTATGTGTATTAGTGTGTGCTCCTAACCTATAAGATCACATATTTAATCAACATATCCATTAAAATAGTCCATTGCCATCTCAAACATGATAAAGCAATAAAGTTTTGTCCTCTCAAATCTGTCTTATCTTTCTTTTTCTATATCGGTGGACATTAGAAACAGTCACACATTTGCCTAAGCAAATACCTGCACATTTTTTATTCATCCCTTTGCCTAATAAACTCATTGAGTCAATAACCAAATTCAGCCAATTTGGTTTCCTCAGTATTTCTCAAAATTATCTTCATATCCTCATTTCAAGACTCCCAACTTCCCCCTCATCAGTTATTACAAGAATCTCTTAACTATTATTCTGCCTCAAATCAACTTTTGACAACCTGTGTGTTTTTCCCTAAGTTAAAATATATTAGATCCTTTCCCTGATTAAAACATTTCAATGGTTTCTCATTGCTCTCATAATAAAGTCTCTGCTTCATATGACCGGATGTAAACTTTTTATGATCTATCTTTTTCTAATTATTCCAGCTTTGTCTCTCAGCTTGCACTCCCTTACATGCTAAGATTTAATCAAACTAAAATTGCTTTTCCAAAACTTATCATGCTCTCTTATCTGTTAGCATTTGCATCTGGTATTCACTATGCCTAATATTTAATTTTCTCTGATTCTTCTGTTTAAATTCTATTCTTCTTTATTACTCAGTTTAGATATCACCTCTTAGGAAAGGATTATCTGATTACTTAACTTACTTTTCTAAGTCTTTCCATATGCTTACAATACTTTATGTACTTTAGCACAGTGCCTGGTACTTAGTATAAAATTAGGGAATAGTAATAACTATTATTTTAGATTCAATAGCTAAAACTATGATTACAAAAGAAATATAAAATAAAAAAATACATCTTCTAGAAGAAAGTACAGTAAAAATCACTGCAACTGTACTGAAAAATATTTGTTGGACAAATATGCATTAATGAAAATTTAAAAATGATAAATTGAAATTTTTAAATAGTTTTTTAAATTTCCTCTTTAAAATTTAACATTAAAAATGAAAAGGCAAGCTAGAAACTTGAAAAAATATTTGTAATGTATCTTTAAAAGGACTTGTATCATGAATAGATAAAGAACTCCTACAGCTCAATAATAAGATGACAAATAACCAAATTTACAAAACGGTAACATATTTTAATACGCTCTTTGTAAAGAAGAGATATAAATGGTCAATAAGCACATAAAATTAACATAATTAGTCATCAAGGGAAACCAATTAATACCACAATGCGATATAAACCCACTAGAATGGCTAAAAATATAGAAAGAAAAAAATATAGGCATTGGTGAGGATCTTGAGTAACTGGCATACTCATCAATAATTGTGCAAAAAAATAACATGCACAAAAAATATTACTACTTGTAAAACTTTTGGAATTTTTTTCTTGATTTTTAACATATACCTATACCTTCTGTATAGGCTCAGTCATTTTACTCCCAGGAATTTTCCTAGGCAAAAAGAAAAAAAAATATGTCCATATAAAGATCTGTACACAAGTGTTAATAGAAGCTTTATCCACAGTTGCCAAAGCTACAAACAACTAAAAGTCCCTATGAAAATATAAACAAAATGTGTATATCTGTGTAATGAACACTGTGCAACAATGAAAAGGAATGAACAAATTATACTTCCATGAATGTATCTCAAAATTAATATACTGGGTTGAAAAAGCCCATCGCAAAAGTCTATATTGTGCATTATTTTATTTGTACAAAGTCTTGGAAAATGCAAATAAATATAAAGAGACAAAAGCTAATTAGCTGGGAGGGAGAAAGGGAGATGCAGTCTTGGCTCGAGTAACAGACTCCTGCTTTTCTTACAGTATTTTTGCAGATTTCCTTGAATTCATATTGCTTCATTTGCTGTATTTCCTTAGGGCCATTCCATAGGCTTTAAATGGTTTGTTTGTTTGTTCGTTTGTTTGTTTTTAATAATTTCACAAACTTTACTGGTGGGCAGGTGTGCAGAGTTCCTCACGCTGTCAGGCCAGAATTCGATTCTTACCAGGTGCTTTTGATATTATTTTAATAGCATTAATTGACATTTTAACAATAAAATATCTTAATGGATTGTCAAAGTGTTTTCAAGATAATTTACAGTTATTTCATTGAGAAAGCTATATTGATTTATTTTCCAGTGTCCAATGTACCCACATTGAAACAGCAATTTAATTCACTTATTAGAATTTCAGCTCTTCTTTTTTTTTCCACTTCCCATTATGTTGTTTACTAATTAGAACTTTTAACTTCATTTAAAAAATGATAATAAAAGGTAAATATGCTGTACATGTGTGAATCCCCACCACCACCACCACCACCAAAATTGCTAATATCTGGGTTACAAGGTAAATTTTCTAGGTGAAATCTGACTGATCCTGACATAGGATCATCTTCAGCAGTACAATATCTACCACTAAATTTTTGGGTTTTTTTCCCATTCAATTAGAGCACACTGTAGTCTATTATAGAAAGCTCATTGTTTTGTACTGAATCAATCATTATATTTATATAGATGATAATTTTATTCAAGAGACCTGTATTCGTGAAAAATTTTATATATGCCTACCGCATATCTTACAGTGACAGAAACTAAATTGACTGTCATTTATTCCTTGATTCTTTTTTAAACATTGGAGATAAAGATGGGAGTTTGAATATATGCTTATGAAAAATATGGTAGTTGAAAACATTATAAATGTGAAAAATATGCAACACTTCCTATATTTCAAAAATATATAAAAATATGATAAACACTGTCTGAGTGGATTCAGTGTCAGGAGACTGTACTTATGAGCCTAGTATCCATATGGATAATATAATTAAGATTGAATATCGAAATCAGAGAGAGAATGAAAACTTTGTCGACATCAAATTCTTGAAATTTAAAATTTAGAAATAAGTGATACCACTTATTGAGCACATGTCATTTGCCAAGTAAGGGGCTAATGTGGACTAAGTAGTTTATGTAGGATAATTTGTTTGCACAAGAATGTGAGGTAGAAATCTTAATTACTAGATGATAAAACTGAGGGCCTGAGAGGTTAAGAAACTTGGCTAAATTCACACAAAACTGAAGTATATAGTATGTAGCACAGACCAATTATATTCGCAAATCTGTTCAAAAGAATGTGTTTCATTTAATGTAACAAAGCCCTACCTATAAAGCAATTTGCAAGCCTTGTTTGATGATGATGATGATGATGGCGGCTGTCCCTGTGTTTGTATCATTGTGTATACAAAATTTGTTAAGTACTTACTTGGTATATATATAGGTATATACATATGTATGGCATACTTGCATAGATATAGTAATAGATACATTTATATTGTACCTGCATAGAAAAGAGGAATAGAAAACAGATATAGAAAGTGCAAATAAAAACTTGGATTTAGGAAATATACCTCTATACCTGTGGTGTGACTTAATTACATTTTCACAATTTCTTTTAGAAATAAGCCAATTAATATGGTGTCCAAATTACAATACAAACCATTCCAAGGCAGGAGAGTTTGTTTCATGCTCAGTTCAAATGCTGCTAGTTATACGCTGAGCAAGTAATAACATTATTCTTAACTTTAAGGCATTTTCCACCATCTTTGCACAGAATAGCCATTTTTGTTTCATTTGAATATTATTCTTGTGGATGGGAGCTAATTTAAGAAGAAACTTCTCCAAATAATCAGTATTTCTTTCAGCACATTGGGAATTAAGTATTCTGCTACAATTTATCACAATCCCCAACACCACCCACCTCAAATCTTAAAAACAGAGCCCCATGCATCATTATAAGCAACTATAACTAATATTTATTATCTACTGTATTATGCTGTACATATACTGTCTTATGCACTTTATTTACATTGTTTTTAATCATAATGATAATTTCATGGATTAGGGAAGATGGGTTCCCTATTATCCCAGTTGAAGAACTGATGTTTAAAGAGTGCACACAATTTTCCCAGAATAACACACTTAACTGGCACCAAAGCTGGAATTTGAACCCAAATTTCATGAAATTTCAGAGCTTATTTTCTTAATATCCTTATTGACATTGGTCATTTTGCAGAAGAGGCTGCTTAGTATCTAAACTCCTCCCATCGTATGAGGAATTGTGTGTATTATGGACGTTGGTGGCAGTGGACTAGACAGTTTCTCCCTCAACAGAAGAAGAAACACCTTGTTCTTGCTTTTCTGCTGTCCCCTACAGACCAGAACAGCATATGACCCAGACTCTCTACTCAGACTCACTTGCCCAAATTTAGAAACAGTGATGCAAAAAGGCAAGGATTAGGAAGAGTTAATTCAGTGTTTGTGGAACTGAGGGGTTCATAGTGATCTCTAAATAAACTATCCACATTCTATATAAAGGTGTCTACTCTATTCAGACAAAGAGACGCCAAACTATGTTCGCATAGGCAAGAATCTTGAGCCACCGCATGGCCTGCTGGGTAAGAGTTCTTTTACCAGGATGATAAAAGGAGGTAAGTCATGGATGGAGGAAGTCTCCTTTTCTGGAATGCCTACCTCCTCAGAAAAAAACTAGATTATCCCTTGCTATGAGCAATGCTTTAGTGTATCGGCAAAATAAAGAAAGAAAAAAAATACAAGCTCCTTTCATCAACTTGTATTTTTTTGCATAATACTTCTGCATTTTTAATCTTGGTCGAGTGAATGCTGCAAACCATAGATGTGTTGCCAAAACCTTTTTTCTAGTTATCATCAATTCACAGAATTGTTTTTAACTCTCAGGTAATTTCATATTTTAAACACTTTCTGCCACTATTTTTGAAATGTATGCAAATAGCAGCTGCGCTATTATTTTAACATACATTGAAGCGCACACAATTCATTCTTATAAAACAAAAAGTCATCGAAATGTTGGTATCCTAGCTTTTCCCCTTGCTTCTGCTTATAATTTTAAAACTATACAGAGCTATTGGAAGAAAAAATTTGCAGTTATATTGTCAAAGCCATTTTGTCATCATGTTTTCAATTATGAGAGAAAAATGCAGTTGAGTTATCATCAGAAATGCATGCTTATAATAGATGTGCTAACAGGCGCAGTTTTCAGATTAATTTATATAGCTGGCATTAGTTGCAACAGGAGCTAGCTATGGAAATCTTCTAGTTCTATAGGAAACTTTAGTAAAGAGAACCCAGAAATTTAAAAAGCTATAATATGAGTATGGAAAGTTATCAAAAGGATAATCATAAAAGTTTGAATTGTTAGGTATGTCTTTGAAATACATTCATATTATATCGCTAGACAAAAAAATAAAAGGAGAAAGTCTTCTTGGTGGTAGCTTTGCATTAGTATATAATATATTCTAAACTCTTTCACTAGCGTTGCTTGGAAAATTCTGATGACGAATGTATTTGAGCATTGTAAACGTCAATGGAGGGATTTGGGCAATTTGGGGCTATCAGTGTAGAGGCATTCTCTCTGCATTCGAGAATGCAAAATCAAAGAGCTCCATAAGTAGCTATCTACTGAGTCTAAGGAGAGATTTAAGAGACATAACTTTAATGACAGTAAAGTAGAGGTTGTCATTTAAAAAGAGAACAATCCCACACCTGTGTGGGGAGAGAAAACAAAACTGAGGTATATCACTGGTTATGGCAGGAAATAGGTCATCAATCATTAAACAAATACGAAGAAATGAGGCAAGAACTGCTGAAACTCTGGGATTCTAGTTCCTTTCTCAGGAAAAGAAGATGGAACACAGGGAAGGTTATCCATGAGTGGGCAGAAATATTTTACCTGTAGCTGGCACGTAGGGCATGGAAGTTATACATTTGCCATGAATTGGAAACAACGAGTTCTAGACGCTTTTGTCAGCAGGTAGTTTTCCCAACTAGTAATGGCAAATTTCGTGTGTTGATACACATTAGTAAATATCTTTCTGGCTAAAAAACAGCCTTATTGCTATTATTAGTTTTGCAAGATATAATCTGAAGATTTAAAGTTTTCCTTTTTCGCCATTTTCTTCCTTTTCCACGGTCTCCCATACATGAACCCAGTGCATTTATTACCCCAGGAAAAGAGATGATCCAATCTGATCTAACAATCATTTCTCAGTTTTGAATTTCAACGTACATTTTTTAAGTTCTTGGCAGAAATGGTAGTGCTTTCGATACGCTGTTTTTGTTAGGTGTGTTTCTTTTTAATTCCGAAAAGCAGATCATGGCATATTGGGATCAAAGCCAGAAGGCCTCAGAGTCTATGGTTGTCAGATTGCAAAGTTGCAAAGAATTCCTGGTAACACTGAATATAATCTTTTCACCCAAAGAAGTTTAACTCTCAGGGATGTGTTGGAGAAGTGAGTCAGAGGGGTCTTGACTAGAATTTAGATACAGAGAGTCTCCATGACAATTACAACTTCTTGCTTTGATTTATGTAGTCAGATTCAAAGAGACAAGGGTAAGGGTATGAATGGAAATTCATAGGTAAATTTGGAAGTATCCTTGAGTAGATAAGGTATACTCTTCATTACAAGGCAAATCCTAGATAGAAAACAAACTGGGTTAATTAGGGTGGAGTACAATATGTGAATGGAATGCTTAAGGAAATAATACCTAGGTGATCCAATGGTTCTAAACAGGGTACAAGAGATCAGCGTAAGCTTTTCCACGTCTTCCGCAGATTTCAGAGATAATGATGATGCTGATAGAGATCTCATAAAGGTGATGATAAATAACATCAAAGGCCATGTCCAAATTCTTCGTATCTGTTTTTTAATCCCTGTAATCACTCCCTAGAGTATGAACTTTTATTATCCTTATTTACACATGAAGAAATTTCATACCAGGGATGCTAAGCGAAAATCTTTGAAATAGTAGAACCTTTGAATGTAAGATAAGAAAGACTCAATGTGAAGGCATTTCATGATAGCGATACAGTTATCAGCAGCATATAAAACAGAAAAGAAAACCAGTAAGATGTTCAAAGTTTCAGCAAAAACTATGGAAGTCAAAGATATCACAAGCAGCAGAGGCCTCCTGAGTGATCTGTCGTAGCCAACAGGGAAAATAGAAATATGTGGCTAAGTCTACCTAATGGTCAGCCTGTGCTGTGATTCACTAAAATAAATAGACACATAGAAAACTTAATACTTGATATTTGATAAATACTTTATATTTGTAAATAACAAAAATTGGTTTCTCACTATATATTAGTATCCATAAGCGTAAGGAAAAGTTTTCTGCTCATTGTAATCCATTGAGAATCTAATAGAGCGGCATGCGCTGTTTAGAATAACACCAGCTACGCTTAAAGAGAAAAGTAAAAATGTGGACGCATGATCTTATATTGCACTTAAAATGCTCTGACCTATAATTGCCATTTGCAATTAACATGCTCCATAAGCGACATGTGACTAATGTGCCTACTAATCATTTATTAATTAAACATATGGTTCCACCCAAACACAGTAAGTTCCAAGAGGTGATCGTCTATTATGTCTTCAGCAAACAGAGAGTTGGAAATATTTGGCAAACCATATTCTACTTTTTTGGTTGCTACATATTTAGTTCACTTTCTCTTCAGAATAAAAATAGACTCCCTCTTACTCCATAAGGATGAGAACTCAATTTTTTTTTTCGCCTGTGACAGTGTCAAGCACAAAGTCTTGTATCTTCGTGAGGTTTTTCCTTCCCCATTATTTCCTCTGGTCCCACCAGAAGTGAGCATTGAAGAATATGCCTTCCTTGGAGTCAGAGCAAGTTTCCTAGCCTTCTCATTCCTGTAGATTATTGATTCACTAGGATCTAAGATAAAGGTAAATTTTAATGCTACCACAGAAGGAGACATTCAAATTATCCCTTTTTTAGCAAAGTTGTGTCCCCTAATTCTCTTTCTTCTTAATGTGATGTCTTTGTATATCTAATACACTAATCTGAAAGGTTATGACTGACTATTATATACATACTATCTGATTGTCGGCTTGGACACAGAATATCAGGCTGACCTGGTTAGTCTTATTTTTTTTTTTTCTAGAAGGCTCATAAAGTCTTTAAAACAATAGAAACTTGATTAACCTAGAAAAGGATGCCTCAGTATACCTGCAAGAGTACATATCTTAGGCCAATATGATATATAGTGTTGAATTTGATACACATTTGCTAAAGAAAGAAAATTGAACGTTTGTCATTTAATTATAAAATAAAAGCTGCAACTTTCTACTCAAGTTGTAAGAACTCAACCAACTTTCATCGGGGAAAGAAAGCACTTGAAGAGAAGATGTGTTTTAAAAGTAACACAACAAGTGATGCAACTAACATAGCTATAAACATATGGAATGGGTTTGATTAAGCAACTTCCTTGGGGGAAATTCCAGCTTTCAATTCTCCAAAGGTCTTCAAAGGCTGATAGTTTAGAGGTCAAAGAAAGGGACCACTTAGCACTCAAGCAAAGCCATCATAGCTGTCTTCGCAGCTGGAAATATGTGAGCAAGTGCACTGACATTTGCAAATCCTTTGATTGCTAAACATGATTAGGTGACCTTGTTAGTCAGAGAGCCTTTTCCTGTTTCCTCTTAGCAACTGGAAGCAAAATAGCCATGGGCTTTAAGTTGTCTGTAGGGGAACACAATGTGAAAAAGAGGTAGGATACACAAACAAGTCTATTGTCCTAAGAAGAGGGATTTCAATGAGGAAAATTTAACTTGTTAAACCTTCCATAATTTTTAAAGATGTTACAGCCAATAACTTCAATAAAATTATTATAAAAACACTCTAAAAAAGCTTGTTTTTGAGAGTTATAAAAGACACATTTTGGAGGTCTAAGCAATATGGGCACAACAAAAAGAAACACAAAACCCTGAATGAAGAAAGTAATTCCTATAGTATGTTGTTGACAGATGAATATAAGAGACAGATAACCTGGCATTTCTTCCCACTGTGTTCCCAACATAAGAAATAATTGGAAGCAAGAAAGAAGAATATCTCACTATTTCTGATATTTTTCCTCTGAAGATTTCCTACCTATGTGGCAAATTATATCCTTCCCTATTTCTTCCCAATTTACTATCACTCCTTGATCTATATAACCTGTCTAAATATACTTTGAGGAAAATATATTCTAGTGATTTAATACTTGCCGTGAATATAAACCAGGCTCTTATTATCCTTAGCAAATATTGGCATTTTAATCTTTCTAATTATAGAACAAAGAAGTTGGTTGAATTCTGGGATTTATCACGAAAGTGGTGGGAAGGAATATGGAAGGATCTATGTCTAGATATAACAATTCTAACACTGTTCTGTTAATTACACACAAGATCTAATCTGTCCACAGGCAAAGTAACTCTAAATTGATATCTTCACCAACAGCAGAGGTTTGGTCATGCCGCTGTGTAGAGAATGCAGGCCGTTGATGTCATCTCTACTTACCCGAAGACATGTACCAAGAAGATCCAGAAGGCAATCATCTAGAAATCCCTCATTAGGGAATTAGCTGGACTGGGTTAGAAGGAATCTATTGACAATCTTAGAAGTTAATAAATCAAAGCAACGAATTAAGGTAGGAATTGCCTTCTCAAGTATCCTATTTAGCTTCATATTCTGGTTCTACCACTTGCTAATTTGTGTAAACTGTGGCAATTTATTTAGTCTGCTCTTCCATTACTAAGAACAATGCCCTGCTAGGTACCCTAGGTCATGTGGGGAAAGTATACTTTAGCGTTTTAGTGGCTCTGCCAAAGATTTCATTTGCCCATTTTAGTTTACTGCAATTTAATTATAACGGGTCGTGGATCAGAGCATAGCTAATTTTTCACATGTAAAAAAGCCAAGTAACTATTAAGATTAATTTTATTTTCTCATCTTTATCATAGAGTCATATAGTTTCAAAACTGAAATTGGTAAGAGTGTATTTATTCTTATAAATTTTAATAACTTAGTAAAAATCCAAACTGTAATCACTAGCACAATAAGACCATATAGAAAAAAATAAGAATTTGTCCTGCTTCTCACTGCTTGTGGAAGATGTGGATATTCGCTCTTTCTAGTCTCTCCCTCATCTCGGTACCCAGGATTATTTTTAGGGTATAGGTTTATGGTTTGGAAAGGGCCCCTGATTTTTGCGAGCCAAAAAGTGAAATCTCATCTTTTTTTCCAAAATGTCATGAGATAAATAATAACCCAGTCCTATGTCAATCAGCGCGTGGGATTCTCATGTCCACAGCTATTGGTTCAGTTTTGACCAATTAGCGTAACGTTCGATATTGGGATAAAAATAAGAAACCTCATAGCTCCAGCTACTAACTGTGGTCCCGTTGTGTGAATGTAGCCACACAATTAAAAAGACAAGCCAACATGAGGGGGCACAGAATGTTTGAAAATGGAGTTAATTCATTTTTTATCCATGCCTTCAGACAGTTCTACCCCTAGATCTTCCATTTGCAATAACCTACTAAATTCACTTACTCTTTTAAGCCAGTTTGAGCCTGGTTTTCTGACACTTGCAATGGAAAGAATCCTTCTTCCAACTCAAATTTAATAACCCTTCCCTCAAATTTATTCTAAAACTATTTTGGAAGTTTTATTCTTTCTTCATATTATTTTCATGGCTTTCAACAAGTTGGAGTCTAGAATTGCAAACTTGACTTTCAAAAGCATTTACAACCTAATTGTTTTCCTCCACCTTTTTTTTTTTTTTATAGAAAAGATCTGCCTCAGCTCAACTGTTCTATAAACATCTCCTGCCCATGCCAGACACAGTACTGTCTTAACATTTTACACATGTTCTTCCTCTTGCACATAGAATATCTTTTTAAAAGGTTGTTCTTTCTTAAATTCCAGCTCATGTTCCCTGTTATGAAGATCTCTTTAATGACTTTACTTCATAGTGAATCTTTTTCAAATACATGGCACTAATTACATGTACCTGATATTTGTCAAATTCCATTTCACACATACAATCCTAATTATTAAGGACGACATATTTTGTCATTACTTTCTTTCTTTCACTTAAAACAATTCTATGTGCCCAAAGTTAACTTTGTTGAAATAATATTTTTAATTTGCGTTTGTGGTTGTTCAGAATTCATTTGAGCTGAATATTGGACTGTACTTTTTGGACTGTATAGTTCATACTGCTAGTCAAGTAACTTTCCAGAACTTCATATAGTCCTCATAAATGTTGAGACTATGTAAATTTCATATTTCTCCAACATTCAATAAACATTTAGGGTAGTCTAAGCATACTGTCAGTTGCTAGAAACACAGCGATGAATAACAGTCTCTGCTTTCATTGTTTGGAGGAGAAAGCATACAAAAATTAAATAACATAAATCAGAAAAATAATACAAACGAGTGACTAAGAGACACTGTGGGGATGTGAGGCAGGGGCTGGGGAGCTTCTGTAAGACAGGGTGAGTACATGTCTCCTTTGCCTAGAAAGGTCCAGTACAGTCCTATCGTACTGGCATTCCATCATTTCTGCGATTTATACCAGATGTTTAACATAAAATATTATAATTAAAATTGCATTAAAGTAAATGAAGGTGAATATGAAGACCTTCCCATTTTATTTGTATCTTCTGACATTTGTAAATACGTGAGACCCATTTTTAGTAAATTGAATTTACTCTTTGTAATCTAAAAAATAACCTGTAGTTATTTCCATGACTCAGCTCTCTTTTCATGAAACTTTCATATGCAATTTAACCTACACCTTCCCTTCTAGACAGAAGGCAGGATTTTACGTAAAAAAAAAACAAAAGTCCAAAGAATATTCGTACATTAATGACTAAGGACAGCAGACTCTTTCTAGGCTTGGTTAGTAACAGAGCAAGTACTCAATACCATTCTCTGTCAGATGCTTGATGTACCAGCCAGCTTTGCCATATCTGACATCTTAGCTTTCAAGAGAAGCTGAGCTTTCAAGTCAGTGTGATCAATGGGAAATGTGGAAAACCAGAGATTAAGAATAAAGGAACAATGTGCAGCAAATAGAGGGGGAGGGGGACAGCCAGAGACCCACAGAGAGTAGTTTGGAAGCTCAGCTAATGTCTAGTGAAATTATGTATTTATTATTTATCTCATTAGGCAGTGGTTATTTATTTCTTAATGCCTATGCATTTTTGCAATAAAGTCTATCAGTAGCAATAATCAAAAAGGTAAATGTTTAATGAAAAACAATTAAATATTGAAAAATAAAAAAGAATAAGCACAGATACATAAAAGGTAATTGAATATTCAATCTTCAGGAAAGCAGATGATGGATCTAGAATTTGTGCAATATAGATGTTGGGTTTACTTTTCATCATGGAGTAAAAGTAATATTACTGATGATATAAAAATCATTAAAACAACCCTGTTGAACAAACATCAGTATCTACTTCAAGATTAGATGCTTTAATAAGATGTCATAGAAGATGACAATTTAACATGCAGAGTTTCAGAAGGTACATTTACATTTTATTCTATGATGCATGCCTTTTCATTGAAATCAAGTGAATGCATTTCTAAACTAATTTCATTTTGGATTCCAAGTTGTCATGGGGAGAGATAAAAAGAGATTTTTTTTCTCTCCATTAGCAAAGAGATACTTTATAAACAGTTAAGTGATGTTAATACCATAGAATATTTCAAATAAATTTAATAATTTTGGTAATGGTTTGCTTTTTCTTTCAATGACTCATGGAATCCAAGTAATACTTTCAGAATTTTAGTTGTTCAAAGATGAAATACTCGACATTACTGTAAATGATATTTTGGACTCAATTAAAAAGCATACACATTTTTGAATTGATATTATAAAAACAACTTTTGATAGAGCATGGAGTTGGGTTGATAACACGGCTCTTGTCAAATTAAGAAACCTATGAAGCACAAATAGAATTAGTTGTGATGAGTACAAAAAGCTGACACATTTCAACAAGTTAAATAAAAATTCTAATCATCAAAATTAGAAAAAATCTATTTTTAAAAATTTATGTAGAGTAACTGAACCAGTAACTTATGTGAGAAAACTAATGTCGAACATTGAAAAAAAAAAAATCAGAATTCTTCTTCTGGCTTTATTTTGCATTAAATCTAGCCTGACATGATATGAAAACATGAACAAGACATAATACAATAGTTTTTAGACTTGGTTAACAGGCAGCACAGAGCACGGGCTCCAAAAACAGCTTCTAGCCTTCATTCATGTCTGGAATTCATTACAAGTGGAACATGGCCACCCTCTGAATTAAGAAGAAAGAGACCAGACTTTGGGGGAAGACGAAGGGACTCCATTTTGTGGAGTAGAATACAAGCGACTGTGAAACTGCATAGGGTCAGAGTCCCAGAATTGTTCAAGTCCTTTGACACCATTGTTGAATACTTAAACTTTTTATGCAGAAGCTAAAACTCCACAGGACCAGACAAACAACTGCTGGTGAGCAGAACAATTTTCAGACCTGCACACTGCTAAAAATATTTGAATGTTGAGTAACAAGGTCAAAGAACCTTGGTAAAGATTTCAGGGCATTCAGGAGAGTCGCCATAAGAAGCATGCCTTAGAAGTAGGGCTAAATAGGCCCTAGAATAAGAGCCCTAAAAAAGTTTTAAAACAGCAACAAATAATTAACTGTCAGCAAAACAGAGTATTGGTGATACTCAAAGAAAGAAAATAAAAGCTACTACTAAACAATTCAAAATTCAGAATGTCAAGCTTTCGATTAAAAGTTAGAAACGTGGAAAAGCAAGAAGTCACGACTCAAAAGCAGATGGGAAAAATCAGACAAAAGAAGTAAGCCCACAATGAAAAGAGATGATAGAATTAGCATATAAATTTAAAAGCTACTACCCAAATATATATTCAATAACATTAGCATAATAAATATACTCATATAACTATATACAGGCAAAGCAATGGAAAATACATAAAATAATCCAATGTAACTTTTGTAGTTGAAAAATACAGTAATTAAAATAAAAATGGTCCCTGGATAAGCTTAAGACCTGATTTGGCACTCAGAAAACAGCAGACATGGGGCTGGATTTTCTAACAGTATCAACTATGCAAACTTGAACACAAGAAAATAAAAGACTGAAAATAAAATATAAATAGTGACATGAAAAATATCTATCTGCCATCTGTAATTGAAATCCTACAAATGGTGAGGGAGTACAGAAAAATATTTGAAAAAATAATGGAGGGCAAAGTTTCAATATCAATGTAAGCATAGGGAACCAAAACAGCATTGTTTTTTACACCATGAGACCCTGGGATATTATTCTCTGTTTTTTGTCATTTGTTCATTTTTTCATATGATTTTTCTCCTGAAGTATATTCCTGTGTGTGTGTGTCAATCTCCCATCGGACCTGAAAGCTTGTCCCTTCAGCTGTTTAGAGGTAAGTTCTTTACACTGTTCGCCTATTCAGGTTAAATATCTAGCAGACGCTGCCTGGGGGCGACTTTGTAGAGTTTTGTTTCTTCAGCAAGAGAGATAAAAGATTTAATTCTGCCTTTTCAGGCCACACATCACCTGTGGCTTTGACATCTGGCAAATCATAGTTGGAAAAACAAGCTGTGAATTTTGTGTTCTTCGGGCTAGAAACCCCTCAAGCAATGAGTCAAGCTCCACTGTTTTCAGTTTTCCCTAGTGGAACACTTCTGCCCAGGACAGAGAACCTGATCCTCTGCCTGGACTGCACTTAGAGAAAGTTCCAGGGATGGCCAACCACCTCAGCCAAGTTAGAAATGTTCTTCTCTACCTAGAATTTTAGTTTATCTAAGCTTCTTTTTGCATCCACAGCCATTCAATGTTTTTAACCAACTGGCTCATGTCATTCCTTTTTTTTTTTTTAACTTTTTGCTGGTCTGTTTGTATTTAATAGATGCGATGCCTCTCCAGTATCTACTATATCCTACACAGAAACAACTACCTGTCCAGGCATCCTTATATTACACTAGAATATTGTTAATAACCCCATTATAATCTCTGTGGTCTCCAAAAGAAAATAAAAGTAATTTTAATCTGTCAACTCTTTAGAAAAGACAACGCAATAGAGAATGAACTGAAGAAGGCTTTGAAATGCCCAGAACAAGATGAACTGATGGTTGACAACACATGAATGATACAGTCATTAGAATAAATAATTCTATCAAATGACAAGATGATTTTTCAAGTAGAATAACTTGACCACACTCTTTCCACATATATTCTCTCGCCGGACCTGTGACCCTGCATCTGACAGGAGAGATTTCTTTCCTCTGGGATAATACTATAAATGACGTTCAAAGTTTGTTCTTCTTTTTTTTCCTCCCAATCTGAGGTCTTTCAATTAGCAGGTAGAAGAAGAAACTCCGTCAGAGATTCCCTCAGGGTGTTCTTGACCTACTGCTTTTTCTATTAGCAAGGAGAATTCCTTCTTTACCAAAAGTGTTTTCTTACCAGTATTCTTCTAAGATTGGATTATTAGCCTCATCTCCATATCCTAAAAATATGAGTCTTTCAAAGTAACTCAACAGTCAAGTGAGAATTTTGCTTAATATCCATATCAGTTTAATATAATGTTATTTAAGTGACCATAGTTTTGAAAAAGTTTAAGTGTAATGACATTTTAATAGTTGGAAGATTGTTTTTTTGACTACTATTTATATATGACTCTTATGAGTAAATTATTTCCATTGCACTCTGTATCTACATAGCATAAATATTGTATTTTAATTTTAATAACCAATCTATTATAGCAATGACAAAAATTAGAATATTTATGGTCAGTTTAGAATTAGAGATATTTTATACTACAAGAATATTTTCTGCTGCATTTAAGTGAGAAAGTAAATGTGAACATATATTGATGATTATCTAAATACATATCAGTGAGTTATAAAAAAAGATGAGGAATATGTGGAGTTAGACAACAAAATTTGAATGGCATCTACTGAACAAACGCTTCAAGCTAATAAAAAAAATGGCATTTAATGATGCAGACTTTAGTTATTTGGAAAATTATTTTTTTAAACATCTCATTTTCAGATATGTATACAACATTAGGTGCTACATTATGGTATTTTCATATCCTAAGCATATTTTTTAAAGTATATGAGGCAAAGCAAAGCACATACATTTTTATAAGAAGTACATGTAATGACGTTCACTAGATTTTGAAAGGATTGGCTCATCGAACATTTGTCTTTATTCACTTAACAGGAATCACACGTTATCATTTATAAGGGGAAAATAAATGACAGTCTGTCTCCTCTAAAGGTAACTCTTAGGCCAAAAACCAAAAGAGCATACACTTTTAAAGCCAAATGGGAACTGATAATAACGTATGTGTAGAGGTACATGCAGGACAAAATACGTTTATAATGTTGGGATTAGTTCAAGTCCCTGTGAGTCAGCGAAGATTCTAAGAGGACCCATAGTTGTGCCTTGCATCACATAAAGGACTTCTAGTCACAGAAGGGGTGTCGGAGCGGCCAGGTGTCAGGTGGTCAGTTAGGACAAGGAGCCAAACCGGAACTAAAAATCAAGGCTTTATTTCACTTACTGTGACAGTATAAGCAAGTGGCAAAAAGTGGGGTCAGTTCCCTCATGCTCCATTTCCACCACTGAACAGCACCAGGGAGGGTCAGTCGGATGATATACAACTCTGGGGAGGCTGAACCAGAGGTTTCTGCGTTTTTATGGCTCTGCAGGGCTGTGCGGGCAGGGGCGGGAGGGGCGAGATATAGAGCTGGGTAGGAACTGAGTGGAAAAGTACTAAGTCAGAGCTGAGAATAGTGTTTTAGTCTGGGCCCCTTAAAAAAGTAAGATTTCAGCAGAGGTGCCTGAAAGGTACACACACCTCCCCGCACCCAAGAAAGTTCCAAAAGGAGGCAGTGGGCTAGGAATACAGCTAGGTACGGGTGTGTGTATGAGTCAGACTGAGGAGGGAGGGAGCCTTGGGCTGGCCGTGACAAAGGCTGGTTTAGGGAGGGCAGCTGCACACATGGGGCCTGTCAGGTGACACCTCGTAATCCCTTCTGGTTGGGCTTCAGAGGTCCCATAAAGGATTCAGGCCCAGAACCAGACTCCTCAAGGAGAGGAAGGAAAAGGGCAAGAATCATTTTGAAAACATAGTGGACTTTAGTGTGACTAGAACACTGGGCATCTGAGGACTGTATTAAGAGGGAAATCCACAGGCGATCACACTGGACAGGTAGGCAGACACGAGACTGTAAAGGACTTCTGTCATTATAAGGCGTTAGGACTGGCCTTGGTGGAATATTGAAGGGTTCCACCTGTTGTATTTGATAAATGCAGCCTGATTGAACTGGGTGCATAGACTTGGAGAATTTATTTCCAAGAAGAGGGATAGTTTGGCTTTCTTGATTGACAGTTTACCAGTACTGATCTACAAACCAACTCTAAACCCTTATCAAGTGAATTAAACAAAATAGGCACGCTTTTTTTTTTTTTTGCATAAATAGATCAAACAAAAATCTATCATTTTCCAACTGCTTATTTATCCATTGTGACACAGTCTAAGAGAGAGCATACAGTGCAATTTGAATTTTGTCACCATCACAATCTATATTTAATTACTATGGAAACAAAATGTTATTCATTTAAGCCAGTACTAATCAGAATTACTTTACCTTTTTTTTTTTTAAAAAGAACAAATTTTCAATGGAAAAAATCTTTAACTATGTATGCCAAGGGCTTTATATACATTTATGTTACATGGAGTGATGAAAATATTATAAGATAGTTATTAAAATTTTTTTTTTCATTTTGCTGAGGTTTTATAGCTGACATTCGAAAAGACTACATAACTAATCCAAAATAATACACCTAGTATATTTAAAGAGAGCAGCAAAGTCAGTCCTTAAACAGTCCTACGCTGCTGGTACTGAGACAGCTGTTATCTTTAAATATTTTGACCTAAAATGGATGTTTCATATCTTTCTATGCTTCTGTTTCTATGAAGTTTATTCATTCCTTCAGTTTTATCTGCCTAAAAAGGCACCACTGAAAACATCCTGGAGTTCATTTTTAGATTCTTTCTCTCTTGCATTATTTAATGGCTTCTGTATGTTATTGATTATTATATAGCAGAACAGAGAATGAGGGGAAAGATTAAATATAATAGACACATATAATAGATATTATCGAAAATAATGCTATAGATGGTGAAAGAAAGGTGAGAGATAGGAATGAGGGGGCGGAAATAACATTTTATAAAATTCAAAAAGACATCCAGGTATAATGTCAATTTTAAGTGTTTTATACAACTTTTCCAGAGTTGCTTAATAGGTAATGGACCTGAGATTTAAATATGAGCTCCTCGATATGAAGATTAAATATCGTTTATACCAGAACAGTCTCATAATTATTTTTTAAACAAGCGATTACTACCTTCTGTTGTCTCATGAGCACATCTTAGTGTAAGAGAAAGGATGCTCACCAACATAGTGAAATCCTTCACAACCTCAGTCCTCTGCTGAAAACTCCGAGTGATGAGTTAGTTTCATAACAATCGACATATATAGCATTGTTGAGTTTATCTTCTATGTCAATCCCAAAACATTTTATCCTTCTTAGTAATTACACTAGATGCCAAGACAAAATCTAGCAGTCATCCTAGACTCCATTCTCTCCTTCATTCCTACAGTCAAGAAAACCTATATGACTGTCATGTTTATATTCAAAAATAATTTTGAATTCTGTGCCCTGTCACTGGGCTATTAAGGCTCATTTGAAACATCACAATTATCTCTCTATCTATCTCTCTATCTATCTATCATCTATCTATCTATCTATCTATCTATCTATCTATCTATCCATCTATCTATCTATCATCTATCATCTATCATCATCATGTATCATCATGTCTATCTATCTATCTATTCATCTATCTATCTATCTATCTATCATGTATCTACCTATCTATCTATCATCATGCACCATCATCATGTATCTATCTATCTATCTATCTATCTATCTATCTATCTATCTATCTCATGCTCAATCACCTCAAATACACCTGTTATCCTGCTACAGAGAGATGATTCTAAACTGTAATAAAGCACGGAAGTCCTTTCATGAAATGTTTCAGTGGCTCTGCACGAGTGAAAGGATACAGTCCATGGACTTCAGCAAGGCATCCTCTACAGGGGGCTCCCGCCTGTGTAGCCTTTCTTGTTTCTCTCAGGTCGATCTTTGATGTACACCTTGTCATACAGCCCGGAGCACCCTTCCCTCACTGAATTCTCCAATCGGCTCCTTTTCAAACTTCAAATAGAAAGTCAGAGCAAATATTTCTAATTCCAAGTGTCTCATCCAGGGGTATGCTTGAGGGTTTGTAGCAGTATGTAATGGATACTGAAAAAAACTATTTGGAACCTGACGTGTATGGGTCGTGCCAGATGTCTTACAACCAGAACACATGCATAAAGGCTTCTGAAATGAATAGGTTTGACATAAGAAAATATTAACATGAAAGGTAGAGATTTTATTTGCTTTACTGGCGTTCAATAATTTTAAATACTATTTTATTACTAAAACAAAAAGATAATATTGAAAAATATTATACCAAATGTATATAAAAATTTAATTGAAGTAGTAAAGACGAGGGATACTTGTGATAGACTGTGACCGAGAAGCTACAGGGTATGATTTTATTTTCTCCTGTAAATAGTTCAATAGAAAATTTGGAAATGTTATTCTGGACCATAGCAATTAAGTCTTAGAAATCTTCATCATTTGCTCTTTAAACAGGGTTAATAACTGTTTCTCTGTTTGGAAAATAAGTGACTAAAAAGTTGTGGTTCTAAAAACTACATTTAATGAATAGACATCTTTGAATCTGGAGGACTTTCTGCTAAATGAAATAAGCCCGACGCAGTAAGATGAATACTGCATGATCTTGTTCACATGAGGAATCTAAAATAGTCAAACTTGTAGCAGCAATGCGTAGAATGGTGACTGCCAGGCACAGGAGGAGAGAGAAATGAGATGTTAATCAAAGGGCACAAAGTTTCACTTATGCAACATGAATGATTGCTGGAAATCTGACAGAAAGCATGGTGACCATAGCTAACAATACTGTATTGTATACTTGAAATTTGCTAAGGGGATAAATCTTAAATCTTCTATACACACACACACACACACACACACACTGGTAACTATTATGATAAATCATTCAGACTATAGTGATTTTTTTTCAATGTATACATATATTGAAATATCAAGTTGTACACCCTAAATATATAAAAATTTTATATGTTGAAGATGTCTCAGATATTTTATAAAGTAAGCATAATTTAAAATCAAACAAAAAGGAATGAAAATATATTTTAAAGCCCAGTTGTAGTTGTGATTTAAGAAACCTAATTAATTCTAACACAAAACCCAAGTCTTATAAGATAAGGGAAATTACATGCTCATAATTTTATTCTTATTTAAATCAAATGTGTTGTCTTTTCTTACTTCAAGTTAACAGACGTTAGCGAGCACCTTAATTTTTATTAGGCTCTTAATTTTTGCAATATTTACTGGAAATGGGATGTGTTTGCTCCTAAGTAATTTGTAATGTATTTTTGTGTTTATATATGACAATAAATTGTTAAGAAACATTTGATGGTTAAAATAAAAAGTGAAACATTTCTGAAAGTGTTCTAAAATCCTGAGTATGGATGAATAATGGGTTATCACAGAAAGAATTATAACATTCGCATGTCCGTTTAATGGGGAACACCTCGTCAAATGTTTCCTCCCACTAAAAGAATTATAATTCTCCTTCCTTCATCACAGCACAACAGAGAAC
The DNA here is from genome assembly GCF_902729225.1 of Pteropus medius. NCBI lineage: Eukaryota > Metazoa > Chordata > Mammalia > Chiroptera > Pteropodidae > Pteropus > Pteropus medius. Next base: position 58,803,574 of record NW_024349800.1, on the reverse strand, counting down.
CCAGGGTGCAGAAATAGATAGTATATTCAGGGGAGTGGGAGGGGAGACAAAAAGAAAGAGATGGAAAGACAGAGAGAGACAAAGACCCAGACTTGCATTGCTCAGGGACAGCTGCCAGATTACGAAGAGCAACTGGCAAATTAACCTTTAAAACAGAGCAGTGTCAGGTAAAATTTGAGAAAATCCTTAAGTACCAGCTGACATTTAAGGCCCAGGCAGCATAAAAACATCATAAAGTTGATTTTCTAGGGCAGAAATCACGTGGGATAAATAATACGGTTGGAATATGGCAGTAAAGGAATGGATCGAGGATGGTCATGTGGCCACACTGACCAAGGCCACTCAGGGCTCTTCCGGTGACTTTGGCGTTGGCGTAGATTGTTGTTTTATCTGCCCACGTATACATACATTTAGAACAGATATTTCTATATTATGCCCATTACATAGGATGAATTTTTATTTCTAATAAATCTTTTTATTCTTCATAAAATCATGAACATGTATTAAACATGAATATGAACTAGATTTGCTCCAGCAGTCAAGAATTGTTTAAGTGAGAGAAAGCAAGTAAGTGGAACCTCTCAGAAGATGCTATCTTAATAAAATATATTTTTCCTGTCTATGCTACGTATTCTATTTTATCTAAACAAATGCCTTTTCTCATGTTCTATCACATATAATTCAGTTCGAAGAAATTCTCTGGCTCTTAAAATGCCTATTCTCAGTGAATTTCCTTTAGATATATTTTTAGTTGGTTTGTTTTATGCAAAGTTGTTCTATTTCTGAATTGCCATCTTTGTGGTAGGATAGCTAATACCTTCGTGCCCATGCAGGATAAGTTGGACAAGACATATGTGATTAGTTTATGAAACATAAAAAACCTTGTTATATGAGACTTGAATAGAGCATCTTAAGTTTGCATTGGGGCAATTTCGCAGTAGCCATTTCCTGCTTGAGAAAATATATAGTTCACTTCTCTTTCATACTATGTGGTCAGTGCTACTTAGGGAATGATGGTCATTAATATAAATCTGGAGTGAAAGAAAAGATGAGCATGGAACACTCCCATGCTGTGCCAGCACGCTGACAGACTCTGTGATTTAGCATCCTCCCTACAGTATGAATTATAATTAAATCGCAGACATATGGAAGGCGAGTAACCGAATGTCATTTAAGCTGTCTACATAGGGAGGAGGAGTTGGTATTAAAAGAAAGGCATGGAAATGTGTTTCTAAAATCACTTCTGGTTTCAGAAGGCAAATTGATAAGACAATGCTGTGGGCAGATGCCAGTGAACATTGGTCTAGAGAGACTAGTATCGTGTGAAAAAAGACTTTTTTTTTTCAAGAAATTATTACAAGTGACCACCCTGAGGGCGGCTTGACCTATATGGCCTCTACTACCTGATCCACTTGTTGGATTCAAAACACCAACAGATCCTCCTGAAGTAGGGTCTGGACATGACTCAGAGAACCATACATAACACAAAGACCCCAGATTTTGAGCTTAATATAATCCTGAGATGAAACTTTGGAGCTGCCTCTCTTTGAAAGGTGATGGTTTGGAACACAAGCTGTTATTCTGCAAAGAAGGGATATTTAACAGATAAAGGAATGATAATGGCAGATGATGTGATCTGTCTACACAAAGTCTCTTATAGCTTTTTCTTTTCTTTCTTTTGCCATAAAAGCTGGAGATGTAAATTATTCCATTTCCTTCCCTACCTGTCACTGCTTCTGGTTAATGAGTTTAAAGTGGAATTATTGGGGAAGGATTTCCTCGTGAGTAAAAGAGGTTTCCTTTGGCCATTTTGTCCCTTTGCTTTTGCTCTGCCCGGAAGTAGGGTGTCAGTATTGGGATGGAAAACTCATCCTTGACCGAGAGATATGAAGATATAACCTACATCCTCAAGGTGGATGAATGGAAAGCAGAAAAGCTGGATCTGTAATGCCATTACTGAGCTGTTGCTCATGTCCTCAAATTCCTGTTATATGAGATAAATAAAGCCCTAAATCACTGCCCTTTGCCATGAAGATAAAATTTCAGCCTTTGACATTCCTTTTGGAGTTGAGTATGGTCTAAAAACACCAAGAACTCACTTTCTCCACCGACAAGCTGTTCCCAAATCACCCACCATAATGTCAGCATCTTTTCTTTCATTTAATTTGTCAGGACTTTTTGCACATTGAAGCCTTCACAGGTGAAGGTGCCCTTGGCCAGATCATGCTTTTTCCCTAGACTGGTGATCACTATCCAATTTTTGTGCCTCACCTGCAGTTTGACTTACTCAAAGAATTCTTGCATGCACCCTACTTTAAAAAGACAAAATGTTAGTTAGACATTTACGTGATGATTTCCTTCATGTCAATCTTCCCTACTAGACTGCAGTTCCTGTTTTACATTTCTCTACCTCCAGCAATTAGCACGGTACCCAACACATACTGTAGATATTCGATAATTATTTGCAAAATGGGAAGAAGAAATAAATATGAATCAGTTTTCTTTAGATATATGGTCATTTGGCTTCATGATACTGAGATGCAATTTCAGAGGAAAAGAGAGATTATCCAACAAGAAGACTCTAACACGAAGCATATGACTGTTTCTGTACTTGACTTAAATGTTATTCCCTCATTCAGAGGAGGCAGTGTTTCTCTTCGATCAGTGGTCAGTTTTCCTACTTGTTTCTTGGATTCCACACCTTCTCCAACCTTCGAGGAACCTAGTCTTTCAGTTGTCGAAACAAAAATATCGCCTTTGAGTAACAAAATCAAGGAAGAAGATATAATTAAATCTAAAATGACTTTAAAGAGGAGTATGAGTTTAGTTGTATTTTTATTCGATCACTTCATATGTACTTGAAAGAGTTGGAGTAGGTAATCCTTACCTAAAGTCAAAAATTGAGAACTTCTCCCTATATCGGTGAATTAACCCAATTAACACGACATAGGTGTATCTTTCTGTGCATATGAGTTATCAGCTTTCAGCTGGAAAATTTTACTTTGTCTTATGAATTATTTATTTATAGCAGTCATGAGAGTCATGCTAAAAATAAATTAATTTTCAAGTCAAAGACAAAATTAATAATTGTTTTTTGATAACACCAACAATTAAATTGTCCTTCTCTCAACATGTGAGTAGCATATTACAACTAAATGAGAGAAGATAGATTAAAGATTATGATGATAATGTGTCACCTTACCGCTAACAGTCTTTTTCATTTCCCTCTTCCTTTTTTCCATATTATGGCAAAAAGTTTATTTAGAACACATGATGTTCTAGACCTCTGCCATGATCACATGGTCTTTTTATCTTCCCTACATGTAAAGCTTCAACTGAAAAGTTGAAAGAGATCATCTCATGGAAAATGCCCAGAATAAACTCTGTAATGAGTCGAAGATTGATTTTCCATATTTCCTCAGTATTTGAAATCTTATCAAATGCTCAGATTATTTTTTTTTTAAACTGTTGATTAGCTGGTACAGAAAGGGTGAATTAATCATTTAAATACAGTTTTTGCCAACACTAGTTTGCAAATGGGAATTATGTCTTATTCATTTCTTAATTTTTGTTATTATTATCAAAGCTAATCTTAATTAAGTATTATTTGGTATCACCCTATATGAAGAGTTTTATATTGTCTTATATTTTATATTAATCATTGTAATAATTGTATGAATTAGGTTTTATGGTCCCTACAAACAGTATATGACAAAGAGATTTGAATGCTTTAATAACTTCAATGCCTTGTCTAGCCTCATAGAGCTAATTAATGGTGAAATCTCACCTTGTGAATGCAGTTGGTGCTTATCTCAAAAATGGATTTCTAAACTGTTGTTTATACTACAATGATCGTATACTACATCTAGTTTGAGAAAGAAAATATTAAGTGTGATACACTGCTTGAGGAATCAATGGTTAGAGTTTGCCTTTTTCACAGAAAAAAAGAATAAAATTATACTTCAGGAATGTCCTCTATAGCCCCCAAATTGAGTGTGTTGAATAAGTACATTGCTTTAGAAATTATTTCAAGCTTTTGATATGACTTCTGCTTCATTCAGAGAATGGCATTGGTAAAGATTGGTTCAATAGCATGTCATTCAAAAGTGAAATTTATGGGCCAATGATTTAGGTACGGCCACTTTAAATCCTTGTTGGAATGAAGTGAGCTCTGAATAAATCTTTATTTGATATGTAGCCCAGAGAATGTCACCAACTATAGTGTTAAGTAAAATTGATATGCAGAGAAAAATAGCAATGTCTCCAAGCTCTCTAGATTGCCAGTAGACTGTCAATTCCAAGAGCACAGGAGCCGATGAGACACATTGCCACAATTATAATTTCTATGCATAATTTAATGTTTTTCATTAGATTTTATTTTAAAATTATAAGTGAGCTCATCTTGGGAAGATGATCATCTTAAAATAATATCGTATGATACAGAAATTTATAGAACACACTTATTAATCCAAAAATTTATAATCTGTCAGAATTACTGATCATTAAAGATTCTACTCAAAAACCCAAATAAGAGAAGGTCTTTCTGAAATTTTAAACAAATACTGAATTGTATGCAAGAGAAATAAATTGTATGCATTGAGAATATCGCTCATCTTCCAACAGAATTGTTGGTCTGGATTTGGACAAGAGCACACCTCCTCATTCTGCTTTAGTTGGTACATCTGCACTGGAAATAGGTCTTGTACATTTAAGTTGATTTTTAACAGCTTTATTGAGTATATTTTACATGTCATAAAGTTCCCTCATTTTCTATCTGAAATTCAATTATTTTTAGTAAATTTTTAGAGTTCTACAGCTATTACCACATCCTTGAATACAGATTAGGCTGGTTACTCTGATCTTTTGTGAAATGAATCCAGAGTCAAAAAATATTCAGTTATATACTTATGAATTCATAATAATTTATGTAGGGCATATGTTATATATGAAGATACTGAGATACAGTAATAAAACAAATAACAGTAGTTAACAATGAATGAGGTCCTTTAACTTAGACACCATTCTAAACGCTTTATATGTGCTTAGTAGTTTCACTTCTCACACACCCAAGATGGGTGCAATTAATACATCTATTTTATGTATGAATAAACTGGTCACAGAGCATTAGAAAACTTGTTTATATTTACCCAATTAATAAGTGATGTAGTAGAATATTATCACAACATTTAATAACCCAATGAGAGAGTGAGAGAGAGAGAGAGAGAGAGAGAGAGAGACAGAGGACTGTCTATATTTTCATCTCTAAATTTAGCTTCAGACACCTCCAAGCATGTTTCATACCTATTGCTCTGCTGAAATTGCATCCTGGAAGATATTGGGACCTGCATGTTATTGAATGCAAAGGTCAGCTCTCAGGAACATTCCCTGCATTCACAACTCTTTTCTTTAACAACAGCTTCTCTTTGATTCCATAATCCCTTAATGTATTAGTTTTAGTTCTACTTCAACTTCTTCTCCTCCGGTCCCTTTATTCTAGGCTTATTTTCTAGGTAACCTTCAGTGTTGTAGGGCCCTAAGGTCTTTCTTTGGCTGCACATTCTCTTCTTTTTCTAAATCCTCTCCCTAGATGAGCTGCAAAGCTTGAAGCACCATGCCCACAACATTGAAATCTGCAGTCTTATCTGTACATGTGACTGATCCACCCTCCAAGATCATCTTAATATAACAAAAAGGAATGCTTTTTTTTACCTTCCCCCAACCACAAACATATTTCTCTTCAGTCTTGAAGTTTTCACATATTCTGCTAAATAATATTTCTAAACAATCATTCCATCCCTTGCTCACATTCTCTCCAGTAGAAGGAGAGTGAATTGTATGGTGAATTGAACAACTCCTCTCTCTGCCTTTCTCCAAAAAAGAAACTACTATATGATGAACTGACTATGAGGTAGGTATGAGCTGAAAGCTAGTATTATAATAGCAACAGCAACAACAACAAACTTAGTCCTAGGTCTACAAAATAAAATTGAATTCAGCCACCAATAACCTGAATGAGGGGGAAGAGGAGCCAAAGCTCCCAGTGAGAACCACAGCCCAGCTGATGATGTTTTGTTTCCTTTGTGAGAGTTGAGAAGAGAACCCAGCTAAACCACACCCGGATTCCTGACCCACAGAAACTGAGATAATAAATTACAATTACTGTTGTTTAGAGTCAACAAGTTTGTGGTCATTTGTTTCACTGCAATAGAAAACTAAACAGGTTGCTGGCTTTCTCATTTAAAAAAAAATTCTAATTATCTTTCATCAGTATTTTCATTGTGGCTGCTTCTAACAGTACTTCGTTACTTCTAACTACTATGTCTTGAGTTTCTACCCTGTCCCACTATTTTCCAAATATTTCTTTAATATTGATTAGATGGAGGTGAACTAGTCCTCATCGTACTAAGACTAAAATAAACAAAATTCTATCCTTATTTACTAGACTGTTAAAAACTGGTTCATCTTAAATTTTTCCCCAGATGTTGTATATAGCCCTGAGTACTAAGGACCTTCAATACCAACCACACCGGATTCCCCATTAGGCCACCGCTTCATGCTTCTGATGCTGGTGAACTAGATGAACTATTTATAATTGTTTTCCTGCAATGGATTATTATTTTTCTACTTGTCACCACCACTGCCAGTATCCCTGTGGACTTGGGAAAGAAAGGTCTAATCCACATTTCACTATCTAATCCAAATTTTAGGGTTGATCTATCCCTAATTCCTTTTATTAAAATTTAGACAAAGTTATAAATGTTAAAAAACAAAAAACAAAAAACATTCTACTGAAATTTCAGTAAATGAAAGAGAAAGACCAGAGAATAGCATACAAATATGATCCAGATTCAAAATATAATTCATTATTTTAACAAACCAGCTTCTCAGTCTCTAATCACTAGCCTAATTCGTATGGTATTGTTTTCCCCAACTGCCCTGTATAATTTTTTCTTTATTAATTTTGTTTTTAATAATATTTTGATAACAGATCACATAAATTAAACACAAAATAACTTAAACCAAAAAAGGAATCACACAAAGGTGTCTGAAGAAATCCAATGATGAGAACAAAGCCTTAGGAATAAATGGAAACAGAAACTCAATACTCCCAGGTCTCTGGATTCTTCTGCTTTATGCAAATGCTTTATTCTTCATTTTCTGCCTGAAGATAGACTTTCTCCACTCCTTTAGCTCAGGCTGAGGAAATCATGGCTGATGGAAAGTCCTGAATTTTACATGATACAGCTTCAAGCACTCCGAGAGAGACTAATTTCCTTCTTCAGTTTCAGTTCTAAAATTCCAAAGGATCAATACTGATTGTTCCAGAATGAGTTATATTTCTATCTATGAAACATTCAACTAAGCAATACTATGCCATGGCCATGAATTATTCAACTCGAAGTCATGATTTAATATGTTACCATTCACGGTAACCATGTAGATTGTACGTGCACACACACACACACACACACACGCACGCACGCACGCACGCACAGGCATGCCTACAAAGGCAGGTGGAGGTGAGAAAAAAGGTTTCATATCCCAGAAGGATGTGAAGCGGTTTTCAGGAATTCTCTGATTATTAGTACTGACTAGTATTACTGGAATTCTGGCTAGGCGAAACAGTATCTATGATTAATCCATATTGTATAGGCTTTTAACTCAGATTGACCTCTTTACTCATTATTAAAAACCAACCGGAATATACTGTGGACATACCCTATATTTGGCACTACACATCTCTGAGAACTTTAATCCATACAATTTATTTACCTGAGTTAACTTATACCTGCTATCTAATAACTGCTATATAACTGCTACATAAGAAATAGTTCTTATCGTCAGCATCCAGCCTAGAAATGGAAGCAGGCACATAATTGATATTTCAGTGTGGTGCACTAAGGAAGGATGTTCCAAGTGCAGTGAAGAAACAAATAAAAGTGCTTTCAGATCTACAAGGGTATTTCAGTAATGCTTTCCTAGATCAAGATGTGTGCTGATTCACATTTACTAATTTTTAAAAAAAGGCAGAAAACAAAGATTAAAAAATTAGACATTGCAGGTAGAGGACAACAATGTGCAAAGGATAGAAATGTCAGAGAGGATGTTAATTTAGGTGTTTATTTATACCAGCATTGATTTCTGGAAAAAAAAAATAGTTTAACTTTTCATCAAAGTAATGTGCACAGAAAATTTAAAGAGTCAATTAATTTGACAAGGCTAATTATGAAAACAACAGCATGTCCTAACCATTTAACTCTCTACAGAGGCAAACTCTTTTAGCTAATTATGTTAAGGTTTACCTCCATATTGCTAAATAACATGCTTATATAAACACATTGATTTTTCAGTATTAGCCTTTATCTATTGACTTCCTAGTATAGAAGACCATAATTTCACTTTCCTTTATCAACTCAACACACTCACACTCATCTCTCTCTCTCCTTCCCTCCTTCTCCTCACTCTCCCTTCCTCACCTCTAACACACTCCATCTTTCTAAAATAGTTATATTTTTGTTAAGACAATATTGTGTTAATATCAGTCTATTAAACAAGCTATATTTTGCTTACTACTTTTTCTCAACATGTTTTTAGTTTTCCTTGAATCATCATGAGAATACTATGAGGTAGTATTATTATGCCCACTTCACAGATGAAGAAACTAAGGCTCAGTAAGTTACTCAAGGTCACGCAGCTAGAAAGTGGTAGAGTGACATTTGAATGCAAGAATTCTAGTACCCACATCAAGTGGTGAACGTAATCATTACTTTACGATGATTCTGTTTGTAATAGCTTTTGCTAATATTGTTATTGGCTTAGCGCCACCACTTATGACATAGATGCTCTAAACTTTCCTCCTATCCTGGAAATCCCCTCTCTAGTCACATCCATAATAGTTCTCATAAATTTTATCTTCTGACTGGCTTTAGTCGAGACTGGTAGTTCTCGAGTTTTCCGTGTCTGTTATATATTCTAAATTTCCCAAAATTCTTTCCTGTTCTCTGAGTGTCTTTACTTTTCTCATCAAAAAGTTGATTCTACTTTTCCTCTGCTTCTCTCTGTGACTTGGTTTGACTAATAGAATTTGGCAGAATTTATCACATCTGGATTTTGAGGCTCAGTTCTTAAAGGTTTTTAATGTATCGTCATGGTTTTTAAAAGCTTACTTTTGGACCATTGACTTAAGAATAGTAGTTTGTCCGGATGCCCGAGCTAATTATGTAGAGAGACCATGTGGAAGAGACTTGAGGCACCCTTGCTGTGTTTCCCCCAGAGCTAATACGTCGGCTTAATCTGGCTTAATATGAGACTCCAGGTGAGGAGACCAAAATAAGCACTGAATTAAATCATAAATTCTCAAAGAAAAATATTTTTCTTGTTTTAAGTCACTGAATTTGGGCATTCTTCCCCACAGACATAAATGACTGAACCACTAAGGAAAAAAAATGTTTCAAAGAGAAAGAGCAGATATGTCAAGGTTTCTTCTTCAGTCGAGAAAGTTGGTTTTGAAATTTGTCCATTTGATTTAGCAACTGAGCATTCATTAGTTTCTTAAAAAGAAAAATATTGGCAGGATGACAAAGAATTACAAGAAATGAATTGTCGGCATCAATAATTAACAATTCTCTGGAGGAATTATTCTGAAAAGATAAATGGAGAAAAGAGGCAAGAGCTGTGAACTGAAATGGAACAAGACATTTTTCCTGAGATTATAGAGCTATTACAGGATATCGTATGCTATTAGGAATATAACAATAAAAAAGAAGATTGATAATGCAGGAGAGAAAGAAAGAATTATTAGAATGACCTCTTTGGGGGAAAAAGAGAAATATATAATCACCTGGAACACAGTTTTATAACTGGAGAGTTTGTCCTTGCTTGTGGGTTTGCTTAATTCATTAGTAGTTGGTAGAGGGAATCAATATATGGATGCAAATTCAGGTAAGTGGGAAGGTGTGGCAATAAGAAGTTTGGAAAGCAGAAGTCTGTTAGTTTCTTCTCCCAGAGTTATATTTGTCTCATGAAATAGGAAGCAAGGTCATTAATAGAGATTCAAGAGAAGGAGTGTTTAGAAGTTTGAGGAAAAGATATTGCATATGATGTTTATTTTTTATTTTTTTGAAAGTGGGACTACACTAAGAAAATACAATGAACACTAACATATCACTTTCATATAGTTTATCTTAATGTTTAAAAGGAAATTTGGCATTAATTTTCATACAATTTTTTAATGTTGCTGAGAGTAAGGACTCACGTATGTCTTTGGCTTACGTATATATTATATTTCTAAAAGTCTTTTTGCCATAAACTAGTCCTGGCTTCTTTGTTGTTTCCCAGTGACAGTAGGCAGATTTTTTTTCAAATATGTTATTTTTTTGATGCGATAGCTCGTTTACAACTCTGGACTAGGAAGCAGGTCTCATTTTAATTCTTTTTTTTTTTGTATGTGACAGTAAAACCTTGATAACTGCACCAGTTTAAACCTGAAAATTCTAGGTTCTAGATTATTGAGACTAGAAGATATTCCATGGCCAATCTTCTCTCCCAGAAAAGTTGTAGCATCTATTGAAAGGATTACAACACCTTTCTTGTTTCTCTATTGCCTCCTGAGGTTTCTTCATAACCTGCTGAGATGTTATCTATGCGTGTAAAAAGATGTTTGTTATATTCTATCTAGTGTCTATAGGTATTTTTCATAGGAGAGTTTTCAGTTATTTTGTCAATCATTTTACCAAGAAAGAGAAATCGTGTGTGGAGGCTAGGGGAATCTTAGGAAATTTATTTTATATTTTGAGCTACTGTCTCTTAATCTGTAATGTGAAGATAATATGAACCACATAGAGTTGTTGTGAAGATTAACAAGATGATGCATAAAGAAAGGTTTAGTTGTTAATTAAATATTGGTTTTTCTCTTAAAGATTTCATTCCCTATGTTTATATTAAGGGGCCAGTAAGTAATTATCAGTTGTGAATTTTATTATATAATTTGCAAACTAAGAAGGTGTTTATTCATTTTAGGCAAGTCTTCAAAACTTAACATATTTATCTTAACACAATTTGAATTACACGCTAAATATTTTTAGATGTAATTTGATCAATAAATTATTTTTTTAAATTCATCCTTATAAAAATCACCATCTTGAGTTTTATTCAGGTGCAATGACACCTAGAGTCATTGAGATAGAGCCTATTACCATTACCCCATATCTAACATCTATTATATAATTGTCAACTTGATTTATAACATAAGAATGTAGGCTACACAATGACCACTCAGACCTTGAAGATAATAAAGAACTGGCCATATTGCCATAGCACATTCATAAAGCTTTATTTTAAGTTTGCTTTGAAAATACAGTGAAGAGCATAAGAATATTTTTAAGACGTAATTTTATACTACAGCTTTCTTGTTACATTTACACAATTTAGAGTCAGATTTTTTTTTCCCCAGACACCAAATTTACCACCTCCAATCCGCAATCTGGAAATCAGTAGTGTTCTCTTGGAACCTACTAACCTCATAAGCAATTAAACATTTGAAATATTAACGTAGCTTTAAAATTGTGTTGACAAGTGACTTGGCCACATCTGTCCTAGAACCTGCAGCCAATAATAGTAAGAACGTATTTTGTAAGAGAAATAATCAGATATGATTAAAGTGCAAGACAAACCAGAAGCCAAACTATCCTGTTATTCTACAGAGAAGTATAATTTTTAACTAAATATGTTTGCTGTTTCATCTTGAAGAAATACAAAAGTGAGAGGAAAACTACTGTGCATTCTCAAATTTCAAAAGCCAGCAAAAATAAGAAACTGTCTATAGCCCATAGTAAGTGCTCAATAAATATACAAGAATGAATTACTAATTAATGTAATGAATGCCGTTTTTACATAGATAATAATTTTAAATGAAAATTATTATACTTAATTTATATAAGTTTAAAATTGCTACATGTGAACCACTGATACTGTTTTGCATGCATTATTTCATTGAATCCTCTACAACAACACGAAGAGTTATACGCCGAGGCATAGAAAATAACACAGCCAAGTTTATACAACTAACAGAACATAGAGCCAAGATTTGATCCCAGGGATTGTGTCACTGATTTTTTACTTACTGCCTTTATCTAAAAAGGAGATGTAAAAAATTAATACCATATCCCAGAGATATATTGTTTTTTTAACTAAAAACATAATAAAGATGTTCCTAACATGATAAAGATGTTCCTAACACTAGAGGTGATTGTTTACTTTCTGCATGTGTTCCATTTCTGTGGTGTGTGTGTGTTCTTGCACAAACAGTTGCTCTCAGATCAGATTGGGATGGGAGGGCCTTTCTGTACATACACTGGAGGACAGATGTAAAAAGGAGATGCCCTCTGCCTTACATGAACTGAGCTTTGCTGTTGCACATGTGATAGTGCCTTAAACTGGAGAAGACCAACTGTGGGAAATACACTGTCACATGTGGAAATTGCCTTTTCATCTGTGAGTCTGGCACATGCCCTTGAAGCATGATAAGGTTTTTTCTGAGTAACAAGGTTTTAACTGTCAATCACTCTATAAAAAGGTTGATATGGAAGGAGATCATATGGAGAGAAAAATGTTTTCTCTCTTCCTGTGACCTGTATACCTATAAAGCTTAGACGCCTTCCTCGCAATGTGGAGATGCTAAGACATAGATGTTGGTCTTTTCAAATTGCTTGTGCTGGCTTAGGTCAAGAGATATAAAGAGCAAGAAATTTGTGACCCTGAGATCTAGCCTAGGTTCCAAGAGTTACTGTTTCCAGGACTATATGCAAGCAAGCTTTGATTTGTGTGTTTACACCATATTTTCCACCCTGTTACTGACAACTAGAGGAAGCGGTGTCTCCTCTCTGAATTTGGTGTGGACATGTTAGCAATGGCCATCTAACAGAAAGGCTCTGTAGAATGCAGAGCATTAGACCCAAAAGGACACCAACAATGGGATGAGAACAAAACAAAGTGGCTAGAGAATCTATTAGCTTGAAAAACTGTATGCCTTACCGTCAAAGCGTGCAGCTGAAACTTACTGGATTTCATTAACCAATGTCACTATAAAAACAAATTAATTAATTAATTAAGAAAAGATAAATTTGTGACATATCTAAAGAACATTTTGATGCAACTGATTTTGGTTTATTATGCTACTGGCAGACTCGATATAAAAGGTTTATATTTTTAATAAGTACAAATATAGTATTCACAGTTTTTAAAGACCCATGACGTATATAGTAAGCACAAATAATAAATCTGAGATTTTGGAAATTTAAATGATAATAGAAAAGCATACAGTTTGAATTAGTTATATAACTGCTTAGAAGGCTGGAAGCACTCCTAGCAATAGGCATGAACCTTTACTGGAATTACTTAAGTTTGGATCTCTGCTGTGATTCGAACTTGTGAATTAATACATGTAGCACTGGAACTTCAGTCAATACAAATAACAAATGTCTGTCGGTTCCAAGCTTGAGCTTTACTTACTGATCAGCAGGACAGAAGGAAAATGTAGCCACTGACAGTTTACATTGATGTTTCAGAATGACAAAGCACTTTATTTTTATTCTACTTTTAAAAATCTTTAGGAGTCAATTTTATTCTCCATTTTATACAATGCATTACTCCAGGATCAATTCTGAGTGTTAAAAAGAGCATTTTAGACTAAAAAAAAAAACTCTTGAAGCCTTTAAAAGTACTTGTTGGATTTCACTAGATTTTAGTAATAGCACATTGTGTATGATTTTATTATGGCATTTGCATTATTGTGAATCATTAATTTCAGTAACTTTCTTGATCTCATTTTTTTATTGTTCTGGGGGACTTTAAGGAGGATGGGAGAGCTCCAGATGTGCCTGGAATTCAGACAGCTCTGGTTTTAAACCTCAATGTTTTTCCACTTTTCAGCTGGGTAATATTGAGCGAGTCGCTTCCACAACAGGAAATTCAGGGGCGTCATCTGATAATTTAAAATAATTCTTAATTTAGATATAGGGCTTTTATCAATTCAATATTGCAGCAAAGCAAACACCCCATAAATTAATATTGTAAAACAACAATCATTTATTCAGTGAAGAAGCTGAGTGGTTCCTCTGGTCCAAGTTGGCTATTCTGGGCTTGGATGACAGGACAGCCTCACCGAATTGTGTCCTCGATTGTGCTATGAGGGGGAGCTGGAGCCTCCCTTCTCATAGCCTCTCATCCTCCAGGAGGTTAACTAAAGGTTAAACACATGATGATGGAAAAGTTCCCCAAAGCAAGAGAAGGTCATCTCTAACGTGCAAGCATCGACTGTATGCATTAGTCAGGCGTGCTAATGTCCCATCAGCTAAAGTAAGACATATGGCCAAGTCCAAATCAGATGGAGAAATAAACTCCTTCATTACAAGAACAGCTTCAAAGAGTTTGTGGCCATTTTTTTGCAGTTTCTGACAGAACTGTTTTGAATATTAATGAAAATAAATGAAAAGTGTTCCTCGTAATAATAATGAAATTCATGTTATTATTGTTAATGTGGTTAACTAATCATGCATTTTATCATCCTATAATTTAACAAATGTTTATTAAGAAAATACAGTGGATAAGGCTCTTCTGGTTCCAATCACAGTGAATAATGGTTTTGAGCATAAATCTTTGCATACTTACTCAAGTAGCTCTGAAGAAGAGCTATTGATTGAGAAGTTATTTTTAAATAAGAAATTTGGAACAGAAAATATTCCTTTCCTTGATTTCTGTGATTTTTCAATGTGTTACTTTCCTTCTAAAGACATATCTACTCTTTAGGAATCATAACTACCAGTTCAGAAACTTCCTAAACAATGACTAAATGATGTAGTTTCAGGATATTGAAAGTTCTAGTGGTTTAAAATTATAATCTTTATTATGATCACTCTTCTGAGTCAATAGCCTTTATCTAACATCAAAACCTCCTCAAACTATTAAGTTACATATGAAAATTATTTGGCTATTCATCTCCAAATGAGAAGATGTCCTTGAATAGAATGATATGTTCTATATAGTTCATTCATTTTCATGTCTTTAAATACTAAAATACATGCTGTTGACTTCCCAATGTTAACTTCAGTATGGGCATCTGTCCTGAGCTCCAGATTTGCCCAACCACGCTGCTATTAAACTTTACTACTCTTTCTGAGTTCTCCTATAAATCAATTAGAATGGAAACAGGTAAAAGACCCTGAGTATGCCTCACTCATTTTTATTTTTACTGTGACAGAATATTATAAAGGACTCAGTAAATGCAGATTATTATATGAAAATGTTAAGCAAAATTATTTTGAATGAAATCGCTGGAAGAATCTTTCCTCTGAATCCCTCCACTTGAGTAGTTCAAGTTTCAATACCATTCCAACATCATCTAAAGTGATTTTTCCTCGACTTGGCTTAGAGTCCTGTCTGTCATATCACATTGGCTCGTGCAGGCCTCAGAACTCAATCTTTGATTTTGCCACGCTCTGCACCTGGGTTCTCCCGCTGTAGCCAGGAGACCAGATGCAAGAAGACAGCTTGGCAGGTCTCGTGTTGGTTGGATAGAGAATCGGTATTTCTTTCTGTGATAGTTTACTGTATACAGAACTGTTAGTTTTTTCCTCCCTTTTGTGAGCAAATTGCTCTTTTTTGTACTTTGGGTTGTAGTTTAAATAATGATATTGATGCTGAATGATTTCAGTCACTCTCTATTTATATTTTAATTAATGAATTTTAACTACCTCATAAAGGTACTGTGAAGATTATAGATAAGATCCTGTAGGTAACATGCTTCCTTAGTTGATAGAGTAGGTATAACTGTTAGCTCAGAATTCATTCAGTGAATTCTTCTGAAGTAATGTCACTGTGTTAGTCAATTTCTGTGTGCTGAAGAGCCCTCAAAATAAGTAAATAAACAAAAATACTGTTATTCTTTCTTCGAAGAAATTTGTGATCTAATGATTCATTACATATTTTTTGCATGCATTCAACACTTTAAATTCTTTACAGTGCTTTCATGTGCATCCATTCATGAGTCCTTCATAACAAACCAGTGAGGTAGACAGAACAGTAATTATTTCCTCCTTTTTTTTTTAAAGTATTTTCTCACCAAGGAGGTAAGAATATCACACTTAAATTTGTACAATATTAGAATTTTAGATTTCTGTGAAATGGACCATACTTTCTCTACCAGAGAAGACACATTTTATGAGGAAAATTGATTTTCACTTGGAAAAAAAAAAAACTTAATATAAGAATAATCTAAATGAGATGGCACTCTTTAAAAAGGAAAAAAAAACCACAAAAAATAAAAAATAACTTTTTTCATATCAGTTCTATCTTCCACATCTAATTTGATCATGGTTCTATTTATGCCTAACCTTAAATAATTATTCATTTTTATGTCTTTTATTAAAAACAGTTGGAAAATGCCATGGGAGGGAGGTAAGACTTAAATTGAACAGATATGTGTTAAAATGCCAGTTTGTTAAATTTTCCATTAACATGGATGTTTTGGAAGCAAAACAGTCCTGACTGAAGACAAGGGATGATGCCCATATTGAGGGAACATGCAAAGGAGGAGTGTGTGACTATACACTACATTCTACTTAACAGTCTCCCATGTTGTCATCAAGTGTTGTTAAATTAAAAACTGCTCCTCCAATGTTCCTATTCTCATTCTATTATTGTAATCTTTAAATTAATCAGATAAACATAATTCTAAAAGAAGAATGTCTATAAAATCTTTTCACTAATGGACTTGCTTATATGAGTGATGATTTTACCAATCGATTTTATTTTTGGAAAGCACAGCCGAAGAACAAAAATTGAATTAAACAAATGTTATTACATCCCATTTATTAAGCATGGCCTTAGTATATTTCCTCTTATTAAGAAATTCATATGAAAATTCATTAACAAGTGAAACAGCCCCAGGCTTTAATGCAAGTTAAGTAAATTAATTTCAAGCCACAAAAATTCCAATAAATTCAATGATTATGGAGCTCTTATTATGAATAAGGCACTGTCATAATGCCAAAAACAAGTAAAACATGCTTCTTGCTGCATTTAAAGTATTGTTATATCTAGATGAGGAGATATTGGTTAGAAGCTTAGGAAAATACCTTTAATAGAGATGAATAGTATCACTAACCATCATTCTATGGGCCATTCTATGAGATTAAAAATGAAAAGAAATTAAGCTCTGAATGATATCAACAGTGTAAAGTGGAAATTCTACCACCCATGGGAAGCTCCTTAGGATTCTCGAGAAAAATGTGATTTTATGGTTGTCTGGATTCTTGCCTGACTCTGCTGGCATCTCTAGGCCCACTTCCTCCCACAGCCAGGTGCAAATAACTCACGTATAAATAGCCACCACCCAAGCCTAAGACTTGTGGTTAGACTGAAAAAGCATTGGTCATTTTCTCAGAAGTCATCTCACATTAGGCTCAGGATTTCAGCCTGACTGAAGCAACACCTCTGTGCAAGTCGTTTGGAGAGTAGGAGCCCGAGGAGGAGTAGGAATGGGAGAAGAGATGACTGTTTTTCTTAATATGCCTCGTGGAGAGTTTTTAACTATTTAAGCTGTATATAGCTTTATAAGATGTATAACCTTGTGAAAAGGAAAATTTATTTGAAAATCAGTAATAATTAAAAAATATTTAATTATTTTCTCTTAACATATTTATAGTGGTTTCATGCTTACTTAGCAACCTTCTGATTCAAATTTATTTTGGTATACAAGGACTCATTGATAAGAGGAAAGTATATCTTCCCCTTACTAAAATGATTTATTAAAACAAATGAATAACACATTCATTTGGATTATGATTCACCATCACAAGTGTCTTGAGATGGAAGGGAATGCACGGGTTTGTGATAAGTTCTCAATGCATACAGATGAATGTTCGAATTATTTTTCTTTCAATTACAAGCTGTGTTATACTAGGAAAATTACTTAAACTCTCTGTTTGATTGTAAAAAATTAGATTACAATAATTGCTTCAAAAGGATTTATGAGAATTCAATTAAAATGTGTCTTAAGCCTTCAGCCTAGTCCTCGATATGAAATAAATCTTTAGGAAATATCTATTATTATGGTTATTTCCATTCCCTCTGAATATTCTTAAAGTAAATTTTTATAGTAACATTAAGATATTTACTCAGGCTTCTATAAATTCACATTAGAATGAATTTATTTCTTGAGTTCTGATAACCTGTAGGCATTAACAAAGAACTGTTCTAGAACAAATTCAATGAATCTTCCTCAAAGATAACTATATCTTTTAAAAACTTATATTCTGCCCTACTGAAGTCTATCATATCTTGTACTTAAGTTTTCTATTTTTCCTATGAACACAGATTTTATATGAAAATAATATTTGTGTTTAGTTGTATCATTTTCAAGAGAAGAAATAAAAAGTTGATTCACAGAACATTTATCATTTTTCAAAACTTCAATAGATACTACGGGAAGGGGAAGAAACTCTAGATAAAAAATATATATTTTAGTAGAGATTTCGTCCACTTCGCTGCTTTCCATCTTTAATTTCACATGGGACTCACTTTGAGAGCTTAAAGGACACCGATGTTTTGTTTCTTCATGCAGAGTTTCTGGTTCAATCAGACTAATGTATGTATGGTCTGAGCATTGGGATATTTAATGCTTTCCCAACTGATTTTAATCTTTACCCAAGTTTGAGATTGTCGGCCTGTTTCTTTTAAGTTGCATGTTATTTTAATAAATATGTTGAATTAAAATATTGAAGACTGTGAACATCCCGAAGGCTTTACACTTTGAAAGATCATTGTGTTTACTTATTGAGAGTCTCACCATTAAGGAGCATACAGAAGATTAAGTACAATGCATATACAGAGAGCTTCAGAAAAGAACAGGGAATTTGGCTGGAGCTCAGAGTAGGGTAAGAATTCACCAATATTGTATGACTTGAAGAGAGAAGATTTTCAAAAATAATGTAATTATTTATTTTTAAAATTGATACATATTTATTACTTTTTAAATTAATTAAAAACATTAAAAATTAAAGTTAAAATTAAAGATTTCTTGAACTTATAAATTTAGAGATTAAGCATTTCTAGTAGTCTGTCAATGTCATTCTAAAATTTTCTTTATAAATATATAAAGATAGATAAGCAGACAGATGTGTTTACAAATATAGGACTATATTATACATTATTTATATTTCTTAGCTTAAATTATCTCAATATTTAAGTGGGCAAGAAAACATCTAATTAATTTCATATTTAATACTCATAACCAATTTTATTTTTTAAATTAGCTCTCTGAACTTAATTTTATTACTTATTTACATATTTTATTTTCAAAATGTATTTTTAAGATCTTATCTAAATTATTATATGCTTAAATACTTCTCTGTTAATATTTCAGAGGTCTTTCTAGAAAAAAAATTGGGGAATACAGTTATTTTACAAACCAGAACTTTAAAGTAGTATTTCTCCTATTTTTTCAGATGTGAGCGTTACTGTATACGAAACTATGCCACATGATATGTTAGCAAGTTGTCAGAACTAGAAAAAATGTGATTATACTTTCTACACATTATGAAATACTGCTTTATATAGAGGTAATTCCAAACAACTTAAGGAACCATGAAGCACTCAAATATTTGGATCTTACTATTTGCCGTTAAACAAATTAACCAAACTACTAGATATTTTGCAGAAAAAAACATTTTGAAAGATATTGCTTTAAATCACATGTTCAATTTTAACTATTGGCCTTATTTTATTTTTATTTTTATTATAAACAAATGATACTGTCTTACACTTATCATCTATACTTAATAAGAGCTAAGAGGAAATATTTTTAATGTATAGTATGAAAATATATGGTAGTAGATATATTTTAGAACCTGAAGAATATTTTACCTAGTTAAAGACTTAAGTTTCACTTTTAAAAATAGGTATAAAGATAAATGATAGGTGGATAATAGTAGATAGATAGACAGATAGACAGATAGACAGATAGACAATGATGATGATGATGATAGATGATAGACAGATAATATAGATAGATGATAAATAACGATGATAGATGATTGATAGATAGATGATAGGTAGGTGATAGGTAGATAGATAGATGGATAGATAGGTGATAGATAGATGATAGGTAGTTAATAGATAGATAGATAGATAGATAGATAGATAGATAGATAGATAGATAGATAGATAGATAGATAGATAGATAGATAGATGATAGATAGACAGACAGACAGACAGATAGATGAGAGAGAAAGAGAGAAAGAGAGAGAGAGAAAAAGAGAGATGACAGGTAGAAAATTTATTCTTCTAGTGGACTTTGTACTAAAATAATATAACAAGGTGAATGTACAAAAAGTAAGCACAGAGTCTGGTGGCTGAAATAACTGATGTGAAGGGACAGTCACAGAAAAATCAGTTAATACTCACCGATGTGAAAATAATGATATTAAAGAGCTGGAATAAATGAACCTCAGTACCATTACTATTCATAATTAATTTCTACTATTTGGGATTTAAAAAATACCTTTTATGAGCCTTATAAAAATATAAACACAATATAAACATTCAAATTAAAAAAATTACAAGCCAATCTTTGACATAAACATAGATGTAAAAATACTATACAAAATATCAGCGAAGTGAATCCAGCCATATTAAAAAGCATCTTTTAATCCAAGATTATTAATTTGAATTTATTTTATGAATACAAGGTTTTTTTAAAAAATAAACTAGTCAATGCAATTTATTACAAATGCAATTCATTATATTAAAATAATATTTGAGAAAATCTATATACTCTCTCAAAAATATACAAAATTTTCAAATAAAGCTTCTGAACAGCAAAAGAAAAAAAATCAACAAAATAAAAGGCAACCCGTGGAATAGGAAAAATATTTGTAAATCATAAATCTGAAGGGAAATCAATATCCAAAATATACAACTCAATATAAAAAAATTTTTGATTTAAAAATGGGAAGAGGATCTGAATAGATATTTCCAAAGAAGACATATATGTGGCCAATATTTTAAATTATAGTACACCAGGTAAATATTAATTTGTATATTTTTTAATCTTCTTATAGATTTAAAATTGACAGTAAGAGAGTTTTTACTGTCTTGACAAAATATTTAAAGGTTATGGAATAGCTGTTTTTCTTTAATTAGTAAGGTTTTAGTTTGCATGTTTCTTTCTTCCTTTTTTTTGCTTTGACACTACCATGAAAAGCAAAGACTGTATTTGTGCTTGGTTCTTTTCTTGTTGTTCTCCTCTCTCTCTAATATAAGCTCTATAAAGAAAGGGATTGTCATCTATTTGGTTTATGAAGGAATTCTAAGATCCTAAAGTACTTCTGGCATATAGTAAATTGGGCATGGGTTAAAGACTTAAACATAAGACCTGAAATCATAAAATTCCTAGAAAAAATATAGGAAAAAGTTCCTTAACATTGCTTTTGGCAATCATGTTTTTGGATATAACACCAAAAGCACAATTAACAAAAGCAAAAATGATATAGTATCACTTCTATAAGCCTAGCTCCTCCCATAGGCCCTCCCGAATGATTATGTTCGCTTAAAGTTCCAGTTCATTTTTATCAGAACCCTTGTTCCTTTTATTAGAGAATGGCTTTAGAAAACAAGGTTACTGTAGTTTTACAGCAAGCCTTGAAGAGTGTAGTGTAAATCCTCCAACTTTGTTTTCCTTTGTCTATATTGTGTTGAATATTCTAGGCTTTTTGCTTTTCTTTATAAACTTTAGTTTCAGTTTGTTGACAATTACAAAATAAATTGGATTTAATTGGAATTGTATTCATAAATAAATCAAATTGGGCAAAAAATTAAGTTTATTTGTTTACACCTTCTTTGATTTTTTCCATAGGAGTTATTTTTTCACAGATAGATATTATTATAGTATTTTATTCTATTTGGTTCTACTATAAAGGATAATTTTTTTTTTATTATTTCAAATACCAATTATTCATTGACTTGCTCCTGATCTTAGGAGAAATGTCATCTGCATTCTGAAAAGGTTTATTGAATTACATATTTCTGTATGCACATTTAGTAAAATATCATCACTACATTTGACTACTATCCACTATTAAAGATCCAAACTTACTGATATGAAGAATGATAATTGTTCAATAAAAATGATGTCAGTTTTAATAAGCTTTAAATCTCTAAAAGTTGTACATGTTTAGAAAAGCATAAAACAATAAATTTCAACACATTAATAAATGCTATTTTAGACAGTGGGATATAGGTGATATCTTCCTTTGAGCTTTATTATAATTTCCAATTATTTTTCATTGAATAAGAGTCATTATACAATAAAAAAAAAGCAATAAGAAAATTCTCATAAATTGGAATCAAGATTAACATAAATTAAAACTACTTGTGTCACAACCCTGATCAATTTTAGTATCTGTCGTCCTAAATCTGACATTCTACTCTAGAAATCCATCACCAGACCATAAAATACAGGTAAGGGAATATCCTGACATGATGATAAAAGCTCCATTCTTGAAAGCAGAAGATTTAGTTTAATTTCTTATGCCACCACTAAAGCCCTGTGACATTTTCCAAGTCCCTAAACCTCAATTAATCCTAGTGGTTTTGGATCTGTAGATAAGCTGTGATTTTTATAGATTTTAGTATTTATATTCAGCATATGCTGTGAAATAATTCAGGCATGAAATAATCTAGGCATTAAGGGAATCCCAGGAACAACTAATGTGCTGAATATTCACACTGAAATGCCCAGGTAAAAGTAAGCCAATTTTATGTAGTACCGCTGCCAAATAAATACCAGCTTAGCATATTGTTTAAAATTAGGCACTTTTTCTCTACCTTGATTGTGTTTGCAAATAAAAAGTAAATTACTGTGAAAAGATTCCGGTCAATATGGCGGCCTAGGTAAAAGCAGCGTTCATCTCCTTCCATGACTGCATTAAAATTACAACCGAATTATAAAACAAACAATGTGAAGAACCACTTGAAGTACAGCTGATCATAACACATACATCTGAGGATATAAAGAATAAAACACATAGAGACCAGTAGTAGGGGTAGAGACATGAAGCAGGCTGGTCTCACACCCACACACAGCAGTTGAGCACCAGGAGGGAGAGCTGGCTGCAGAGACCCCCTTCTTGAAGAACGAAGGGACAACCCTGCACAAGGGCTCCCCAGCCCAGTGAAGAGTTCTCACAAAAACTGACTAAAAATCAGTAGGGATTCTGGCCATCTGGGTGAGACGGAAGGAACTTGAAAACCCAGATGTCCCCTTAAAAGGCCCACACACAGACTTATTTGCTCACACTCACCCTGGGTGTCAGTGGAAGGTCAGCTGCTTGGGAGGCGCAAGAGACATATGGGGAAAGACTGAAGTACATGGCACCAGGGCGTGGGCTAGAGGGCCAGCTGCTTTGTTGGTCCCCTCTAGAGTAATCTGCAGGTGGGTGTCATCTTGCCTGTGTTGACCCCTCCCCCTGCAGGCCAATTCTGAAGCTGCATTGGCGGGTGAGATCAGCTCCCTCCACCACATGTCTCCCTGGGCCCCGCATCATGTAACTTGTGTACCACCCAAAGGCTCTTTCAGCTGCAGAGCCTTACAGGCAGCTGGCAGGCAGTTTCAGACCTTGAGGTACACTGGTCCTTTTGCTGAGCCACCAAGGCCTGGCACCAGGAGTAGATGACCTCAGCTCACAGTGTGATCTCTCTCACTTGCCTCTAATTCCAGCACAGGTAGCAACCATCTGCAGATTACTTTGTAGCTCCTACCAGGTATCTTTGAGCAATTGAAGGCAGCAGCTGACCTTGGCCTTCATGGGACCCCCTCCTAAGGAACTTCAGAACCAACATACCTATGGCATCAGACCAAACAGAGCACCACCTGACTAGCCCCATATGCAGCACACCCAAAAGTTTATCTCAAGAGGTACATGAGACTTTGGGGCAAATCTCATTCTGTGGGGTCAGGTCCTACACAGCAGCTCCTACCTTACGAGTGTGGCCAATCCTCACAGCCAGTCAGCCTGAGAGTCAATCCCATCCTCTGCTGTGCTATCATCAATCAAGGCTTAGCTAAAACAGGAGAACACACACAACCACACAAGGAACTCACCCAGAGCCCTTGGCACAGATGTCAGGGAGACTACAACACTAGGCCAACAGGACACTTACTACATAAAGCCACCTGGCCAAGGCTAGGGGACATAACAAATCTTTCTAATACATAGAAGTGAACACAGAGTGGCAACTAAAATGAGAAAACAAAGAAATGTGCTGCAAATGAAACAAGAAGAGAAAACTCCAGAAAAAGAAAACTAAACAAAGTGGAGGCAAGCGACCTACCAGAGAGAGAGTTCAAAACACTAGTTATAAAGATGCTCAATGAACTTAGGGAGAGAATAGACGATCTCAGTAAGGACTTCAGCAGAGAGCTAGTAAGCATGAAAAAGAACATAGAAACCATAAAAAAGAACCAATCAGAAATGAAGACTGCAATAACCAAAAGGAAGAACACATTAGGAGAAATCAATAGTAGATTAGATGAATGACGGACTGAATCAGTGAGTTGGAAGACAAGGTAGTAGAAAACACCCAATCAGAACAGCAAAGAATAAAAATAAAAAATAAAAATAAATGAGGAACATTTAAGAGACCTCTGGGACCACATCAAATGTACCAACATGCACATCATAGGGGTACCAGAAAAAGGAGAGAGAGAGAGAGATTGAGAACCTATATGAAGAAAAAATGATAGAAAACATCTCTAACTTGGTGAAGGAAATAGACATACAAGTCTAGGAAGTGCAGAGTCCCAAACAAGAAGGACCCAAACAGACCCACACCAGGACAAATCATTATTAACATGCCAAAGGTTAAAGACAAGGAAAAAATCCTAAAAGCCACAAGAGAAAGGCAGGTAGTTACTTACAAGGGTATTCCCATATGAATTTTAGCTGATTTTTCAACAGAAACTTTGCAGGCCAGAAAGGATTGGCACAAAATATTCGAACTGATGAAAAACAAGTATCTACAACTAAGGCGACTCTATCTAGCAAGGCTATCAATTAAAATTGAAGGTGATATAAAGAGCTTCCAAGACAAGAAAAAGCTAAAGGAATTCACCACCAACAAGCCAGAATTATAAGAAATGTTAAGGGGACTTCTTTAAAAAGAAGGGAGAAAAACCCATAAATATGAATAATAAAATGGCAATAACTGTATACCTACCAATAATCACTTTAAATGTAAATGGATTAAGTACTCTAACCAAAAGACATAGGGTAGCTGAATGGATAAGAAAACAAGACACATACATGTGCTGTCTATAAGAGACCCACTTCAGATCAAATGACATATACAGACTGAAAGTATAGAGATGAAAAAATATATTTCATGCAAACGAAAATGAAAAAAAAAAACTGGAGTAGCAATGCTTGTATCAGACAAAGTAAGCTTTAAAACAAAGTCTATAATAAGAAAGAGAAGGGCAATACATAATGATCAAGGTATCAATATAATAAGAAGACATAACCTTAGTGAACAGATATGCACCCAACACAGGAGCACCTACATATATAAAGCAATTATTGACTGATGTAAAGGGAGAGATCAACAGTAATACACTCATAGTAGGAGACATTAACACCCCATTGATGCTAATGGACAGATCTTCCAGACAAAAAACCAACACGGAAACAATGGGCCTAAAAGACACACTAGACAGATAGATTTTATAGATATTTTCAGAGCATTTCACTCCAAAGCAGCAGAATATACATTCTTCTCTAGTGCACATGGAACATTTTCCAGGATAGACTACATGTTAGGCCACAAAACAAGTCACAATAAATTAAAGAAGATTGAAATTATGTCAAATGTCTTCTCTAACCACAATAGTATGAAACTAGAAATCAACTACAAGAAAAAAGCTGGAAAATACACAAACATGTGGAGGTTAAACAACATGTTACTAAAGAATGAATGGAATAACAATGAGATCTTGGAGGAAATTATAAGATACCTAGAAACAAATGAAAATAAAAATATGACTCGAAATCTATATGACACAGCGAAAGTAGTCCTAACAGGGAAATTTATAGCAATTCAGGCCTCGAGAAAGAAAAAAAAATATTAAATGAACTATCTAAGCTTACACTTAAAAGAACTAGACAAAGAACAGCAAACGAAACTCAAAGTGAGTAGAAGGAAGAAAATAATAAAGATCACAGTAGAAATAAACAAAATAGAGTCTAGAAAAACAATACAAAAGATCAATGAAACCAAGAATTGGTTCTTTAAAAGAATAGACAAAACTAATAAACCTTTAACTAGATCATCAAGAAAACAAGAGAGGACCCAAATAAATAAAATCAGAAATGAAAGAGGAGCAGTAACTACAGACCCCAGGGAAATACAAAGGATTATAAGAAAATACTATGAGAAATTTATGCCAACAAATCGGGCACTGGAAGAAATGGATACATTTCTAGAAATATACACTCTCCAAAGACTAAGTCAAGAAGAAACATAAAATCTGAACCAACTAATTACCACCAATGAAAGTGAATTAGTATCAAAAAACTCACAAAAAACAAAAGTCCTGGACGAGATGGCTTCATAAGTGAATTTTACCAAACATTCAAAGAAGAATTAATTCCTATTCTTCTCAAGCTGTTACAAAAATTCAAGAGAAGGGAAGGCTCCCAAGCTCATTCTCTGAGGCCACCACTACCCTGATTCCAAAACCAGACAAAAACATTACAAAAAAAGAAAACTAAATGCCGATATCCCTGATATGCATAGATGCTAAAATCTCAAATATTAGTAAACTGAATTCAGCAATACATTAAAAATATAATACACCATGATCAAGTTGCATATATTTCTGGGATGCAAGGTTGGTTTAATATTTGCAAATCAATTAATGGGATATACCACATTAACAAATTGAAAGATAAAAATCATATGATCATATCAATAGATACAGAAAAACTGTTTAACAAAATCCAGTATCTATTTATGATAAAAACTCTTAACAAAGTGGGAATAAAGGAAACATACTTCAACATAATAAAGGACGTATATGACAAATCAACAGCTAACATCATACTCAATGAGGAAAGGCTAAAAGCGTTTTCCTTAAGATCAGGAACAAGACAAGGATGCCACGTTAACCACTTCTATTCAACATAATATTGGAAGTCCTAGCTACAGCTGTCAAATAAGAAAGAGGAATAAAAGGCAACCAAATTGAAAAGGAATAAGTAAAACTGTCATTATTTGCAGATGACATAATACTATATATAGAGAACCCTAAAGATTCCACCAAAAAACTGTTAGAACTGATAAATGAATTCAGTAAAGTAGCAGGATACAAAATTAATATTCAGAAGTCAGTTGCACTTTTATACATCAATGACAATGTATAAAAAAATTAAGAAATTAAGAAAACAATCCCACTTACAATTGCATTAAAAACAATAAAATACCTAGGAATCGAATTAACCAATGAAATACAATAACTGTCCTCAGAAAAATATGTCATTGAAAAAATAAATTGAAGAAGATACAAATAAATGAAAGCATACATGGTGTTCATGGGTAGGAAGAATCAACATTGTTAAAATGGCCATACTATCCAAAGCAATCTATAGATTCAATGCAATCCTTATCAAAATACCAGTGAAATTTTTAACAAAACTAGAACAAATAATCCTAAAATTTATATGGAACCACAAAAGATCCTGAATAGCCACAACAATCTTGAGAAAGAAGAATAAAATTAAAGATATCACGCTACTTTATATCAAACTATACTACAAGGCTAGAGTAATCAAAACAGCATGGTACTGGCATAAAAATATATACATAGATCAATGGAACAGAATAGAGAGCCCAGAAATAAAACCATGCTAAATGGTCATTTAATCTATGATAAAGGAGGCAAGAACATACAATGGGATGGACAATCTCTTCAACAAATGGTGCTGGGAAAACTAAACAGATACATGCAAAAAAAAAAAAAGAAACTGGACCACTTTCTTACACCATATACAAGAATAAACTCAAAATGGATTAAAGACTTAAATGTAAGACCTGTACCCATAAAACTTCTAGAAGAAAACATAGGTAGTAAACTCTCTGATATCGCTATTAGTAATTTTTTTCTGATATATCACCTCAGGCAAGGGAAACAAAAGCAAAAATGAACGAATGAGACTAAATCAAACTAAAAAGGTGTTAGACAGTAAAGGAAGCCATCAATAAAACAAACAAAAACAAAAACAAACAAAAAACCCTACTGAAGGGGAGAAGATATTTGCCTATAATACATCTGACAAGGGGTTAATATCCAAAATTTATAAAGAACTCATACAACTCAACTACAAAAAACAAACAATTCATTAAAAAATTAATAGACATCTCTCCAAAGAGGACATACAGATGGCCAATAGACATAGGAAAAGATGTTCAGCATCACTAGTCATCAGATAAATGCAAATTAAAACCACAGTGAGATATCACCTAACACCTATCAGATTGGCTAGCATCAATGAATCAAAAAACAACAAGTGTTGGCAAGGATGTGAGGAAAAGGGAACCCTCGTACACTGTTGGTCAGAATGCAAACTGGTATAGCCACTATAGAAAACAGTTTGGAGTTTCCTCAAAAACTTAAAAATGAATCTACCTTTTGATCCAGCAATTGCACTTCTAAGTATTTATCCAAAGATAACGAAAACATTAGTTCATAAAGATCTATGTGCCCTTATGTTCATGACAGTAGTATTCACAATATCCAAGATATAGAAGCAACCTAAGTGCCCATCAGTAGATGATTGGATAAAGAAGTTATGGTTCATATATACAGTGGAATATTACTCAACCATAAAAAGAAATAAAATCTTACTATTTGCAACAACATGGATGGACCTAGAGGATATTATGCTGAGTGAAACAGTTAGACAGAGAAAGATAAATACCGTATGATTTCTCTTATATGCAGAATCCAAGGAACAAAAGAAACAAACAAACTAAATGAAAACAGACATAGATTCAGAGGACAATCTGATGATTGCCAGAGGGGAGGGATTTGGAGGTTGGGTCAAAAAGGTGAAGGGATGAAGTACAAATTACAAAACAGTCATGGGGACAGAGTACAATAGGAAACATACTGAGTAGTAGTGTAATGACTGTGGAGCCACATGGGTGCTAGAGTAATCGGAGGCATCACTTCCTCAATTATATAAATGTCTAACCAATGTGCTGTATACCTGAAACTAATATAAAATAATAAGAATTTTTATATGAAAAATAAGCAAATCAAAATAAATTACCATCGGTCAGATAGACACACTCATACTCAAGCATATATATATCCTTTAAAACCTAATACTTGTTGCTTGTTTGTCCATATTTGTTTGAATTTCCAAGAGTACTCATTTTTCTTAGGTTTATAAGATTTATATACATAAAAATACATTCATTTTAGATGTAGTTCTCTGAATTGTGATAAATGTATATAGTTATAAAAACACTACCGCAATCAAGAATTAGAGTATTTCTATCACTACCCTACAAATTTGCAATTATGTCCTCTTATATTCAACTGTCCCATGAATCCCCAACCCCTGGACTGACTAAACTAATTTGGTTCCAATAATTGCGCCTTTTCCAGAATTTCATAACATTAAACCATACAGCTTATCTGCCTTTTTTTCTGGCTTCATACACTTAGCATATAGGTTTTGAGAATCAATATTGTGCACAGATCAGTGATTAATCCCTTTTCATTCCTGAGTAGTATTTCGTGGACACAGTGTGTTGCCCATTCAAACTATGATGGTTCTAGTGTGTGTGTGTGTGTGTGTGTGTGTGTGTGTGTGTGTGTGTGTGTAAAGCTGCTCTCAATATTAGGATTAACATCTTTGTATGGATATATATTTTCATTCTTCTTGGGTAAATGCCTATGAATGAGATAAGTGAATCTTATCGTATTTGTTCAACTTTATAAGAAATTATCAAGCATCTTCCCAAAGTGTTTGTATTATTTTTCATTCCAAGCACTGCTGTATAAAAGTTCCAGTTGCTCTACATCCTTCTCAACACTTACTACTGTTGGTATGTTATCTATTCTATAGTTCTGATCTGATATCTCATCATGGTTACATTGTCCTTTCTCTGACTATTGATCTTGAACATCTTTTTCTGTACTTATAAAAAAATCTATGTCTTTTTTTGGTCAACTGTCTACACACACACACACACACACACACACACACACACACACACACGTTTTAAGGTATATATGCATATTTCCCATTTTGAGAAATATTTATCCTTGTATTACTTAGCTTTGAGTTATTCATATATTCTGTATTCATATATTAGTTTCCTGGGGCTGCCATCATAATATCCCACAAACTTGGTGACTTAAAACAATGGAAATGTATTCCTTTACAGTTCTAGAGGACAGAAGTCTGAAATCAGTATCACTGGCAAAAATCAAGGTACTGACAGAGTTGCACTACTTCTAGAGGTTCTAAGATAGAACCCATTCCTTGCTTCTTCCATCTTCTGGTGGCTTCTTTGGCTGGTGGCTGCATAACTCTCATCCTCAAGGCCAATATAGCTAAATATCTCTGATCTGTCTTCACACTGCCTTGTCCTGTATTCATTTCTGTCAAGTCTTTGCCTGTTTCCAGTTATAAGGACACTTGTGATTACATTTACAGACCACCTGGATAGCCCAGGATAAACACTCCATCTCAAAATTAATAACTTAATCATATCTGCAAGGACCTCCCCACCTTACCATATAAGGCAATATTCCCAGAGTTTAGAATGTGGATATTTTAGGGGCACAATTTTTTCAGTCTACCACACTTACAAATTTGAGAATTAGCTAATGTACATCATAAAAATACCTTGATTGTTTTGCTTTATAGCTATAGATCAATAGGGGGAGAAATGACACCTTTCCTATATTGTACCTTTCAATCCATGAATATAATATGTCTCTCCATTTACTTATGTGTTATTTGACTTCTTCCATTGGTATATTTTAGTTTTCAGAATACTGACTCTCTACATATTTTTTTTATTTTCATTTATGTGTTTTTGAATGTATAAAATAAATGTTGGGTTTTAATTCAAATATTATATTTAATAATGAAAACTAAAGAATAGTTATGCATTTACCCAGAGTAGTATAATACACAGTAGTATGAAATCATAGGAATACTTCATTATTATATAAGGAAGAGTATTAATTTACTTTGGGCAATGCGGTATTGTTGATTGTCAAGCAATTTAATTTGATAGGGAGTTATATAGAATGAAATAAGTTTTGTTACCTTTTGGAGCTATGATTTATTCATCATTAATACTTGTGAGTGAAATAAGTATGTTTCTAAAACAAATAGCAATGTCTCTTCTGGAACGGAAAGCAATAGTTAAAAACTGTTTTCTGTTTTGGAAGGTGTTTCTGTTTATTCTTCTACTTCCTGAGTCTCTCAGTGTCTGTTAGGAGAGTTGTCCCAATTTTTCTTTTTTCTTTTCTTTTCTTTCCTTTTCTTTTCTTTTCTTTTCTTTTTTTCTATTCTATTCTATTCTATTCTATTCTATTCTATTCTATTCTATTCTATTCTATTCTATTCTGTTCTGTTCTGTTCTGTTCTGTTCTGTTCTGTTCTGTTCTGTTCTTTTCTTTCTTTTTTTCCTTTTACTTCTTTTTCTCAAGAGAGCAGTGCTGGGGGGATAGTCAGAATTCTTCTCATATTTACATTCTGTGGAAAATAGTTAGCTTGGGAAACTAGGGCAGGAGGCTCCAGAAGAACATATCTAAATGGTCCTCAAAGTCCAGTAAATACACTGGAAAATATCTTCAGTCTAGAGCATGAGTCCACATTTGGAGTTCAAAAGTTGTAGAAAAGTAGCCATGAAAGGACTATGCATTTCCTGAATGCTAACTTATATTAGGGGAGAGGAAATCATAATAAAGGGATTTATTGCTAATAAAAAATGTTGAAAATTCACCTCAAAATCTTGACTTCTCTTTCTTGAATAGTTTGCCAACTAATATGGGGAATGAGATGAAAATGCTTAAAACTGACTGGACATAGAACAGCTTTTACACAGGCCAAGGAGAAACATGTATATTGATTGCCTAGCCAAAGAAGAATAGATTCATATTTGACCTTTGTTTAGGAAACAATTTCTGTTCTTTTCCATTATGTAACTTGTTATTCTTTCTCTCTGGATTGCCATATATGAATACTGCCTTTAAATTATGGTCCATGTTAAAGGTTAAAACAATACATCTATAGTTTATAGCACATTAGTATACTTATACATTTATACTTTGCTCTAAACAGCATATTCCCAGCTTAGGTTCTATGATTATATCTGAAAAATTGAAATGAGAGCATTAGAAGTTTAGATTTAGTGAGTTATGGGATCCTTAGGGACTATACAATGTATTCTTAAAAAGCTAGTCTCATATAGCACTGAATTACTCCAACGTCCTTGAGGACTTGTATGTTCTGTATTTCAAGTAATCTAATTCATGACTCTTGTATATACATAAAAGTAGGGGGCATTATATAGTTAATATATCTATTAACTTATTTAAAGTACAATTTTCTTAATTTCTGTTAAAATAGCATAAATATGTTCCATTTATATTAAATATAATGAAATGTAAACATTTTTCTTGCAAATTCCAATCCTTTTATAAGTATTCTAGATAGAGTAATGTCATCATCTCTCTTCCTCATGTACATTTGCCTCTTAGACTTATTTGTTTTAAGAATATTTTCTGAATTACAGCATTTAATTTGATGCTTAGATACAAATCAGTGGGGTAGTTATTGACTGAAGTACTTTCCTCAAATGTACAATAATAATGTAGGATTTGATTTTGATTAACTTAATGTGAATTCTCTATTTCTGAATTTTTTCTCTATAATACTATGTGATAGAATGACTAAAAATATAAATTAAATAAGATTTAGGCCAGCAGAATGTCACCTCATCCTACGTAACAGCCTTCGTAAGTTTATTATAATATGGATGAAGTTCTCATATTCTTTTAATTTTATGAAAATAAATAAATGCGTCTTGAAGTAACATGTTACCCTTTTTTCTACAATACTATATGTTTGGAATGTATAATATTCCTCCGTCTTTCATGTTGTAGTCTATATCTGTTTTTTCCAGAATCCTTAATTGCAGTTTTGGGGGAGCCCTAATAAATTACTCCTTGACAGCTCAATTGACACTGTTAATGAGGACAGTTGCCAAGGTGAAGTGCTTGGGAAGTCAGAAAAATACACATGTAGCTTTAGCTAATTTCTGCTTTGAACAAAATCTCCCTAGGGATTTTAGTTGATGGCCAGCTCAAGATTTTCTGTTTTGTATCTCGAAGTTGTACTCGGTTTCACAAATTTAAGAGCAGAGAAAAGGTCCAGAGTTAGGAAAGACAGCGTGGTGTTGCTGCAAGGGGAGGTGAAAGGTGACAAGGGCAAAGGAGTTGGCAGAGGAAGGTGCAGAAATCAAGTAGGAGAAGGAATGAGCCAGGGAGTCCAGGCTAGCCATGGAGAAAGATGTCCAATAAGAAGAGCATGGTAAGGCTTTTGTAGCAAAAGGGACGTGGGGCACGGTGACCACAATTCATTAGTTCAGACCTTCAGGAGATGACAAGTCCAGCTCTTAGCCTAATTATGTTCGCTTGCAAGCATATAACAGGAAGTCTCCCCAGGAAGGCACGAATGGAATGGAGAGGTGATACAGGTCATTAGCACTCGGGAGATCTAAAAGTTGAAAGATTCTGCAAGGGTTATCATCAACTATGAAGCTAGAATAACCCAGAATAATATTAAGATTTAAAAAACAAAGATGATATTTGTGAAATTAATTAACTATCAATCTTTACCAATCATCATTCTGGCTTTTTCATAAAAACCTTTAATTATGTAGCAGTCGTGACTGTTTACGTGAATCGTTTCCAGTTTTTAATTGCTCTAAATGTTAGAGGGCTAGTAAACATATTGAAATGAAAGTTTATTGCTGACATTTTTTTTCTTCTCTGTAATTATTACTACGATGATTACCAAAAATCAGGCAACTGTGTTAAATTATTGTGCATATTTGAGGCAGATAAATTGGTTATAGAAGGGTCAGATCCTGGTACAGTTAAGTAAAGATCTCTTTCTTGGGGGATGGAAGAGAAAAAAATGACCCTTGCCCAGGTCTTGACTCTTGATTAACTGGCTTCCTCCCAACAAACAGAGACTCTAGTTTCCATATCTGATTTAACCATACAGAGAGCAGATAGTCTAGACCAGTGGTCCCCAACCCTTATAGCACCAGGGACCGATGCTCCTTTTAGAATCTGCTGCCTGATGATCTGAGGTGGAGCTGAAGTGGTGATGCTAGCACTGGGGAGCGGCTGCAAATACAGATGAAGCTTCGTTCGCTCGCCAGCTGCTCACCTCCTGCTGCGTGGTACCCGTCTATGGCCTGGAGGTTGGGGACCCCTGGTATAGATAGCAGCTGAGACCAAACAGGTCTTCAGCCGCCTGGATTTCTAGGTGTAAAATGTGAAAGTGCAAATGTGAGTTTTGGTTGAAATCAGAGTCATACATAAGCTGAACAGCACAGCAGCTCAGGAATGTGCATTGGTTTACTGCTTCTGTATCTATTGACAGGTTTAAAATGTAAAACCAGTTGTCCCACTACAGATGGGATCAATGCAGCTCAGAGTGGTTAAGTGGTGCGTTCCTTTCTGGTTAAATTGCCAGAAAGAGCCCAGGATCTAACTTTCCATGATCTCGTGATACTTCATCACCTGCTTTTGGAAAACACTTTTTTCTTCCCTTCTTATCTTCCTATGTTGTTCCTTTCCTTTCTCCACCTTTTGTACTCTCCTTTTCCTCTGTACTTCACTTTTCTACAGTTTGCATCTTATCCTTTGTCACAAATGGAATAACCCTGATGAAATCTCTCAGTCACTGCTACAGAGCCTTGTGGCTCCAGAGAGAGTCAGATGGTCTAGGCGCTCATGGCTGTACCAACTGTCCCTTTGTCTCTGGACACAGGATTTCAGGACACATGCAAATATATACTTACAGATGGATGTAAGTAAGCTATTTGACTGCTTGCATCTACTTATGTATCATGTGTTAATGTGTTTACAAATGGAGCTTTAATTCTTGTTCTGCTATAATCATTTCCTTGTCACCTTCCAATACAGCTGCATTCTTGCTAAGGACTAAAAGACACCAAATACATACCAGTATTTGTTTTATGTTTTAAAAGATATATTTTTCTTAAAATTTCTCATTGTTCAGTTAAGAGGCTTCTAAGATAACCTTACTCTATGGAAATACTTTTAAGACATTAATTTTCCAAAATTAAAAGAAAATTTTGATCCCTGTATCTGATCCATTCTTCATTTTCTGCTAAAAATCATGTATTTAGATTTTCTAGGTCACTGAAAGGCCAATGGGAATTATTTCTACAAATTTTACATGTGAATCTACTGGGTGGACTTTTATTATATTTTTAAAACGTGCCAAATTCAAATAAATGTTACAATGAAATACTTTAATTGGAAGCATTTATAAGAGATTAATTTTTTAATTTGTAGCTAATATACTGGAAACCCAGAGCTTTCACACCAGAAATGGCATGGCATCTGAGTTGCATGCCACGTTCCTCTCTTAAGAGTCCGAATGGTTTTGTTGGCCTCCCGCCTACCCAGCCAGCTAGTAATGAGCCAGGCAGGCAAAGGCTGCCATTTGCGCAGCTCAATTTTGTAACTCCCAATTCTTTTGGATAATCTTTACGATATTAAGAAATGTATACAAGAGATTCAAAAAAATTTCCAGTGGAAATATGTAAGAGCAAACAGTGGCCAAAAGCAACAGTTTTCTGCACAATGTATGTTTGAAACTTGTGGTCTGGATATCAAGTTGCAGCCACCACAGTCAATGCATGTGGCCCTTGGTCCCAGTGTCTTTCTCATAAGCGAGGCATGACGATGAAATTCCCTAGCTATATAACTTTAAAAAGCCACTTGTAGTGTGTACTTTTCGTACACTGAATATTATTAATGATCACCCAAACTAACAGATGTTCATAAAGAGCTATTATCTTAGCGTCACTAAAATGCCAAGATTCTATTAAAATCACTAGTATAAATAATAGGCTTTGTTTAAAATGGCTGTTCTGTGCCATTCGCTGTGACAAACGTTTATGTATAGTACCTGTAAACGTCACAACAACACTGAAAATGTTATTTCCATTTTATTGATGATAAAAACGGAGGCAAAACTATATTAAGCTGTCTCTTTCCGGGACATCATGTTCATTATTAATGGATGAGGGAAAAGAGGCATGAACCAGCATGTTGCTTGGCAAGCTCCCACGTCTAGGCAGCTGCAGAGCCAGCACCCTGCTCCGGGCTGGGAGTGGGGAGCAATAGCAGACCTCTTCTTACACCCACAGACTTCAGGGCCACTTCTCCAAGAGACTCCTCATAATTCCTAATGCGATCACGTGGATCCACCCTCTCAGATTACTGAGAGAGCAAAAGGGTCAATCGTGGTTAATGAACAGGAACCACTGACCTCCTCGAGGGTGTTCTAAGGACAAAACGGATGTCACTTTGACTTAGTGGTGCCCAGTGGCTGCTTCAGGCAGTCCTGGCAGCAGGAGCTGATGTGCTGGGATACATAATCAGGCCAATTCCCACCTCTCAAAGGTTCTAAATTCCTGAAAAGCCAAGCAGTTATTTCAGGTGAGCTACAGGTGTGATTAGGAAGGAGAAAAGAGTGCAGATATAACAAA
Organism: Pteropus medius; assembly: GCF_902729225.1. Classification (NCBI taxonomy): domain Eukaryota; kingdom Metazoa; phylum Chordata; class Mammalia; order Chiroptera; family Pteropodidae; genus Pteropus; species Pteropus medius. Next base: position 58,766,677 of record NW_024349800.1, on the reverse strand, counting down.
AATTAAGATGGTACTAGCAAGGAAAATACTTATCTGAAACAAAATGTCATGGTAAAGAGCTTGGATGTACAACTGTGAAAGCTTATCCGTGCAGTTATTTTAAGTTAAATTGCACATAAAGAAGACTCGTGACCTCAGGAGAATGAAGCCCCTTCAGTTTAGAACCCTTGTGAAGTAATGGGCATGAAGACCTCTTGAATAAGAATAGGCATTTGCATTATAGTAGGGACAGAATACAGAGTAAAAATCAAATAAACTGAATGGGAGCCTGTGAGGTGTGGATTCGAATACCACTTCCTATACTTATAAATTAAGTAGTCTTTTGCAAATAAATAATGTATTCTTTATGGGTTTTGTTTGTTTGTTCCTTATTTAAAATATCAAGTGATACTAGTTACTTCCTAGGAGGGTTTTCTAAAATTTAATGGTGATTTTAAATCCCTTTTTCACTATCCTTTCCTTGTTTGCTGGCTTATACAATATCCCACCAGCTCCAAATAATTTGTTCAATTACAACTCACACAGTTTATTATTTCTTTTTTTGCATTCTTAAACATCTCTCAGATCTCTTCTACTGCGAGTAGTATTTTTGCAATCGAAGATAATTTCCTCCTAAGAGTAAATACAGTGTCATTCATTAAAGGAAAATTTTCATTGCTTGTGCACACATATAATATAGCGCAAATACTACTGTATTGCAGCTATTAAGAAGACAGGATCCAAGGTCAAATTCATGGACTCCAGTATTTACCATCTTTGTGCCTCTGAAAAGTTCCCTAATGCCTCCAAGTCCCTTGATCTCTCTTTCTTTTTCTTTTTTCTTTTCTTTTATAATGTTTCTATTATTTTCTTTTTCTGTTTTTTTTTTTTCCCCATGCTTTGGTTTTCTGATCTATAAAATGATACTAGTACTTAGGGATAACAAGGCTATATATTTACCAGCATAGAAAAAAACTAGTATATTAGACAAGGAAACTTCAAGATCAAAGTTAATAGAAATAAAATTAAGTTAAATAGGAAATGTAGAGAAGAGTGCATAAGTCACAAACGTTGTGACAAAATAGACAAAATAATGGGGTGAAACTGTAGAATGTTTTTGGTTTCATGATCGAAAAGTGAGTTCCGTGGGAACCAGTCCTATTCTAATTACTATTCTCAGTAATATTCTAATATTGTAATGATAAGAAAAACACCTAATGAGGTAATTAATCGTAATTAGAGGAAGAACTGCACTTTCATTAGCTCCTTTCTCCTGTGAGATCTGAGAAGGAATTTGGGATCTAGTTGGGTTACAAAAAAAGTTTAGGTTATAAATGAAAGAATTTTAATTACGTACCAAAGAGCTAAATTGCGCCTGTGTTCCTAAGAGCTTCTCTGCACATATCTGATGTTCTTTCTATCAATGAGAGATTATAAATTATGAAATCAAATATCTAGTGTTGTTTTTTGTACACTTGGTAATTGTTGTATTGAACTAGGCTAAGTCACAGAGGCATATCCTTCCAGTTGCCAACGTAAATTGAATTGGGACTTGAAAACTTTTAGCTCTTTGCTGCTTAAAAACTCCTCCTTGTATTTTAATTATCTATAGAGTTTGGATCATGGTACAGAAGGTACTAAAAATAGAAAATGAAGCCAACACCTATTTTGTAGGGTGTGGATATGAGAAGCTAAGATGTAAGTGATTGTACAAGCCTGGTACCATGATATAATATTGCAATAGGGACCCATAAGAATTGACCGAACTTTGATTTGTATAGCGGTGATGGTATGTTAAAGGGAGGGTGAGGGAGTATGTGAAGGGTTGAGGGGGGCCTAGGAAGTAAGAATTACACAGTTGGTCTGTGTAAATTCGATTAGGTCAGCCAACTGTGTCTGATAGCTGGAGATTAAGGAAGTTAAGATCTTATCCTCTGACAGAGACTAGGAGACAGAGGCCCCATCCTTGCTATTACATTTCAAAAGAAAGGCTTTTAGGTCTTCCAGAAGGGCACTCAAGAGGTATAGGAGATGCATATACGCCTCAAAGAGACAGAGGAAAAAGTCACAAAGGGAAAGCTATTTTAGTAAATTAGAAAGGAAAGTCAGGGATGTTGGTAGAATGCACAGTAAATTCTTCTGGCAGCCTTAAGCTTTCTCAGACTGGCCTTGGAGGGGGTTAAGGCTGTCCTAGGGGTGCAGCCTGGAGGTGTTAAAGATTACATTAGTGTTTGTTTCACTTTTTTAAGGTCAGGGAGAGGGGATGGACTGGGTGAAATCATTTGTACAGAGAGTCTGTCATTTTGATAAGATAATGTTGAGGTTTAGTTAAGAGAAGGGCTCAGAGAAGCTTCGCTAAAATTTGGTTAAGGAGAGAGTCTTTGTTAGCTGGCACACAGTAAGTGTGTAGACAATGCTAAATATGATCACTATTATCTAATAAATGTCTTCATGAGTTAGTCGTTAATCCTTTGCATCAGGCTACTGTATGTGAGTAGATTATTTAAGGTCACCAACTTAAACATCTTCCCACTATGTCTTTCTCTCCAGCCCCCTCTGCCCCTCTGGCTCTCTCTCACTCATCACCTTCTCAGAATAACACCTATTAATTAAAAAATAAGAATAATAACGTAAGGAAAGAACTAGTTAGACTGAAATTCAAGATGCCTGGTTTAAGCATATGTCACTTTGAATCTTAAGATAGTTTCAAACTGGTCTCCCTGCTACCAGTATTGTAACTTCCTAGATATTCTCTAAAGTGGCACCATATTTGCTTTTCTAATAAAAAGTATGATTTTTCACTCATTTCTGCAAATTGAACACACACACTTTCCTTAGCTTATCACAGGTGAAATTTCATGATCAGATACCTTCCTTTCTCTCCAGCCTCTTCTCTTGCCTATTTTTCTCTTACACTAATTTATGGAATCTCTGAATAACATTTGGCCTGAAATAATTTCCTCCATCACCATCTCTCCACACCTTAATCAAATAAACTCGTGCTTCAAGAGTCTTCGTGTAGAAGCCCTCTTTTAAGTCTTCCTTGATTCCCAGATTTAGCATTCTCTAGGTTTGAACTTTAAAAACATTCCGTGGATAATTTAGTTATGGTATTTGTCAAATTGTCCTGGGATGTACCTATTTCATTATCTATTTCTTTCAATCTACCTGAGAGCTAGAAAGACACGGGTTTCATTGTTCTTCGTTTCTCAGACACCTAATAAGCACTCAATATGTGTTAAACGAATGAATGGATAATATAAAAAATTGAATAATGAGAGCAGAAAATATTACATAAATTCATTGAATGCTTATACAACGTGAATCTGTGAGCTAGACATCGCAGCTCCAAATACAAATGTGGATGGTAACTGAAGCATTTATGTAAGGTTTTGAGTGATTGTTCATTTATTTAATATAATATGTTGCCAACTGAACTCGAACCTGGGTTCATGTGTGCTCTATTATTAACTATATTTTCTCTAAGGACTGTCATATGGGGTTTTCTATATGGCACAGTATAAAAATCACAGCATGAAAAACAATTTGGTTAGGTGAGAAAATCTCCATAAGCTATAAGTCTGAAACTCATTATTTATTTACTCCTGGAGGCCGTAAACTTTTCTCCAAAGAATTGCTCACTCATTTAGAGATCTTAAATCCATTCCCCCAAATTAAAATACAAATTAGGGATTGAGACCTGCAAGAATCAAATATGGCTTAAGACAAATCTGGATCTAGTCCCATAAAAACAGCCAGTGAGCAGCAAGGGACAGACAGTATCGATGCTGCCATTCTCAGCAAGTGATGCTGACCATCCTCAAGCATTGTTGCTAGACAGTTGTTTTACTGAAAACCTTAGGGAATTATAAGTGTATTTTTTTTTTCAATTAGTACCCAACTACAAAATTACAAATGTCCCATCTCAAAGTTATCTAGTATAAGGAACTTAAATAATGGTGGTTACCGAACATACTCTGAGCCTTGGTGACCTGCTAAGGTCTTGCCCTGGTGATCTCTCAGGTAATCTTTGACCTCCACAAGAATGTCTGGTTTATAGAAGATGAAACATTTAGGGGCTTGAGATTCCCAAGAATTATACTTAAAGTTGCTTGATAGACATTATAAAATTGCTGTTGTGGTGTGGACAGGACCTTCTGTGCATTGAGAGACAAGAGGTATGACCCTGTGCCATTATATCAGCTTTCTGAGCCTCAGTGTCCTAATCCAGGAGATCTCGTCCTTCTCTCAAAGCCTATAATTGAAGTGATATCGGTCTTCTCTTTTTCAGCTCAACACCCCCCTCTCTCTCTCTCTCTCTCTCTCTCTCAACAACTATCTATACTGTATGCCTGTGGTTTGCAATCAGCAATAGAGAGGCTGAGGGGTGTCAAAAGTGACTAAATCAGACTCCCTGCTTTTGAGTTGCTTCAGTCTTGTGAAAAAGACTGATCTGTTGCAAACAGCTTTTGGAAACATGTGGCAGGATGAAGTAAGCAGTATGACTGAATTAAAAAAAAAAAAAGTGCTTTGTGAGCCAAGGAGGGGACACTCATTTGGGCAAGGACAATAGAAGACTTCAGGTAGAGAAGAGACGTGTGGTGGCCTTGACAAGCAGGAAGATTTAGGCAGAAGCAAGCAGTGGGTTGACATGTTTGTCTCAGGGTCCACAGAACAGTTTGGGTGTCTGAGTATTTTATTTCACCAGGGGTTGACCAAATGATGAGGGACTTGTGAATGGCTGGGAGCAGAAGAAAATGGCCAGGCACAAAGAAGGAAGGTCACAGAGGTGTGAAGAATTTTCCTCACTTGTATTGAGATATAATTGACATTGTATTTGTTTAAGGTGTACAACATAATGATTTGAGATATATATATATATATATATATATATATATATATACACACACACACACACACACACACACATTAAATGATTATCACAGTAAGTTAGCATCCATCACCTCACATAATTACAAGTTTTATTTTCTAGTGATGAGAAATTTTAGAATCTACTCTCTTAGCAACTTTCAAATTTACAATACAGTGTTAGCTCTAGTCACCATGCTATACCTTACATCCCCAGAATTTATTAATCTTATAACGAAAGTTTGTACCTTTTGACCATCTTCACAAATTCCTCTCACCTCCAGACCCCCTCCTCAAGCAACTACCAATCTTTTCTGTTTCTTTGTTGATTTTTTTCATATATAAGTGAGATCATAGAATATTTGTCTTTGTCTGATTTATTTCGCTTAGAATTATGCCTTCGAGGTCCATCCATGTTATCACGAATGGAAGACTTTTCTTTCTTTTTAGGGCTGAATCATATCCCATCGTATTTTCTTTGCATTCATCCACTGATAGACACTTACATTTTTTCCATATCTTGACTATTGTAAATAATGAACATGAGTATGCAAATACCTCTTTGAGATAGCGATTCTGCTTCTTTCGGATGAAATATCTAGAAATGCAATTGCTGGATCATATGGTAGTTTTATATTTAATTTTTTGAGGATCCTGAATACTGTTTTCCATAATGGCTGCACCAATTTACATTCCCACCAACAAAAGCTATAATTGAAACTATATAATTCTTATATAAAAAGAAAAACTAGAAATTAATAAAGGCTTTGGAGTTAGAAATTGCGATAGTAAAACATTCGCTGGGATGTTAAAGCTGTGTGTGCATTCTTACTTTTATCGTTAGAAATGAATCTTAAGAGTCATTCTCTCCTACACACACGACAGGATAATATGAAATAGCAGCCTTCTCTATAAAAAAAGCAAATGAACATCTCTCTATCTTTTAAGAAGCATTAAATCGTTCATAACGAGGAATGAATTATAAAGAAACATAATCTCTGGTTTGTGTTAAAGATGAAATGTGTACCTCCAAAAGTGTAGTGTCATGTGAAGAGACAATTCCTCCCGAATCTGGCTAGTTTTTTCTCCCTGCTAATTTTAGAAGTGTTACCACACAAAGCCTGCCTTCATTCAAGATGCAGTGATTGCTGCTCCTTAAATTAGACGGCACAGAGGGAAGTGTGATGAATTTGTACCCATAGCACATTTAAAAATACTTTTTACTAAAAATATGCGCTCTGAGACTTAATTAACCACCAGAATTCCCAGTTTATACATGAGATATAAACATGAAATGTATTTTGAAATCTTTATCGCGAGCTTGTATGAAAATCGGATGTTCAATGTGTAAGACAATTTTCTAACTGGACAGCTTGGCTGAAAAGCGAAGTAGAGCGGGAGAGGAGAGGGTGAAACATATGATTCTTTACCACCTGGGGCCTCACGTAAAACATTTAGTGACTTTATCCGTGAGTGGACCGGATCACACTAAATTTGCCATTCTCTCTGTTTCTTACATGGTCAGATCAGAGGATAAAGCCCCTGCAGGTAACTGGGTGTTATACCTGCAGAATCCGAACCACAGGGACAATAGGTAGGAAGAAGAGATTAAACTAATTGTAATGTCTTGCAGCACTTGTAGCTTTATATCTCGATGCTACATCCATATCCATTTCATGCCTTCCTCCAGCAGCTGGATTCGGTCCTCCTCTGCCTGTTCTCCTGTTCTTAAGATGCCAAGCCAGCTAAGACAGCCACAGCATCGGACATCTGTTCGGCAGTGGGAATCGATACCACAAATGGTAAAAACAAAGATGGCCCTAGGGAGAGTGTTTGCTGTTGTTTACCTTCTCTCCCAGGGAAAATAAATCGTCCTCTACTTACCCTGTCATGGGGCTTGCATGTGTTCACCTGTTTTTCTCCCCTGGCACGTATTTTATGTTCTTCTGGAAAACGAAAACAAATTTAATTTGGGGCCTGGCATAGAAGAGTGCAAAATGAATAAGGAGAGAAGAAAGAAAGGAGAGAGAGAGGAAGGAGAGAGTATAAGAGAAAAAAATGAGAAAGTAGAAAAAGGAAGGAAGGAATTTTAGAAGAAAATACTTTAGCTTAATTGTACTAAGTCGTCATACGTTGTTTTTCCTGAAATGCTGTCTTGCCATGCTGCTTACCACATTAGACAGGTCCAAAAAAATAGCATCTGTCTAAGCAGATGTTTTAAAAATACTTTGCATATCAATTAGCAGACTTAATTTTAAACTGTGGAGCAGCTATGAGGTAGGTATTATAAGAAAGGTAAGTATTTTCTTCTTTATAAACAGAGCAACAAAAGGTCATAGAGTATAACATTAGACACACATTCCGTTCTGCTAGATTCTACTCCGTTTTCAAGGTTTGGTTTCATCTCACTGCCTTCCGTGTGCCTACCGCAGCAACCCAAGTTCACAATGCTCTCTTGGGTCTCTGAACAAACAATGAAAAGTATGGATTTAGGCCTTACCCAACTACTGCTTCATAGCTTATCTTTCCATCAAGATAAGAAAGCCTTAAGATCTACCATAGTTCCAAACATCTGAAAAAGAAAAGGAACTTAATAGTTATTCTCTGGTTGCTTTCAAAGAGGAGCAGATGATATAGAATTATGGGGAAACATGTATAATTTAAATGAATTCCAGTTCAAATGCAAAGAAAGGACTTAGAATTCCAGACTAGTTTAAAGGTTGATGTGTGTGCTCCTGCCATATTTATCTCTATATATCAATGTCTGTGTATATTTATTAAAAGTGAAAATATGCTAAATCTCTGGCTTAGACCTACACAGTCTTTTCCAGTGGTTTTCCCTTTAAATGTATCTCCTGCCTGGTTATAGGCTCATTCTTTCCATAATTGTTTATGCAACATTCACTTGCTTAAATCATCCCAATAGTACCCTGGTGCTTAAAGGAGAGTTCAAATTCTTTGGTTCATTATCCACAGAACTTGCCATTCTCAAAATGTTTAATTTACTTTTATGTTTCCCTGTCTTCTTTCTGTACCCAAGGTATATGTTTTCTTTACTTGTCAAACTTTCCCTGTCCTTTAGTATCAAACTCTAGTGCCTCATCTTTTCCAAAGTCTTCCCTGGACAAATTTGCTGCTGTACAGTGGCACTTTGTGCTTTTGTCATTCATCATGATTTTTTCCCACATAAATTAACACTGAACTTGACCTATCACCAGTGATCTATAAGTGAATAAGTGAATTAACTATTTAATTCATGAGTTAACCAGACGACTAATGAAGCAGTTGCTTTCCTCTTCATTTTCATTTCCTAGGACATAGTATCATTGTTCAAAATATACTCTGAGGCCCTTCTCAGTGCTGACATTCTGTCCACACTATTGAGATAATATGGTTAGTGTGATAGAACGTATTGTTCCCACCCCAAGTTCCAAAACATAGGTTTACAAGATCAAGTAATTTGGGGAAAGTAATTGGGGGAATTCCTTCAACATCTCCATAGACACACACATTAGCTCATAGGCTAAATAAGGCCCATGATAATAAAACATGTAGAACTTCCTGGAACTCATTCCTTTTGAAATCTGTTTCAATGTGTCGTAAATTGTGTGGGTCATTTCGCATTATCTGCATTAATATCTCAAAGTCAAGTCAACGATTCTCTATGTTAAGATAAAGCAAAGAAGGCAGGTAAGGTAGCTTTGGGGTATCATGGTGAGAAGAAAATGAGAGTGGCAGAGTCTATGCATCTGTATGAGCCTCGCACTAGCTTAGCTGCCATCTCCGCCACTATGACACAGCGCTATGGGGAAGACGTGATGGCCATCGCGAAGGACAGAGAACTTAAGCGGAAAAAGGAGAAGTTAGGACGTACTCTAGGTCATCCGGCTGTAATTGGGTAGACTGGGATTGGGTGCTGCTCTTTTACATTCTGTCTCATTTGCTACGTAGGTTATTTTTAGTTGCAAATTGTACCTGACACTTTAGCAAAGTTCCAATGTATCCTTGGATTTTAAAGTAACTGCACATGGCATACCATTTTTAAAATTTAAATGACTATACTTAGTGGAGCCACTCTAGCATTTCTTTTTCCCCAAAGTTCCCTTAGCTGTAAGAACAGTTTAAAACTGTGGAATTATTATTTACAAAGGAAAAGGTGATGAGCAAGCATTTTAACAATATAAAGCCACATCATCATATTCTTCAGCCACTGAAAGTGACAGTAATAACATTAATGATTGTGATGAGATTAAGATGAATTATAAACCCAGCATTTCAACGACATGCCCACTGGGGATTATGAATACATTTTGATCCGAACAATAATTGTATAAATAGACGTGTGCACCTTTTCTTCATTAATTCATTCTCAGAGCTATGTTCTGCCTTTCCTTGCTCCACTCTGCTCTGGAGGGGAGTGCTGACTCCTCAAACTTTTTCCTCTAGATTCCTTGGTCAACTGCACTGTCAGGGGACTTAGATAGATTTAGACAGATACCTAGAGTAGCAATCATTTTTCTGTTTAACATTTTTTTAAAATAAAGTGCACTGGAAAGGCAAAGTTTTTAAGATTAGATGTTAATAGTGGGAATGATATTAAAGCTTTGATTATATTTTTATTTTTCTCAGAAGATCTCTGGCACCAAATTCTCACATAAAAGCAATATGTAAAAAGAAACAACGATGCACCTGTAATTGAAATCCTGATTTGGTTTACCACATTTTTGGACGAGTAAATTAACTCTCTGGTTCTTAGACTCTGTTGTGGCAAAATCTGTCCAGTGCTGTCTGTGTCAGTCTAGGCCCAGCGTCCACCTCTAGGCCATGATATCTGCACAAGGGAGATGCAGCCACACTAGAAGCCACCTGAGGCAAACAATGCTGGGCAGGGAAAGGTGCAGACGTGGACGGACGCATCCCCAGGTCCTGTTTCTAAATCCTGTGACTGTGCAGTTGGTCAAAGAATCTAGAAAGAAAAGTTGGAGGAGCCAGCAGTCCCCTCCAGAGCAGAGTGGAGCAAGGAAAGGCAGAAGATAGTTCTGAGAATGAATTAATGGAGGAAAGGCAAACACACCTATTTATGCAATAATTGTTCAGATCAAAATGCGTTCATAATAATAATATGAATTTGCCTAGAATGTTATAAAACACAATCAGCTTATATTATTTGTTTTTTCTATCTGACACCATTTTTTTTTCCACCCGAGGAACTATTTTTAACATTTTTATATTGTAAATCTGTTGACAATGAATTAATATCTAAAATATATCTTTATTTTTCTTCATTTTCAATGTATGTTTTCTCTGTGTATGAAATGCTTATTTGGCAGTCTTTTTTTTTTTTTTTTTGTCCTCAGCTCTTTAAGTATCTTTGTCTTTTGACTTGCAGAGTTTCTGACAAATCTGCCAATATTTATGTCCTTATTGTTCTCTACATAATATGCCTTTTTGTACTCAGGTTTCTTCTAAGATTTTTTTCTTCATCGCTCTTTTCTTTTAATTTTTTTAAATATAATGTGTACTGTTTTGTGACGTTTTGGAGTTTATTCTGTGTATGTTTCATTTAACGTTAAATATGTATTTATGGTTTCATAATTTAAAAAAAAATTAGTGGCCATTATTCCTTGAGATACTGTTTACTCCACCTCCTTTTTCCATTTGTGACACAGACTATTCATATGTGAAACCTCTCGATATTGTCTCCCAGATCACTGAAACTCTATTTTCCATTTATTTATTTTCCTATTAAGTTTCAGTTTATTAAATTCTATTGCTTTGTCTTCAGGTTCATCTTGTTTCTTCTTTGATAACTAATATTATGTTAAGCCCATTCAATAATATTTTTTTATATTAGATATATTTTTCATATCTAGAAAATGTTATTTCTTCTTTTTTATATCCTATTTTTTTCAATACTCTTAGAATTTTCTTGAAACCCTTCAACATATTTATAATATGTTTTAAAGTCCTTGCCTACAGACTCCATCATCTGTTTTTTCTGTCTATTTTAATTGCTATTTCGCATGCGCGTGCATCATATTTTTTATTGAATGTCAAATTTTTTTGTATTTTTAATTTTGTATTTTTGAGTGCTATACTTGGTTGTATTACTTTAAAGTGTCGGTCTGTGTTCTAACGGTCTTTTGAGGCTTGTTTCTAATGCTTTAGAGGGCAAGCCTAGAGCAGACCTACCTTAGGGTAGCTTATCACTACAACTAAGGCAGACCCTCCTCGAACCTCTACCGGGGTCCAAATATCCAATGAGTTCTCCGCAGTCAGGGAAGAACGAAACCAACCCTTCCTCTGTGGGAATTCCAGAAACTGTTCCTTTTCTGTTCCCCCATACTTATTCTTTCTCCAGCAGTTGCACTTTGACTAGCCTTGTGGAATTTCAGTGAAATGCATGAGGAAACCTTTTGCAGATTTCTATTACTCTTTCTCTCAAGGATTTTCTCTTCTCTAGTCCTCTGCTCTAAGAATTCTATCCCCTTGCAAGTCTACAGATTTCTATCTCTTCTCCTTAAGTGAGTAAAACCATGGACTCTAGATACCTGCTCTTCGCTCAGAGGAAGGTACAGACATAAGGGTCACAAGTAAACTTTGGAGGAATTTCTTTTCTTAACTGAGTCCTAAATTCCTAAGTGGTAAGCTCTGCACAATGAGAGTCGACTGGCTGCTCGGCTAAGTCTGAAATCATAAAACTTCTTTTTTTACTATTTTATGTTTCCTGTCTCTATTCTCTCTTCTTGAACAATGCTGTTTTTTTATGGTCTATATTTGAAGCAGCAGCTACTGTATATCCTTTAGGGTGTTATTAACTCAAATTTTAAAGGCCTTTATTGATACTTAAATCAGACCATCTGTTTGACATTCATAAAGGTTAGAAAGAAAAAACTCAACATTTGGATTAGCTCTATGTAGCATTATGTTTTAGATGATAATGCAAATTCATAAATGAATTTTGTCAGTGTTTGCAGCCATTTGGGTCAAATGTATTAAATTGCTCTGTGGTCAATTTAAGAACCTGGAATATTGTAATACATAAATATGATTAGCTTAACCTAGGAAACCTCATTAATAAAACACAATCAGCCTTTACGAGCACACAGTGTATATAAGGACACTCACTTTTGTTTTAGGAATTCTAACGGTTTATTGGTTTAAAATGCAAGATTGTCTTCTTTCTAGCTTTGAATTTGCTGGAAAATGTAATTTTTATCACTTTTCTAATGCAATTATAAACTATTATATTTGGCATTTTTGTATATTCACCATACCAGTCTTTTACTTCTCCAGCAAGGAAAGGATATAAAATAAGAAAACAGAAGAGCTGGATTTGTGATCTATGTTTAGTTTGGTGACCTTGAGCACATCTCTTAATCTTTCTCAACACGTTCTTCTCAACTGTAAAATGAAAATAACTTCTAACTTAAAAAACTTGCTGACATCAGTTGTAAAAACACATGTGGAAAAATTTTGTAGACAAAAAAAAATATTTTGTATTAGTTGATAATATTTATATATTTATTTAGCTATCTTCTCAAGAATGAGTGAATTCAAGGACATAAACCCGAAATCACCGGTTTAATATGGCTGTGCCATTCCCCATGGTCAACTTCGTAAATCTCTTAATTTGAAAGATATAAGAAGAGATAATGGAATACACTATTATTGCTCGCTAAGGTTTATGCCCCAACTTTTAAATTCACTTAACCAGAACCCTTCACTTTGCCTTCTCTGAGCCCTACTTTATTTTCCAACCTCTTTAAATAGAGCCCTAGTCCCTTTTCAACTCAGTCTCACTGGTGGAAAATACAAAGAAAGAGCAATATGACATCATCCAAAAGACCAAAGACAGCTGAAGCTTTTGAACTTTTAATCACTCTTCTGAAAGCCCCATTCCCTAGTACTAAGATTCAAGTTAGTCTTTGGCCCAAAGGACAGCTCTTCTTGGGGAAAACAATGATGGAGGGGGAATTCCATGATCTCCCTTACGAGTAGGAAATCATCAGTGACAATCCTCCACGTTTTATTTTTTAGTCTAAAGAGTTGAACAATCAGTTCTATTGTCCTTGAGAACTATGAGTAATCCTTAGAAGGAAAAACTCAGTAGAGAATCAGAAGAATTTACCTTTTTAAGGTCACATTTTCAACTATGCATCCGACCCTTTGTGACCTCTTAAAACTGATGACATACTAAGACTTGCCAGCTTCTTGTAAATATCTGTTTACTCTTGTCTTCAAAAATCATCTCAGTGTGTAACAATATTACTTCAATTACATTTTTCCCAAAACTGTCTCATATACTGAGATAAACATGCTTTCCTTTCCGATTTCTTACTTTGATATTATCCTACTCAGTGATTTTACCAAAACATGCTCATCAAAAAAAAAAGTACGCATGATTTAAATAATCTAAATCCAAATGATATACATGAGAATAAAAAAAGATATTTTCATCTTGTTCAAATTAATAAAGCACAAAAAATTCTTAACTGTGGTTCTGTTGGTTAAAGTGATTATGTTTCATACTCCTTCACAGCAGATGACACTAATAATAGCATTTAACTCATGAAGAAGCAAAACCAACTCTGAAACCATTCCTTGACATTCCTGCTTAGGCTCTTGACAGCAACATTAGCCCCATCCTTAATTTTTCCTAATATCCAAAAGTTCACCATCCTACCACCTAGGCCAGAACAAAAGGTAACAAGAACAGATAGGCCCTTATAACAAAGTCCAAAAGCCAACAGATCTATCTACATCAGGTGTAGACACAGCAAACAAAATCAACAGTGAAATACAAATTCGTATAAACACCTTTAAAAATAAAAGTTCCTGGAAACGATACATTTATTTCAATCCATCTCATTCAGAGAATACCACTTAATGAGATCCCTTCGGTGTTCAGTAGTGCCTTGTGCTATGAGGCAAACAAAAATAATAAAATACATGGAATTTAGAAGTTTGTGATATTTTGATAACTCTAAGATGAACACATTATCTGTATTCTAACAGCTTTCAGGCTTTTCTTTAGTGGCTTGTTTTTGTTTTGTTTATACAAATTCATTTTCATCAACCTAGAATTTATTGTGAAGAATAGTCTGACTCGATCCCTTCACCCGCCCATCCACTCAGTGGCTACTCAACAAACCTAAGGCCATTTATTCAATAATTTATCCTTCACTATTCAATTTAAATAATACTTATCTCACACATACTATATTACTTATCATATACATATTACATATGGTTTTTATATATACATAAGCCTAGTTCTTTGGTTTTTTTCTTTCTTTCCTCTTGGTCAAATCTTTACCATATCACATTCACCTAATTACTAGAATTTTAATATATAATATGTAGTAAAGCAAGCCCATTAACCTTACTCTTTTTTCTTAAAATTACCTTGACTGTACTTGCACATTATGATTTTATATAAATTTTAATATCAGCTTCTCAAGATTTATACACATTTGAATTCCTGGGTAGAATGGAAGGCATAGTAAGCTGCTCCCACTTTTGGATTAAAAAAAATACTTCAAGTTTGCCGGCAATTTGATAAACATTATCAAAGTTATTATTTTGTATTAGATACCCTCTTAGCCATGAAGGCTAAAAAATAAGCAAGAAATTATCCCGGCCCTCTTTAGATTTTAATCTAATGAGGAAGATGGAGAGATGTGAAAAGTTGATTGCTCGAAATGTATTTTCTTGTGGTTACTTCGAGGGTAGTGTTTTCTACTATGCCCTGCAGTTAGTGCCATGGCCATATATTCCCACCCATGAGACGGTCTGTTGTATTTTGCTGTTCAACTCTTTCTTATCAAATTATATTTCATGCTGATCTTTACATTTCACTGTTGATTTATTGATGTATTTATCTATTTTGAAAACGTGTTGTGTGTCTTCCGTGTGCTGGATCCTCTAGTTGTATATGGAAGTGGCCCATTCTCTCTGGGATCTGATGATCTGGATGTAGGGATAGACAGGGAGACAAGTACCGTATGGTCCAGTAAAATCTGTGAAAGAAGAATGCAGTGTGTATGAGCACCACAGAAGGTGGGCAGAGCACGGAAGTGTGGAGACCAAGGACTTCCGCTTGGACTGCTGGGTCTCAGCCCTCACCCTCGCATTTACCACTGTGGAAACTTGAACATATTACTTATGGAGTCTCAGCTTGCTGATCTGTAAAATGAGGATAATAAAACCTTCCACGTAGAGTGTAATGATCCTTGCAAAATCGTTAAAACAGTCAGGCACAGAGTAAGTGCTCAAGGAATCATATCTATGTTATTATTACTATTATTGGTCGGGGAGAAACAATTAAAGGAGATGAATGCTTTCTATGAATCTTAGAAGTCTGCATAAAGATCTAAAGGAATTGTTATATAAGTCGCATTGCTAGCCATTGGGCTCAGTTCAATGTCAAAAGCCACCAAAATTCTATGAGCTTAGGAAACTTTCTCAGAGATGCTGTTCAGTAAGAATTAGAGATGGAAATCTAGTGTAAGAATTCTGATTCCATGTTGTGCATCTGCTACTCTATGTAGAGCTGCCTGCTCTCTTGCCTTTATCTACTCACAATAAGCTATGACTTGCGAGGGCCATTAAGTCAGTGCACCTGCAAAAGCAGAAGCCGAGTTCTCCTCTGCCTTGATTTGTTCTGATTGCACACTCTTTCCAACTAGTAATGGAGGAAAAAACAAATGAATTTACTCCAATTTTATTTTAAAGGACTGTTACAATGAGTTAAGTTCAGAAGAGGAATCTTGTCTTTTGACCAGTACAGCTAGAGAATTTTAATCCAGAAGTCATTTTGAGAACATAGCCAGGTTCCTACATAGCAAAGCTAGAACACAGTCACCTCTCTTAATATGTGTTTAGGGACTGTGAGAAAATGAAAATTTCTACCCAATAGAAAGCAGTTTGAATTATTGATGGTCTGACACTCCTGGGTGGGTTTTCTCATTTAGTGCTGAGTCACATGCAAATTGGTGATGTTAAAAATCATATTATGCCATTTTAGAAAGGAATGTAACTTGAGATTCTGAGTTCGTGATAACTGACTTTTAAGCATCCCTGATTTTTCTTTCCTTATCCTAAATTTTCACATTTTAATATCCTCAGGCCACCTGCAGTGTCTCAATGTAACAATCCATCAACTTGATCTTAAAGCTATTCTATCCATGCCCCAAGCATAAAACATGCCTATCTACCATACCAGCCAGTAAAATATTTACCTTGGAAAAATCTAACTAGTTACTCTCCACTACGTGTGTATCGATAACCTCTGGACATGCACTTGAGTTAGGAAAGACCTCCAACCGCTTTTTAGGGAGGCTTTTATTTGAGGCTAATTTTCACTTCAGTATATTCTCGCCCTATTTTTATTACTCTGAAAATATCTGGAGGAATAATTAGTTCCATGATAAATTATTCTTCATAAGAAGGGAGCATAATTACTTGTTCACATGTCCATATTTATAATTTGGCTTCGTAAGAGAATACAAATATTATTTCACAAAAATCTATCTGCATTGCATTTGTATAATTAGTAGGGATTTAAAAGGAATTTAATGATTTCCTACTTCAGCGAATTTTGAATTATAAACATATCAGTATTTTCTTATCATCTGCTTTAACATTAACATCAAGTTCAAAAAGAATAACTATGTAGAGCCCTTTCTATGACATTGTTACTCATCAAGTACATGCTCTTTCCCCGGAGGCTCCTTTACCCAGCTAATTCACCAGTGACGAGTCGAATGTGCTACCAACAACTTTTTAGCTTTTAAATAAGATTTTTTTGAATGAAAGAACGAGAGGCTTCCTTATCTTCCTTGTTTAATATTGAGTCAGCTGTCATAAAAAACGTTGGGTTCAAAGTACCAAGGAAAAGGATGGTAGTGGAAATTGTAACTCAACATTTTTCAAAAAGAGGTAAAATTTTGATTTATAGAATAAAAAAATAAGCATAGTTCAATAACTCAGTTCACTTTCATTCCAAGGTCAGGCGCAGAGTAAGTGCGCACAGAGTGTACCTATACCAACTTCACCTGGACTCGCTTTTTCCATCTCACTTCTTGCTCTATCGCTTATTGAACTTGACAATCTCAGTAGTCAGCTATGCCTTGGATTTCTAGGTCTCATGCAATTGCATACACTATTTCATAAGCCCAGACTACTTCTACATCTAGTTGTATGTCGTAGTAGATTTTGACATATTAATATTTAAAAATTATAATTCATATGTGTGTATATGTGTACAAGAGCTACTGTCAAAATGTAAACAGTTAAATGCTTGCAACAGGAAAGCATTTATTAATGGGCATAAAGTCTGTTTCTGCATCAGTACATGTCTCTGTAATGCAAATTGATTCATGTCCAATGAGTATATAGAGGATTGATGATAATATAATATAGAAGTTAAGTTGATTTATTCCTGATTTTCTCTGTTACATTAATAGTTTTATGTCATCTAAGTCAGAGCAGGTAAATGCAAAGTACACTGAGCCACAGAGAAATGAATTATTGTACATGATGATTATTCACTTCGCTCTTTTTTTTTCAGTCCTGGCTAAGTTTGAACATGCCCTGCCCTGTCTTGCAAGTATTTCCCACACGATTCTCCTTAATCCGTGTGCGTTTCGTCCTTGTCTCTATAATTTAGCAGTTTCAAACTTGTTTGCACAACCTGGCATCAAGAGCATTCACCTTTGTTTTAGTGTTAATTTCCAACATATTTTCTAGCATTTTTTTTCACTTTGTACATTTTTTGTAGATTTTTTTCATTTTTTTACTATGCTAGTGTTAACATTGTATTTGAATCATCCTGTATTTTTCCATAAAGATGTATTAGTTTTGAATGATTTGTCCAAAATTCTATATTTTCCCATAAGTCTTGTTCTTTTTTTAGAAGACACATTATCCGGGAATGCAAATATCATACTACAGGACTCGGTTCAGTGATGTTAAAGAGAAAAGTAATAAATATTCAGAAGGGGATTCCTCTATTTCCCTCTTCCCTCATGGGAGGATGCGTAGCTTCAGATTTAACCCACAGTGACCTTATGCTATCCCTTTCACTTCTAACAAACAGGAAGCTAGTTTTATTGCTGGTCTATTTTGTCTCAACTTCATGTAATGGTCCTCAGATTGCATTTCTACACTTTCAATTTGGCTGATTCTCACTTTATCACATGTTTTTCTCCAGTTGCTCTAATTATTGCCAATGTTATAAAAATAATTATACCTTGTAATCTTCGATTAATAGAATGACTCTTTGTATGACCTTACTCTATGAGACGGGTTTTGATCATTTTTAAATACAACTTACGGTACAAGCCAATCTTAGTGGGACTGACTTCATGGTCTCTCAAAAATAATATAAGGTCTATCAATATCGAAGTTGTGGCTATTTCACACTTTAGCGGATAAAATTCCACCTGTGTGTTTTGACAGCATCAGCCCCGCCTGTTGTGGCTTGCCTATCTGAGGGCTCTAAAGGCCAGCACTTTGGGGCTCTGCTCTTCCCAGTCTGTGGCCCAGTGAGGACACGATGATCAGGATGCCAAGGGTGAGCTCTGGAAATGCTCTCCTGCCACCTTCCCAAGGCCAGTGTGCATGAAGCTCCCTGAGGCCTCAGGGCCTCCCTGGGCAGCATCCTGACCTCTCCCTCCTTCAGTCCAGGCAAGTGTGGCCTGACCAGGCCTCCATCCAAATTTCAGGTTTTACTCTTCACCGGATCTGAATTCTGTGGTCGTCAGCTCTGGCCAGGTAAGTTGGAACTTGATTCTCTATTTTTAAACAACCCTCTACCCTGGGTTCAAGCTGGAGTTATTATTATTTTTTCTATAATTGCATTTTGTTCTACATTTCTGTGCTTGAACTATGCATCAGCTACCCATGTAAAAGAACTTTTGCATTCTAGAAACCCTGGGACCACGTATCCTCTTGCTTCTGTACAACTCAACATAGTGAGACGCAGGCATCGGGCTCACCTCTACTCTGGAATTACAGTTTAACCTTGACTTCTCTTTTGTTTGGCTAGACTTCCCTCCTGCCAAGTTTGGGTACTAGTCTTCTGGGATCCTTGGCTTTTTACATTCTAGTCAGGATCTCCTGTGGGGTTAGGGGACCTTTGCTATTCTAACAAACCAAGCTGTCACCTCAGTGGTTTAACGCAATATAAGTCTGACTCTGACTCATATAACAGTCCAGTGTGGTTCCTGGTCACCAAGTGTGGACACCTGGTTTCTAAACTCTCCGTTCATTTGCATCAAAGTACAGAAGGGAGTTATTTAAGGGCCAATCCCAGAAGTCATATATGCGTATATTAATTTGGCTACAAAAAAATACTTAAACACTATAGAAATTGGGATATACAGACTCTCTATGTGACAACAACAACAATAGAAGATTATTGATCAGCCTGGCACATAAGAAAATATAAAAATCACTATAAACACCAAAAGTCACTAAAATCATGATTCATACTTTATACTTAAACCATAACATAATTAAAGTTGCTCAAAAATGTCTTTAGAATAGGGTCAGGTAAAATAAACACTCTAGGTATAATAATCTTGTATCATATCTGAGTTTTTATAGTTAGAGAATTTAAAAAGACATAGCTAAAATAGAGTGTAACGAATCCAAATAATTTCTAAAGTTATTATCTTAACATCATTTATACAGATGACATTGAGGGAAAATACAGAAAGAATTACAAGTAGGGTGTGTTTCAGAGGGCTTATATAAATAAAAGACTCCATTATGAAGACCAGAGTAAAGAACAAATAGAGTAGAAAGAATGAATTAAAATGGATGTGGAAAGATCTTTGACTTCTGCAGGGATTTCACTAACCTAGCCCGACTTCCTGACTCCTGGCCCATGCAGTGGGGACTGATGCTGGCATCGTCACTTTGACACTAGCCACGGCCATGTTCTGCTAATGAACCTCTCCTCCATTTACTGACACATTCATCAACATGTAAATGTCAACATCGCTAACCCCCTTTCTTAATCTTCTACTCAAATTTAAAAATAAATTGCTTGTTCCCTCCAGGGTCAAACTCTCCTGTCTTGGAGATGAGCGAGGATATTAAATTACTGAAAATAACAAATGGATAAACAGATAAACTGAAATGATCTGTGGGGGAAATGTACAATGCATTATTGTCTATTAGATACGTGGTCAGTGGTTTTGTTCCTCGCAGTCTCTCATCTTCTCTGTCAGCCCTTCCCGAAGAATGTCTCTCTAGCTCCTCTCACCAAACTGGCCACTTACACCTTGCATCAGGGAGTCAACTTTGTGCAAGTTTTTGCTTTGCATCATTTGCGGAATGTTTCTATGAAGTGTAAATTTCTCAGATTTATCATAGCATAAAAGTCTCCACAAACTAGCTGTTGGTTGTTTTCTCCAGCTACATGCTCCATTACTTCCAATTTCCTGTGCACGTGTCCTTGTTTTTTTTTGTCATACTGAACTCTTAGCAGTTCCCTACTACCTTTGCTTTGTGGATATTGCTCCATGTACTCAGAAAATTCATCTTAAAATTTCCTTCATTTGTCTTGAAAATTCATTCATCTTGAAAATTTCTTCTCATTCGAGTCTCAGCTTAAGTTTCTCTTCTCTTAGGAAATTGTCCCCAACATATCAGGTTCAATGTATTTCACCACTTGTACGATTTCATTGAATCTTGAACACACTTTTATTATAGCACTCAGTATAGGCTTATATATCTTTCTGTATATGTGACTATTTATTTATTCAATCATGAGCTTTTAAGGGTAGGAACTGTATGGTTTTTTCCTACATTTTTACACTCAACACAATGGAATCCAGTAAGTTTTTGATGCATAAATCAAAGAATCAAGAAGTCTATGCCTCAGTCGAGGGAGACAGGCTATTCACACAAAAATGAATCTTTCATTTATTTATTCATATATTTATTTAATCATTTTTCCTGTGCCAAATGTTGTACATGGCAAGGAGAATACAAGGATGCGTAGTCCCTAGAGGGAGTCCCTTTCCTTATGGAGTAGCAGATATTTGAAGACTGTATTTTAGATGTTAAGACGTTATTGATCATAACATTTGCCATTGTGTTATCTGCTACCAAGAAATATAAAATGCCGCCAATGCAACTCTGACACATTGCACTTATTTTATGGAATTATTACTTTATTCTTGCTAAATTTTAAAAGACTTACTCAAAACTAAATTGGTTAAATTATCCTTTAAATTATCTTATAAATTTCTTCACATTTGAGGTTTCTTTTGAATCCCTTTTCAACTCAGAGCTGTCAATCCTGTGTTTATCCAATCAATGTCATCCTCTGTGCTCAACAAAAGTATTGATTGGCCTTGCTGAATTTCTTGAAATAATGCATAAAGAACTAAAAGCCATTTAGCCAGATTTGCAAATGTTTAACCCTGCTTTTTGAAAGTAGCCCAAAACTTTTGATTTATCTCCTCCTACATTTCCTCTTTACAGTTAATTTGATGCTAGGGTTAAAATATTTCTACATTTTGTTTCTGGAAGTTTCTCTTAAATTCTGATGTTGCTTTTGATGTTTGTGTATGCACAGGCTATGACACCTATGTCATGGCTGATGTCTAGTTGACAGGAACTATGACTGATTAAAAGACACATCTTGAGTTTAGAGATGTTAAAATGGAAAAAATGAGTAAATTTCACTTTAAAATTGACAAAATGCAGTATAATCTATTATAATGAGTGCTAAAATTATTATAAGCAAACCATATTACTGGAACACAGAGGATCATTTAATTAATTTCGTTAGACGAATCTAAGATATTATATGTAATTACAAAAACAGTGATATTTAATAGAGCTGAATTTTTGAAATTTGAATAAAAAGGAATGCAGAATGATTGTGACTTAATAGATATTGCTATGTTTACATAGCTTTCTAGAAATAGGTGACAACTCCCATGCCCAGGTCTCTAATGTAATTCAGACAGAACAAGTGAAAGTACTATAAATATTTTATGAAAATAATCTCATCTTTAGGTAGGATATACATATATTAAATATTGACTACTGACGATATTAATATTTAATGTTATTTTTGACAAAATGAATGTTTCATGATTAAGAATATTGTACAAAGGCATGTAGTTGTTTGCAAAATAAATTTAATATTTAATGGTATCGGTGAAGGTAACTATTCGAATTAGAAACATAATCCAGTTTGAAATGTATAAAATTATAAAAAGAACAAACTTTAAAAATGTTCATAATAGAAAATAAATATAATAGATCTTATTAGTGAATAGAATTAATTAAAAAAAAACTATCTCTGAATGCATATATACAATTACCACTGTTACTAGTGCTACAAAAAATTTATAATAATAATGGTAAGAACAATAACAACAGCTATGCTCATTTATTAGATGCTTAATAAATGCCAGGCACTGTTGTAAGGATTTACGTGAATTGCACTCATTTAATCTCCCCAGAAACACTATGTGACAGGTACCCCTATTGTTCTGATAGTAAAGATGGAGAATGGGCATAGAGCCCGGTTGTCTAATCCCACAGCAGGGTTTCTCTGATACCATCGAAGCCAGCTGCAGAGGAGGCTGGAGGGGGATGCAGGACAAGGGGCGGTCAGGCAGAACGAGCAGGCTCTGGGAAGGTTTGCCTGGCCTGGCTGATCAACACAGGCTTCCGAGCTAGATAAATCTACATTAAAATTATCACTCACCATCTATCTTTTATGTGATTTGGGGTGATTTCTTCATCTAGTGGAATCATTGTGTCTTCATATCAAAAAAGGGGTATTATATTTGTTTTGCAAGAATGTTAGGCTAACTGGAGACAACATTTCTATGAGGCGTCTAAGTAAAAAATTCAAATGATTACCTGCAAGTTATGATAAATTCACAAAAGAATAGGCATCCACAAAGGAGCAGTTGGAGGGAACACAACAGCAGAGAAATAATGCTAAGCTGTGAACCTAAGAGCCTAAGCTGGAGTTTAATCCAGACTCCACCACTCCCTTATCTACATGACCTTGGGAAGGTTTTTCAACAACTTGAGTCTCAGCTTTATTCTCTTTAAATTGAGATAATAATACCTGCCTCCGAATCGTAGGAGGAATAAGGGAACCTGAGCAAAGCACCCAGCAGAGTACTACGAATATAAATATCAATTCCTGTTCTAATTTTCCATGATTCTTCCCCATTAAATTTAGCCCAGATTATCCTTCGGACTTTCCATTGCTGAATACCAACCAATTTGAAGGCATGATGATATCGTTCATGGATATGAGTCAAAAACTGTTCATGGATAAGACCTTTTGACTCAGATGAGAGGTTCAGAGAAAGTGTAATTCGACCCCTTGCTTTGCCAGAGGTGAAGAGACTTATACAAAGACAAGGAGACACCAGCACAGACCCACCGACTCACTTCCTGGAGGAGGCATCAGTGCAGATACCACAGTCACTTCTTTTGGAAAATGTTCAAAAAAAAAAAAATCAATCTCAACAGGAACAATGTATCTCTGCTTCTTGTTTAAAAAATATATAAAAACGGTAAAGGAATAATGACAGCATTTCCCCACTCAATCGCATTATTTTCTTATACAGTTTACTTTATTTCAAATATTTCTCATACTTTAAAAAACGTAAGCCTCAAACCTGCCCTATAAATGACACAGGAGAAGGATCATGTGACTTATTATACCAATGTCAAACTACCCTAGTTAAAAATGGTCTTCAAGCTCAGACTCTACGAGCTGGTGCAGGGGCTCGGATTCCTGGATCAGATCGTTTGCCCCTATGTTCCAGGCCTCAGTACCCAGCTGGGTGAAGGTTTGCTGCTTTCAAAGACACAAAGTATATTAAAATGTAACTTTTTCTCTCTTTAATTCTGCTAGGCTGTCTCTCTGGGAGAAACTATTGCTAAATCTTGCACAGCATTTTAAATAATAAATGATTTTATTGAAAGCAAAATGCATTTTTTTTAAACATTTCCCATTTAGAAAACTTCTAACATGACAAACGTGAAAGGTCGAAAAATCAAACCCGAAGAACAAGGGACTTCAGTCTCTGGGAGTGTTTGGTTTGAGGGAATAAACAAGCCAAGTTGCCACATAATTTAAACTATTCCAACAGCTCTTATGACGAAGAAAAATAGGGACCCTTGCTGTCAGTACATCTCTTTTATTTTATTTTTAGTTTTAAATGTGCACAATCCCTGGTGTCAGATAAACTAATAGTCAGGACAGTATAAATTCCACAAAGCATATTGCTTATAGTTTTATGAGTTATCCCCCAAGAACGGTAGCAAAGGGATTCACATACAAAAAAATGTGTTTAATAAAAAAACATGGTCCCTTCCATCTGTATGTTTTATAGGCTCTAGAAATATTTGGAAAGAAATATTAAGCTGGAGGAAACCAATAAAAATAAAAACATGATCGGTCGTCACAAACTACAGACCAGCAATAACAATTTCAAGAGGGTTTTAAATTCTCTTAGGAACATAAGTCTACTCAGTCAAGGAATAGTGGATGTTGTATGGGAGGACAAGTTAGAAGTATACAGAAATCCCAACTCAAGCTGAAGTATTTAGCATTCTACAAGATATCAGGATAAAAGTATTGCCCCGTTAATGGTCAGTCACAAGATAGCGAGCACTGAATACTTGTCTGTTTATACCAGCTTTAAAATTAATTTCTCAATGTTAGAATTAATAGTGAAATAGGCAGTGAGGAGGAAGGCTGTGAAAGGGATGGATTTTGATATTTTATAAATTTCTGCCAAAGACTTTTAGAATTTAATCTTTTTATGTATTCAAGTATGAATGTACTAAGTATCTATTTCCTAATTTTTCATGAATGAAAAAATATGTTGACACATAATTCCAGAATGTGTCCATCCCTCGGTGTCACAATCCTTGTATGAATGCGGTTGCTAGCCTCTGCCTCTCCCTGCACAATTTATAACTTCCGTCACACACAGTTCGGGAAAGAACATGGGAAGCCAGAAGATATAAAAAGCAGTGCTATGTAAACATTAAGATGAATGCACGACTCACAGAATAGAATAAAACAAGTGTCTTATTTGTCCCTCTGCCTTTAGTAGAGATCATCTTACAATGCCCCTAGATAGAAACATGGGTAAACACCATGAATTTCCTCCACTGTGTTAGACGATAGGGTGTCCAGTGGTCACATTGTCACAAAACCAAGTCAGAGTACATCTACCATAAGATGCTGCTCAGTAATGTTGAGGAACAAAGCACTGATACATACGTGCAGTACCACCATCAAAAAAAGCATCAAAAAGCATTGCATTCAGTGAAAGAAGTCAGACTCAAAAAGATCGCTGGCTTCGATTTCTTTGTACAGCTTGCTGAAAAAGGTGAATCGAGAGGAGCAGAGATCACATCAGTGCTCGCCAGTGGTGAACACAAATACTTAGGACATTCAGACTTTGGTGTCACCACAAAGGAGCAAGCAAGAACTCTGAACATGATAAAAATGTGTTTACTTAATTTTGGTAGTATAATGCATGCATTAGACAAAATTTATAGACCCGTGTGATAATGTGACTTATAATAAGAAATATATATTTGGACTTTCTTCATGTTTCTGCCATAGAACTCCTCAAATCCTTGGAATTTTCTAAGTGTAGAGAATGATAAGGTGTCTGTTGTTATGTTAATGAGGTGACTTTTGGAAAGAACCGTTGTCAATTGAGTCAACCAGGTGATTAAATGGTTGGAACGTTCAGTCCTACCCCCTGACCTCTGGAGAGGGGAGAGGACCTGGAGGCTGAATCAATCTCAGATCATCAATGACTTAATCAATCATGCCTTTGTAGCGAAGCCTTCATAAAAACCAGAAAGGACAGGATTCTGGTAGTTTTCAAGTAGGGAAGTGTGTGGAGATTTGGGGAGAACGGTGTGCTCCAAGAGGCATGGAAGTTCTGAACCCTCCACCACCTTGCTCTCTGCACCTCTTCCATTTGGCTGTTCCTGGTCATCTGGTAAATAACATGTTTCTCTGAATTCTGTTGAGTCACTCTAACAGATTAATTGAACCCCAGGGAGTCTTGGGAAGCACTGATTTATAGCCATTAGTCAGAAGTATAGGTAACAATCTGAACTTGCCACTGGTGTGTGAAGTCCAAGGAGAGGGTGTTAAAAACTCTGCAGTGGGTGGGTTAGAAGTGATAACCTGGTATTACCCCTAGTTTGAAAATGGGTAAGCTGAAGTTTAGAAGGGATGAGAATTTGACTCTATTCATAAGGCCACTAAATGTAGCAGCAATCTAATTCAATTCCAGGTCCGTGTGAAGCAATGTATTAGGTGCTGAAGAGCTGGTACCTGCCACCATGACCGTCATGGTAGCTGGTACCTGCCACCGTGACCGTCACAGCAGCTGGCTTGAATCGGATTGCACTCAGTGCCCGTGAGCTCATCCTGAGAACTCATTATGTGCATCTCTTCCGGATTCCACATTCACTTATAACAGGTTGATATCTTGAAATTAACCCTGTTGGGCATGCTTACATTCCAGAAATCAAGAAAGGGAAAATCGTGGTTTCCTTTCAGAGAGAGCTGGCTTACCAGCACACCACTGCGTGGCCTTCAGGAAATTATTTAACCATTATGCAGCCTTTCACTTTGCCACCATTTCCTGATTTACTTTTGTCATTTATACTCCTTAAGCCTTTTCCCACTTGACGATGAGATTCTTCTCCATCGATTTCTTGTCTAAACTGCTGTACAACCCCGCATCTCATCTGCACCCTGTTTCTGTCCACTCTTCACACTTCAGCCAAAATTATTATCTTTGTTTTACTTTGTCTTTGTTTGAAAATGAAAAGTAATATATAATGAAGTGTGACATTTAATTCTCAACTAATGTAGAATTTATCATGAGATTGCCCTGCACGAAATCTTCGGTGGGTCTCCAGGCCCCAAAATGAGAAGAGGCTCAGCATGGCATATAAAGTCTCCTAAAGTCTTGGCTCCTGTGTATGCATCAACCTCGTATCCTCGCCAATCTCACCACTCTCTCAGTGTCTGGAGTGGTATGACGTGAGGGGTCCAAGCTCGGGCTCCAAAGCCAGACAGGATGCATGGGCTGGCAACCTTAGCTCTGCTGTGGGTTAGATGTGCGACTCTGTATCTGTTATCTAAACGTTTCTGTGTCTTCCCATTTAGAAATGAGAAGAGCCCTAGTAGCTAGCTTATAAGACTTCTGTGAAGTTTAAATAAATACATACACATAAATGGACTTAAAACAAAGCTTGGCACTTAGCGAGAGCCATATAAATGTGAGTGATGGTTGTTGTTTTTTATTTTATGATTATCATTACTGCGAATGGTATTTCTTATTCAGTTTGATCATTAAGAACTGGAGGGAAAGGACTATCAAATACCCTCTGAAACGTAACCGTGTGGTTCCACTGAATTGAGTGCTTGATATCAGAGCACTCATTCAATTACCAGGCTTTTGTAAAGAAAATAGGCCTATTTGTTGGACATAATAAAAAAGAAGACAGTGGCACAAATGTCCTGCTTCTTTCTCCATCCCTGTCAGTCTCTCCCCTCTCGTACCAGGATGGTGGTGGTACGTGGGAGGGTGGGAGACAAAACCAGCACTCACAAAACAACTTCGTATAAAACGATCTCCTATGGAACTAATTATGATGCATTCCCGTTATTCCATGATGATACATAACTTTGGACATTGGTACGTACAGCCCTTGGACCAGAATATCCTGTGCTTCTCGCCTTCTTCAGCTTTTATCTGTCAAACTCTCATTTACCTTTCAAATGCCAGTTCATGAGCAAACAATTCTGGGAAATCATCTTTAATCTTTCTGGATACAGTGCATCACTCTACTCTGTGTGCCCAGCCTCACGGATGCACCTCTAACTTATACTTAGTAATTTGCCTGGCAGGTTATTTGTCTGTGGCCCTACTTATACATCCAGAGTGGCAGAGTGGTGTCATCCTCGTGACCTAGTACAGTGGAGACTGAGGGGCTCAACCGACATTTGCTAAATTGCATTGCATTACATCAAATTGCATTAAAGTGAGATGCAGTTGTGTGTGTGTGTGTGTGTGTGTGTGTGTGATCTTAATCCTGGAGTAGTATTACATCGGTGCAAGATAGCAATACTGTATCTTCAGTGATGAAGAAATAGCAATTATTACTTAAGGGCATACACACAAATTGATTTGATCGCCCAACATATTTGAAAACTCTACTTTCACTAACAAAATACTAGAACATTAGAGATAATTTAATGCTATGACTGATTTTATAAAAAAACAAACTAGTTAAGGAAATACACTGACAATTTTTAAAGAAACAACTAATGAAAGGTCATCAGCTAAATTTAAGTCTACTGACTATAAAATTAAGGACTTTATGCTATGGTTTTCTGTTTCATCCAAATAATCAAGTCTTTCACTTCTTTTGAATAATCATTTTTGTGTAATTCAATTCTGAATGTTTCAACTTCATTCTTTTGCATGTAGATATTCATTTGTCAGGATCATTTGTTGAAAAAACTATTATTTCTCTAGTAAATTGTCTTGGTGCCTCTGTTGAAAATTATACATTATTGAATACATAGTGATGACTGGTTTTTAATGGAATATAATTAAATATATTTTAATAATTAATTGTACTCCTTAAGATTACAGTTTAGAATCCTGACATTTTTTTGAAATGAAACATTTTTTTCGGCAAATAGAAGAATTTTAGATTGGAATTCTAAACATGGAAACAACGAGGTTATTTATAGACACAAACTAAGTTGAAACCAACAGTTAAAAAATATATTAGGATGTAAAAATTATATTTATAGCTTTCTAAAATGATTAGAAATTCAGAATAATACTTCTATTACAGAAAATATTTTAAAGCATACCTGATAAATATAAATTAGTATTTTTCCAATGATATACTTAACTGATTCTTATAAATTTTTGTAAAGGCAACAGTCCAAAAAATCATATAGAAAAATATATTAAACAAACAAAAAGAGAACATGCTATCACTTAGTCTTAGATAGTAGAAGATGGAGACATAGTTAGGCTAAATTTTTGCTTATTTTAGGTAGTTGGTTCCAGCACAAAGCACTGTTAAAGTTATTAGTCCTCCCAATATATTCTGTACTTCTAATATGATAGCCACATGGAAGGTGACATACTGACCAGAAATTGAATCAAACTTCCCTTTGGCTTACTGATTAGATCTGTGAAAGTCTCAAATTTGCTGAAGGGCAGGCACACTGAAATATCATTTTATGTGACTTGTTTCTGCATTGGGGACGTAAGTGTGAAATGGTGACCACTAGAAATATTAGAAGGGATGTAAACATGGAGGAAAGAGAGAATTAGGAAAAACAAAAATGTATGATAAAGGGGAAAAAAAATCTTCTTAATCAAGATAGACCAGTATGAAAGAAAAGGCTGTTTACCTATCATATACCTGTTTTATCCCTCCCATAATCACAAGTTTAGCTGGCACTTTACCACTCAAGGTAAATCCCCACATTTTACAGGTTCTCTTGCAGAGAAGAGTGACCATGAGACTGAGTTCTGGCAAAGGAGATGTAAGTGTACATGATAAAGTTAATTACATAATTCTATAACCATAGAGAGAGATTTTAAAGAGCCCTCATTACATACTCCATATACAGTGGCAGATTTAAGAGACTTCTGTAAGAAAATGATAGCTAAAAGAAGAAAAAAATAAAATAATTTTTATTACCGAAAGAAATAAAATATAAGTGTGACAAATTCATGGGTGGTGAATCTAGAAAAAGGATACATGGGAGTTCTTTGTACTATTCTTGCACATCTACCGTCAGATTCAAATTACCTTAAAATAAAATCGTGTCAAGAAAAGAATTTTAAAAAAAAAAGAAATTATACTGGTAATCAAAATTCTTCTTCACCGAAGACCTCAGGATAAAATGCTATTATTCTAGAATTTCCACTTTTAAATAATCTTAAACTTACAGACAAGCCATAAAAATTATATAGAATTTGTGTATATTCTTCGTCTGACTTAATGTAATGTAAACATCTTGTATAACCTGGTATATTTGTCAAAATTAAGACATTAACAGTGGTATGACGCTAATTACCAAACTATATATTTTATTTAGATATTGCTAGTTTTTCCACTAACGTACTTTTGTGCCCCATATTTGTTACACCCACCCCCTTACTGTATTCTAATCTGTGAGAGCAGCTCTGTTATTCCTTGTTTTTCATGACCTTGATATTTTTGAAAATATTGGTGGTCTTTAATGACTATCCCACAATTTAGATTTGTGGATGCTCCTCATGATTAGATTGGATTTATCCATGTTGGGCTAGATTACCAACAAAGGGACATGCCTTTCTCGGTGTGTCATATCAGGAAGTACATGATGTCAATATATCTTATTCCTCGTGATATTTTCCTTGATCACGTATTTAAGGCTGCATATATTGATTTTTTTCCCCACTGTAGAGTTACTATTTTAATAAATAAATACCTGAGATAATTTTAGACTAAGGAAATATCTTGTTACGCCTCAAAATTTCACTCAATAGTTAAAGAATCTATTGATGGATCATACTTGAAGCTATTATTACTGTAGTATTCTAATAGTGATTTTCTATTCTCTTTTTTTCTGTAAGGAAGAGCTACCTCTTCTTACCTATTTATTTGTTTGTTTATTATTAATATGATTTTTTAACATTAATTTAATCTATTTTATTTACTATGCTTTTTTAAAAACTGAATTTTAATAATTAGCCAAGAAAAAGAGTTTTTCTCTTATGTATTTTATTTTTAAAAGAGGGGGATAATTTACTCAATTTATTTATGGCAAGGCAAACGATGAAACAAAAACAGGACTAAGAGAATACAAGAAAACTAAAGAACAATATCACTTATTAATAGAGATTAAAATCCAAAATAAAATATTTATAATAAAATGTAATATTTAAAAATATATTTAATTTACATTACGTCAATGTTAATTAATTAGACATGCACTGCTTGTCAAGTATAAACATATGATCATTACAATAGATTCTTTTAGTGAATTTAGTAAAATTTAAAAACATTTTCTGTAAATAATATATTAGCAAATAAGGAACACAAATAATCATCCTTAACTTGAAGAAGCAATACATCAAAAATCCATGAAAAGGTAATAGTATACATCAAAAAGCTTTCTCATTTAAGAAAATGAATAAGATATAGATGCTTGCTATAACCATTTGAATAAGTTTCCTGAAGATAAATGCTAAATAATTCAGATAAAAAGTAAACAAAAACTATAAAAAAAAAAGAAGCAGAGAGGGAGAAACTGAGATCACCAGTCTTGCTAAAATTTTGCTGTGGGCCTTTTATAGAGTGTTGCTACCTCAGGCTGCACTGAAGAGGAAATGATTAAAGATGCTAACACTTCTCTCTGACTGGTGAATAGGACTCACCCCAGGCCTCGAGGAGCTCAGGCCTAGTCCAGGATGAGAGAGACACAAAACTGAAAAAGTTTCCAGAGAGCCTGAAGAAATTTTGATCTCACCTTACTATAAAGAACCTTTTGTTTTTCCTGAATACTTTTTTTCGATAGTGAATTATTTGACTTTTTGTTTTAACATTTCCTCTCATTGACTGCTTGGACATAATTTATGACCCAATTTCAGCAAGTATATTAAGTCAGTATAGTAAGTTTTGTGGGGATTTCCATGGCTTCTTTTCCATCACTCAGCCTTTCATTTTTATTTGCCACTTTAATTTTTAAATGTTTCACATTTTTATATCTAATGTATTTGCATAAGCTAACTTGATTACTTTCTGGAACAAGGGTGGTATCAATTAATATTTAAAATTAATACAATAATCTCGGTGTGGTATATTAGTAAAAGATTATATTTGTATAAAATGATAATAGATGATAACTACAGATGTGATAAAATTTCTGGAAAATCCAAAGAAAGCCTGACAAAGAAATTTCTGTAATTTTGGCTTGAAATTATGATTAGGAATTAAGTGGGTCAATCAGAGAGCTAAGAACGTCCATGGCTAAATGCAAAGTCACAGTACAGAATGTCGCAGAAAACTTCCTTTCCTGCAAAAGCAGCATATCTCACTTTCCTTACCTATTTAGTCTGAAGACCACATGTTATTATGTATGCAAGCCATATTTAAAACTTGCATAAAGTTCATGTAGTGCTATTATCACATTATTTTTAATTTTTTCAAAACTGTGCTTGTTTATAGGCAAACAGTTTGTAGTTGAAAATAAAAATAATAATGTATTTAACCTTATTTATTTTCTGTAAAACACAACTATAAGCTTTTGGGGATTCCTTTCTGATAGACAATAAATCAGTACCAGACTTATTTTATTTTTTATTCAAATGTTTATATTCTAACAAAATAAAATTTGTCAGAAGACCTTTATCTTCAGGAAACTTATTCAAATGGTTATAGCAAGCATTTATATCTTATTCATTTTCTTAAATGAGAAAGCTTTTTGATGTATACTATTACCTTTTCATAGATTTTTGATGTATTCCTTCTTAAAGTTTTGAACATCCAAATCAATTAACTTATTTGACATCGACAACTGAATGATGCTCTCCCTATGTTCGTATGGATTATTTGATATTATACCTTTAAGACAGTCAAATAGATGTGCCCTCTGACCTTCCTCACTGTTCCCTTTGTCAGAGAACAACACCTTTTACTAAGAATAAATTTAATTTGGAGTGCATTGAGTTTCTTCTCAGCAGAAACATATGTTCTTTCAAATGTTTGTAGGGCATGTTACATATTTTAATTTAGTTGTTTGTTTCTTTTTAAATTTTTTGTTCATTTATTTGTTTTGGTTTTGGGACATTCATAGTACATTATCTTTTAAAAGGAATTGCCAAAGTTAAGTATCTGATGAATTTGAGCAGGTAGATGGGGGCCAGTGCTACAGTCATCTGTGTGCAAAGTATTGCATTTGCTAGTTAGAAGGGGAAGCTATTTAGAACATAACGAACGGTAAGAACAAGGGCCTTAATCAGACAATTAGTCTTCTGGCGGCCCTTCTTCAAACAATGCCATCTCTGGAAAATCACATAAACATTAGCATCAATTTTCTATCTACTTAATGGAGATTCTACACTTACTCTGCCTGGATAACACACTATTATTTCTTATTTTAATTATTATTCAATTGTCATGTTGGATCCGATGTTCTGAAAGGGTCTTTGGCTTCCCCTGGCCTGGTCTTATCCCCTTACGCCATGACACACGTCTCTAGGATACCAGGTTGAATTATATAAGCCAATATGACAATGAAGTTAGTTGCTATTTGGTTGAATCTCCTGTTTCCCTGTGGAAAATCTGAGCTGCAGAAATAATTGCGACTAACCAAAAGGCTCTCAGCAAGTCGGAGCCAGAACTATGGCTAGAAAAGCAGATCTCCACACTTAGGAAGACGTAAAGTTGCAAAAATTTTGTTTGTGTTGAAATGTATCTTTTCAGATTGTGGGATTGGGGATGAATTTCCAAATGTACAAGTTAAATATGTAGGTGGCATTATGTAAGTGACACTTTGGAAGTGACACCTGAGAGAGACAATGAAGCACTCGCAGAACTCGGAGTTAGCGTGCTGGTGGACCTCATCCTCACCCAGTGAATGAGGCCTCCCAGCGACAAAAGTGCTCTTACAGCGTTAAAGACACATATTAGCCCAGTCACAAAGCAGAAATGTTTAACAGGCCTATATCTATCTTAATAAGTTTTAAGAAAGCTAAACAAATAACGTATCTATAAAAAGCGGATCTCTCAGTAGGTGGCATAAAATGAAGGAGAGAAAAGTACTCCTGATGGGCACTCGGCACTGTTCTGATGAAAATCTCTCACAGTATTTGGTTTCCAAGGTAGTCGGTCTGAGTTGTAGATCTGAATGATGCATCGGGTCATTTTATTGGCATGTCATCAGCCATTTATCTCGTCCATTTGATTTTCTTGATCTTCTGTATTCATCCAGCGATTCTGTGGTCACGGTTTGGCATCCTGTATAGCTTTTCTACATGGCGAGGTTCTTCTGAGAATGGCAATTATTTCCTCGTTGGGAAGTGATGAGTGTCATCTGGTTAGATAAATTATGAATCTGGTTTAGCAGAAATCTGACTTCCTGAATTCAGTTACTGAGAAGAATGCTCTATTAGAGATGTTTTAACAGCCGTGTGTGTCACGGTGTAAGGGGATAAGACCAGGCCAGGGGAAACCGAAGACTCTCTTGGGATGATTCTAATAACTGCCTAAGAATGTCTCAGACTCCTCTCCTGAACAGCAAGGACAAAAGCTGGTGTGGACTTAGAACTCACAGAAAAATGTATCCCTTCTCTATGATTTAAATTTGTGGAGCAAAGGGGAATCTAAGAAAACAGCATTCTAGGGAAATTCAATTTTATAATCAGGGAAAAGAGTAAAAAAATTAGAAACCAAAAATAAGAGTAGATGAAGAGACGTAGCCTCGGTATTCAAATAAATTATATAAAATGTATAAAATCATTTAGTTTAAAAAAATAACACTATATGTAGTGGCTAAGAAAATAGACAGAAAATTGACTGTAGGAGTTTAAATTCCAGCTCTTCTATTTTTCCACTAACTACCCTTTTACTCAGAACGCTATTCTCATAAGATTATATTACATATTATATTATGTATCTATATCTCTGTCTATAGATAGATAAGTATAAAATCTTAGGAGGATAGGACATATATATCATGTTAAAAACATAAAATGATTATAGTTCTATCTATCTCTTGATCATCTATCCATTTATCTATATCATGTTAAAATAGGTCTGAAGCATAGTAAATACTTAATAAAAGCAAAATATAGATAGGTGTATCCATGGTCCTCTTGGCTGCTGACTTATGCATACCTGATACTTTAAAGAGGTCAAGTGAGCAGTTAGCAGTCTAGAACAGGCTGCCAACAAATATGGGTATAGAACTGGGTCAGTAGAATATTGGATAAGATGAGAATGATTATAATACGACTCAAGAAGCCAGCTTCAGGCCTTAAGGCTTAGACTCAAGAAGCCAATTATAAATGAGGATGCAATAAACAACAAGTATATTTTTTTGTGTTCACACGCACTTCTTTATCAGTTACATCTCTTAAGTTTCAAGTGTTACACTTGCCATTTCACAGAAGAAGAAAAGAATTTGCCCAATGTCAAGGAAATGGTTTGAGAAATATCAAAAACATGGCTTTGTTGTTAAAGAACAGTGTTATCCATACATTCCACAAATATTTAAAAAAGTAGTAAAACAGTCCTTTCCCTCACAGAGAATATTTTTCCAATGCGATGGTACAGAAAATAAATATGTAGTCATTTGAATAGTAATATTGCTTGCTTGTTATGAAATGTAGTTGTTATTTATTTCTGTGGGCTGAGGTTGAGATGAGAGACGGCTCTGTGATTATTCTTGCTATTTAGACACCATTTCAAATTCATACTTTGTAAGTATTTAATAATTCTGTTGTAAGAGAAAGGACTTTTTTCCCCCCTATGATATGATATGATGTGATAAAAGTTGCATAACGATTTATGAGCCTTCTACTCAGAAATAATCATCAGTAAACAGTTTTTAATGCATTACTTAAAGTTGTCTGGAGTCAGACGCTTACAGAATGTGAAATCTGGCAATATCATGTAACTTTAGCAGTAGAAGATGCTAGTAGAAATAAAGTATGTAAGTTTTGTGTATGAGGTGGGGGATAGGCTGCTTCTGAACATGCTGAAGATCTTGGAGGACAAAAGTGACAAGCTTAGGACTTTAAAATTTTGGCTCTCAGAGTATCTAGAAAACAGACATTTTCTGTGACAGCTCTATTGTATTGCTATAGGGCAAATATTTCGAGAAACCAAATCCAAAGTTTTATCCAACAAGTGATGTAATTACAAAGCAAATGGAACTCATCCAGTCCCCAAGTCTCTTACATTACAACTGGGAATAAGCAGAATTCTAAGCCTGGCTATTGGGAATGTGAATTCCCAAATCTCAGGGGGGTAAAAAGCAAACACGAGAACAAAAATAAAAACAAAAATAAAACACACACACACACACACACACACACACACTCACCCTTAAGGGTTGACTGACCAGAGATTCTGGATTCAAAGTTAATGAAAGCAGCTTGATGAAAACTGAGATTCAGAGGCAACATTGCTTCCTCAACATTAATTTAAGCCCTAGAGTACAAAGAGTAGTTATCTTTTCCTGACTGAACTTTACCAATACACCATCCTCAATCTCATTCACCTACAGCAGCCTCGGGCAGCCAGGAGCAGGTCTGGAAAATGTGGGTACCATCGTTTCCAGCACAGCTCTCCTGTCTCTGAGATTGGACTGTTTGGGGCATATTCTGCTCTTGGACATCCTTTTTCTAGTCAGAGGGTTACTAGTTCAAAATTTCCTGATGGAGAAACTAACTTTTATTAACATCTATCTTCTAAAGGAGGTCTGAGAAATGTCTGTTTGTTTTTTTCCTCAGCAAGCTTCCTCATTGAGGAAATTATTACAGAAATTTGCAGATGTGATTCACAATTTGTGGTATG
Organism: Pteropus medius; assembly: GCF_902729225.1. NCBI lineage: Eukaryota > Metazoa > Chordata > Mammalia > Chiroptera > Pteropodidae > Pteropus > Pteropus medius. The sequence continues at coordinate 58,730,179 of NW_024349800.1, read as the reverse complement.
GATTCAGGAAATTTTCTTTTAATTTATTCTAGCTATTTATTAATTATTATTATTATTATTATTATTATTATTATTATTTTGCATTTTTGTTTTGGTGTGTTTTAATTATCCTGAATAGAGTAATAATAGATTTACTCTGCTATCTTTAACTCCACGACATTTTTATAGGAAAATTAAGGCTCAACGAGATTGAGTATTTTGACCCAATGCACACAGAAAATAAGAGATAAACTATAATTAAAAACATGTCTGTCTGAATCCATAGTATTTTTCATTAAAAAGAAATAATTTCTCCTTTCTAGCAAGGGGACAAGGGCTTATAAACCAATATGTGACAAAAGTAGACACCTTACCGAACATTTTTGGCATGAGACTGAGTGATGGGAAAGGAAACATTACAGATAATGCAGTCTAGACCGGCCGCTCTAAACCTGCACTTATGGTGCGACTTGAATGCTACATTTAATAGGATTAAGGAAAAGGAAAGTATTTAGAATTAAAGAAACGCTAGTGACATCTTAACATAGAATATAGAAGTACTTTTATATTAAACTCTGCATTACTCACTCCTTTATTTCACGGAGCATAGAAGAGCTATCTCTTTTGCTCCAAACAGGATTGTACAATGGAACAGTCAAGTAAAAAAAAAATTTAAATTATATGTGAAAGTACACATCTATCTATGACTATTATCTGCACCACGTGAAGCAGCATGGATGTGAAGAAAAAATGATGCAAACTAGGAAACCAGCTCACTACTTTTTAGCTTTGCATACCTCAGGCAAGGTTTTCAACATTTTTAAATTCCTGTTGTGATGTCTATAAAATAAGCATAACACTCTGCAGGGTTGTGGAAAGATTAAACATGTTTGGTATAAAGCATTAACACAACATTAATATTAATACTGAGCTAAATATGTAATCTTGGGCAACTCAACCTTTTGAAATTTGTTTCCTCACCTGCAAAATAGGAACAATCACATTCATTCGCAGAGTACTGTAGTGACAATTAGATGCAATTCAACTAGCACTCTCATCGACCAAAGGTAGAGGTGAGGGGTTGATAAAACCATCCGTCACTATCTCTATCCAACCCACAATGCTTTAGCAGAAAAGTAAGTAGAGCAAGAGATAAATTTAACCCAGAAGGCATTATTTTTATCAAGTATATTTCCAAATGATGAGTCTTAAATGCTGTTCCTAAAATAGTTCAGAGATATAAAGGCAAAATGTACAATGCATTAGATAAGAAAGAGTTGAAGAAGCAGTGTCTATAAAATGTAAAAAGTTCTGAGATATGTCTGTTGGGGATACAGAATGAGAAGATACACCCTTGCCCTTTACGAATCATTGGGAGGCAATGTTTTATTAACAGAAAACAGACAATATGGCAAAATGTATCAAAAGCTTTAAAAATTTCATTACCTCTAAACTCAAGAATCTTTTGTTAATCAGGAAGAAATTAATCAATATTCTGTGTATAGATTCACCTCAGGGTGACTCATTAAAATTATTATAAAATTTCAAATGTTATAAATGTTATAACCCAAATAATAAAATAAATACCCATGAGTCTATACAAAGATAAACAAATGGTAGAATAAATAGGTAGGGGGGAATGGAAAAAGTTACTCTGTAGAAGAATCGCAAATAATTTCTGTAGGTACTCCGGCCGTCAGGAAGAAGAATGCAGGCCCCACTACGTAAGCCTGGGCTGTGCAGAGAGCGCAGTATAGAAAGGGAGGGAATAAACAGTGACTTTACAGTTGAAAGACCGGACAAACACAACCTCAGGAATGATGCTAAAGGTGAATTCAGCAGAGAAGTCACTTGGATAGTTATGTACCCTTCCTTGATACGACACTTCACTGCTGTAGTCTCCCTCCCCAAAACGCATTACTCAATATTATCATAAGAAAAACATTAAACAAATATCAATTGAGGGATATTTTACAAAATGGGGGAACAATATTCAACATTGCCACGGTCATTTAAAACAAGGGAAGTCTCTGCATCTGTGAGTTCAACACTTTAGACTAAGGTATACACATGCCGAGCAATCACATCACGTTGTACATCTTATAAAGCTGGGAATAAAAGAAACAACATGGGCACAGGAAAAAAATATGTGTACATTGATTATTTGATGTGTTTTCAAAAATCTCGAACTGAGGGATCACGCCTTGTCTGCTTTACTTGCTATTTCTCTCATTCCAATTTCTGCTGAAGTGAAGAACAAAATGTTCATGAAATTGAGTTTAAACACATTCAGGTGTTTTTCCTAACGATGACAGTTTCCAGAATTGTGGACCTACGAGGCTTTCTTATGAACTGCTTATCCTAATTAGTTCAGTCTTCTCTTTGTTTATATAAAGACTCTGAAGATCGCAGATTTAGTGACTTGATCAAGATTGCAAATTATTAGAATTTACCCTTTGTAAATTCTGAATTTACCCTTCAGAATTAGTCCTTTGTAATCTTTGCTACTAACATAAAACTCAATCTTTTTGTTCTAATAATATTTATCTCATATATAAAAGTTATGTTTATTTTTAATATTTAAAGATTTAAAATACGTTTTTAAAAATAAAATAAAACATAACTTTATGATAATTGCATCCCTTAGAAATAAACATTTTTGGTATTAAAACAAAACAAGTCCTAGAAATGTGAGAATGAAAAAAAACCCAAGGAGACAGGACTAATAAATATAATGTGCTATTCTAGATGGAATCATGGAACAATAAGGAAACATTTGGTAAAACTTAGGGCAACTTGATTAAATTAATTTGGGCTTTAGTTAATCATCAGAATGATAAATCAATATTGTCTCATTAAATATGACAAATGTAGCACGCTAAAATAAAAACTTAATAATAGGAGAAACTGTGTAGAATATATGAGAAATCTGTACTATTTTCTCAATAATTCTATAAATCTAAAACTGTTCTAAAATAAAAGTTATATAAAAATAAATGTTTAAAAATTAAAAGTTATGAACAATAGAGTTTGTTCATTAACAGAAAAACATTGGATTATCAAATGTGTAGAATGATACAATCTGAATTATGAAGTTATGGGTAATTTTAATTTTTATTATATTTCATAATATAGAACTAGAATTTTAGTCAAGAGACTTAATAATGTACATAAAACTTGATCCATCAATCCACTTATAGAAATTTATCCTAAGGAAAAATAAAATGTAACTATAAATGACATACTCATATGTACATTTTCTAGAGCCTTAAAAATCAGAATTAACATAATTATCCAAAGCCTCGGTCGTTATATTTCTTAAGGTGATATATTGAGAAAAGGCAACCATTAAGAAGATATTAAAAAAATAATAATAAATTAGAGAATACTTTCAACAATTTTAAAACAGAAAGCACAGTCAACTGTATACACTGAATGTTTATAATTAAATATGTGTGAATATTTATACTAAGAAAAGTGTAGAACAGAGGAAATAGCTTGCCACCCTATCAGCTTGTTGAACTTCCTTGCTCTGCTCGCACCTCAGTGTTAGGGAAGGGGACCCACCCTGCAGACTGTATTTTCAAGGCTTCTGGATGAGTTTGGCAGTGGGACATGCTGATCAGAGAATACAGTGGTGGAGCTGGTTCTCCCCCTTCTTCTCTGCTTTGCACAGCCTCTCAAGTAGCCAAGAGGTCTCTATTTTGGCTTCCAGATGTGTCAAAATCCTGGGCTCTGATAAAATGACCCCTTCCTTTCATCCCTCCATTGTAAAAGTAGCAGCATCTTCTGCCGTTGCTAATCTCTGGTTACTTTAGGATCTCCTGTCTACAGCTCTGTCATCTCCTGTACAACTAACTCATCCTGTGCATTGTATCTCTCCTCTTTAAATACTCAGGGCTAGTTGTCTCTCCCTGACTTACATAGAAAAAGGCAAAAATATTAATACTTGTTAATTTTGCCTTACATGCTTATTGATGTAAGTTCAAAAAATTTACAATATTCAAGATTCTGTCATATTTAGCAATCTTTTGTCTCTCAATAAGATGTTGGAATATTTTTCCCATAAAAATTGTATATTTCTTTTAATTATATATGTACATAGTTATTGTGAATGGTTTTCTTTTTATTGGTAGTTCTAACTAGCTATTTTTATATATAGAAAAGCAACAAATTTGTTTTTGACTATCCATGTTAAAGTCTGCCTTCTTTTGCAATAAATTTTCATTTTATATTCTGAGATTCTACAAAATTTCTGCAAAGAGTGAACATCTCCTCCCCACCCCACAATTTTAAATATAAAATATAATTTAAGAATATGAGTTTGGAGACAGAGAGATATAGTTTGAAGTGTCAGCTCAGACATTTAAAATATTTGAGTGATCTTGGTAGAGTTTCTAATCTCTGTAAGTCTCAGTTGAATCTTTGGTAAGATAAGGATGTTGTTTGACTCTTTATCAGTGAGTTAGTATGAGTACTAAATTTAAAAACTAATGTAACATGCTTTGAGATGGATTTACCAATTAACAATTCAACACACCTGATCTAGTTTAGTATTACATAGTATGAGTTTGATCATTGACTTGAATAATACTTAGTTCAAAAAAAAAAGAATTTTTTTTTTGCTGAGATGGTATTATTTATTAAATGAAGAAAGGATATTGAGATTATAAAACTACTTTTTTAAAATATAAAAGATATTATCTTCTTATTTGACTTTTACCAATACACTATGATAAATTCTATTCATAGATATTGTAGTACTTATCCGTCCTTCCACTTTAGGAAGATAATTAAACTGTGGCTTTGTTAATTTTTTATTTATAGCAGATTTTCTCTGTATATTTGTATGCTATGATAGTCATTCATAAATGTTTGAGATGGCAAAAGCCTCTAAGATATTTGGTGTCTGCCCAGCTGAGCCTCTGCGAGGTTCCATAAGGTCTCTCTGCCCTTGGCTTCAGGACCTTCCTCTGCAAGCACTTTGGACGTAATTTCTCTACATCAGTTGTGACTACTCAACTTAGACATTTATTCCACAACCATTTATTGAGCCACGAATAAGTATCAAGACCGCTTTAGTTGCTGAGAATACAATGAGGAAAATGTAATTTAAAAAACCTCTATACTGCAGATGCAGACAGAGAGACATATACCTGTCTCAATACTTTCTCGAGAGGAGTAAGAAAAAAAATGGTCTCCCTTGAGAATTCCTAACTACAAACCCATGTTGAATTTTCTAATTGAATTAACATAACCAATATGCCCTTCTCCCAACACAAAATATTAGGAATTAAGTTTAAGGAAGCCCAGACTAGCAATGTCATCATAATTTCAGAAACAAATGCAATTCCTCTCCAGAGACAAACATTTTAAAACCGAATCTAAAAATAAACTCTCATTATCAGTGGAACTTATTTTAAAAAAAGTTCGTTAGACTAACAACGTAGAAACCCTCCATATATGATAGTGAACAAAAATAAATAAATAGAACCTGATAAATAAATGTGTCTTATGTTAACAAGGTCACTTTTTAGAAAGCAGGGAAGTATGGGGTCTGGTTGCCAGTGGATCCAGCTATGTAATTAAAGGGTTGGAAATTTAACCTCTCCTCCCCCCCCCAACCCCCCGCCAGAACACTCCTGGGAGGGTTCTGAGGCTGAGTCAATTGCTAGAGAGCAGTGATTTATCCAATTCTGCCTGTATAACAAAGCCTCCATAAAAACCCAGAAGGACTGCATTCAAGGAGCTTCAGGGTTGGCCAACATGCAAAAATGCAGGGAAGAAAAATCTGCACGGAGAGGGCACAGAGGGCTCCGAGTTCTGTGAGCTGCTGTATCAAATTGATGAACCCAAGGACTGGGCCCTGGGAACTTGTGATTTATAACTAGTCAGAAGTATGGTAACAACCTGGGTTTCTGATGGGCATCTGAAGTGAGGAGAAGGGTCGCCTTATAGGGCAGAACCCTTAACCTGTGGAACCTGATGCTTCCCCAGGTAGATAATATCAGAACTGAGTTGGATTGAGTTGTATTGTAGGACACTCAGCCAGTGTCTGGAGCACTGTTTGGTGCTGTGGGAAAATTTACTAAGCCACATTGTATTGGAATTCTAGAATTAAAAAAAAAAAAAAAATTGAATGAGAGATTACACTATATATTTAAGTAGAATCCACAAGGAAAGGCAATACACAGGCAATGTACAAATAAATAATGACTATATTCCAGAGTTGATAAAAATATGCAGTCCTAGGATTTTAATTCTAGTAAATTTTAAGCAAGATAAATAAAATTCATGACTAGGACTATTCCTATTTCTGTAAGAGTAAAAACAAAAATCGTATTAATATTGATATAGAAAATGTATGGATTTGAGAGATGTTTAAAAATGTAAAGTTAACTTGACTATACGATGAATTGAATATCGGGTGTGAGAAAAAGTGAGGTATCAGAGATGGCAATTAGGTTTGCAACTTGCACCACTGATTGGTTAATGAAAACGTGCTCTAAGATATGAAAAAGTGGAAGGATTGAATCTGATGTGCAGAGTAGAAGTGGAGGGCAGATAGTAGGGTCTGGGGATATTGCATTTGAGGTGCTTATGGTTATAGAAATTGAGATATCGAATAGGCAGGTAGCTATGCACATAAGGAATAAAAAATGAGAGTTTAAGTGGACATATCTGAGAGTGATCAGCATCAAGGGGGTAATTAAAATCTCAGTAAAGCATGAAATTGTCTGGAAAGAGATAATAGAGAAGAAGAGTTGAAGGCTTGTGGGAAAATTGTAAGGGATCCTAAAATCGAATGGTTAAATACAGGAGAAGTCTGTAAGGACAATCAGAGAGAAAACCAAGGGGCAAGGCTAAACCAGTGATGTGTTCACATGGCATAAACGGGGAGCGCACAGCGTGATAGAAATCAGGTGTGTCTCGAGGAAGAAAAAATAGAAAAAGCAATATGAGAAAAGTAAAAAAAAAAAGTCATTTGGATTTAGCAAAATGGAGGTATTTGATGAGCTTATCAAGATGTGTTTCAGTTGAGTGGATTGAGGAAATAGCCTCATCGGAAGGAGTTGAGAGGTAAGAAGGTCATAAACGAATAAATGGGGACATTAAGTTGGAAGACTTTTTCAAAAAATTTACCTGTGGAAGGGAGATTTATGAAAGGTATTGGTTCACAGAAAAGTTTGTTTCAAACTTTAGTGTATGTAAAATATATTTTTTCATGGGGTTGGAAAGAATGATACTATTTGATAAATATTCTGATAATACTAATAATGGGAAAAAGGTGGAGCCAGGTGACAGGTGACGAAATTTGCATCACAGACAATGAGGAATATGTTCTCTATCACAGTAGTTCTCAGACTGTGATTTGTAGACTAGCAACATCCTGAGTTAGACATACTGAGGGTGGGGACTAGCAATCAATAATTTTACAAGCCCTCCAACAGATTCTGTTGCATCCTAAAGCTGGAGAATTACTGATTTATCGCAACAAGACAGAACAATGAGAGTTTGGTATGATACAGCTTGTGTTTGGTGAATGAAAGTTAAGACGGTTCCCAGCTAATATGTCATATTTTCTCAGTTAAGAAGGAGATAAAGTCAAACGATAGTGAGAAACTGACACCTCCCGCCTACGGCAGGCACCAACATGCCAACCATACGAGAGAGTCACTTTGGAAGTGGATGCCCCAGCCCCAGTCAAGCCTTCAGAAGACCACAACCCCAGCTGACATCTGATTGAACGTCCTGAGAGGCCCTGAGCCAGAACCACCAAGCCACGTCACTCCCTAAGTCCTGACCCACGGAGAATGTGAAAGATGGTACGTATTTACCATAACATTAGGCCATTGATGTTTGGGGTAACTGATGCATATTCATGTGACTATTATAGTCGTCTAGAGTTATCACAAAAAAAAAAAAGTCATGGGAAGAAAAAGAAAAAGGTTCCAAAGTCTTTGAAGAATATTTCTCTCTACCAAAATAGTTACAGGAAATAAAAAAGGAGGGGGGAAGTATTTATTTTCTATAAGTTAAGTTAATTTTAAAAAAATAGGGATGATGATAATCCTGAAGGTTTCTGTTTTCTTATGCTAGGTCAAATGCAGTTTAGAAACTCTATAATCTAAAGCTATTTTATAGTCAGCACTAGTTGACCAGATCAAGACAATATTTACTTTTTAAATAACAGTATTGAAAGTAAGCAAACTTACAATTTCTCTTATTTCTGAAGGCAAGATGAGACCAAATAATTGCCTATATATTAAGTATTTATAATAAGTTCTTTGAGATCATGAGAGTTTAACTAATCTGTGCTGGGAAAAAGGTTTTTTGGTTTTGTTTTTTTTTTTGTTTGTTTGTTTTTCCTAGGCTTGAATCAGAAAGAACTTCAGAGAAGCACCAGAATCTTCCCCAGCCTGACCTGCATGTTTACCTGCGAGCCCAGCATCATATGAATCTACAGAAGAATCAGTGGGAAACCCTGGGAGGAAGAGGCACAGAGCGAAAATTATGGAACAGAAGTCACCGTATCATGTCACCTCTCTCCATTAAGAGATGTGCTCACTAGTGAAAGCTTATTTTACTCCCTGTGCTTCTTTCTTTTTTTAAAAAAAAAATAATAGTTTCCTTTTTAATTTTTTAAACAATCCAAAATATATAGTGGTGTGATTTTATTTATAAGACCTGTCACCAATTTTGTCAATTTGGATCATAAAAGTACCCTCTTATGCCTGCACAGTAAGCATTTTTCTCAGCCTTTTGAAGATAACTGAACCTCAACATTAATATGCTTGAGAGTTTGGTGAATTCATAGCCAAAAAATTCCCAACACTTCAATAAACACCAAAAAAAAAAAATTAAACGTTTCCACAATTGTCTTTGGAAATGCTAAAATAAATTTGAAAGATAGTTCTCAGAAATTCATCACCCATTGAAAAGTTGAAAATCAAAGTATTTATTGGTCCTGAAACTGTAACACTGGGCAAAACGAAGGACAGACGTTAGTTTTATAACCAGCACAGTGACAGGATAAGGAATGGGGGTGAAAGGAATGTCTCTGGTCCTTTTTATTAATATTTACTTTGCAGCTCTATTTACCGGCAGTGTGGAGACAATGGATTAAACTTGAACACCTTAACCATGTGGACAGGAGAGATGAGAAATCCCTTGGGCATTTATGAAGGAGACCCTGCTAGAAGTAATGGACTGTTATTCGTTATTATGTCAGAGAAATATTTATGAGGATAAGTAAATATTAGACTGGCTAATTTAAAAATAGAATTTTGAAAAATGTGTCTATTAAAGCAAGTTTAAGCTCAGAAGAGAAGGCAAAATTGTGTAGTTGTCACAGAAACTAAATAAATATTTTTTGAATTTTCATGCTCAAGAAAAAAACACAAAAGTACTTGAGAAGATGCTATAATCTTTTCCAGGGGATGCAATAGGAAGGAAACAGGTATTTAACAATGCCTATTGATAATATCCTTTGTATGCAATATTAGGAAACAGAGATATAGACAGGAATTTGATTATCCTCTGTCCCCAAGAGGTTTGTAATTCAATTAGAGACAGACATGGAAAAATGTGAAGATAGTGTAGGACTGAATGAACAAGAGCAAAATAGAGAAATAACATGCCACAGTATACAAAGAGATAGTATACATTACTAGTCAATTAAAATAGTACAAAAGATATATCACTACAAAAATACTATGTATATATGTATCTTATCCATACTGAAATATAGATACATATACATAGTATTTTCGCATTGATATATATATTGATATATATATTGATATATATTTTCGCATTGATATATATATATATATATATATAAACTTAAGGTACAGATAACAAAACTGATTTATTGCTATTTCTTGAATTAATACTTACTGATTTACTTCTCGAATATAATAGTCTACACTAGACTAAAGCAGGCATCTCCATCCCTAACCTATGTCCAGCTTCACCTTAATGCCATCTATGCATGCAGCTATCTCAAACCTGACACTGAATATCTGTTTGCTTCTACAACTTGGGTCTATTTTATGCATGAATGATGTTTTTAACTTACTAGTCAATTTCCTATTCCTTTGTCCTAAGACTGAGGTTACACTTACTTAGTTTCAGAAATGTGCTGTTTATCCACTTACCCTTTTCAAAGCAAGGAGCAGCTTTGTATAGCAGTAGACATTTCCCATTTAATTCTAAGGAGAAAGACTAGAGTTTCTGTCCATCTGGAGAAAGAGGACTTAAATATAATAGCGAACAGAACAACTAGTCGAGATGGAAGTTTCTGCAGCGAACATGATTTATACGGTTCTTAGAAAGCCTAGGAAAGTTTTTGCATGCCACGTGTGTGAGGGAGGTAAAAATCAGGACAGACGACCATGTTTGAAAAATTATACCAAAGGAGCCAGGCTGACTAGTTATCAGAGAGAACAAGCGTACATACGTTGCTAGATGTAAACCTATGTGCTTTGTGTATTCAGGTGCGATTTTAAATGGCTGTGGTTTCTGAACAATAATATTTAATTTTTCAAAAATTATTGCTCATATATAGAAATCTAATTATTTTTTATTTGTTTATCTTGAGTTTTGATTAAAAAAAATGTTTGCTATTGTTGGTTTTCATCTTTTCTATCTGGAGTGACTCCTCTTGTAATTCTTAGTCCAGTCATATTGTTTAAAATACCAAGTCTTTTCTGCTTCAAATTAAGTTATGCCAACTAATACTTATCAAATATTCTGTCTTTAATTTTGCTACAAGTACCTTAGCGATTAGAATAGAAAGGGCTCTCTCTTTTTTTTTTCCCCCTGATAAAGCCAACTAAGAATTTTTCCTCACAACGAAGTCAGATCACACTTGGAAAACGATCCTTTTTACTCGTATGGATTTGTCATTCCAGCCATCGTTAATATATATTTTCTAAATGTTTGACCTTTTCGAGACATGAAGATGATTTTAAAACAAGTAAATGCTTTTTAATGTTCATTTTGAGGTTTATGCTGTCTAACAAATTTCCCCAAAGTTCAATCATCTTGTTTTCATGTCTGTGAGCCTGTGAACCAATGACAGGGTCTTCCTGAAGCTCTGGAGAGAAGCCTTGACCTGACGTTTGAGGTTTTTTTCTCAAAGGAGCTTTAACATTGATTTTTATATTGATCTGCACACTTGTTAAACTCGGGAATTAAAGTAAAAAATATATTTTCGGTAGATACTTGAGATTTTCTATGTGACAATCTTGTGGTCTACAAATAGAGTGTTTTTCTTCTTTTCCAATCTATATTGATTTTTTGTCTGGCCGTATCATGCTAGCTAGGACCTCTATGCAATGTTGCATAGGTATGGTGAGAGCAGTTAACGTTTTTCCCCCGATTTTAGAGGTAAGGCCCTTGGCTGTTCATCATAAGTTAAGATGTTAAGGGTAGGATGTTTACATACACCCTTTATCAGATTAAAAATTTTGGTGAAATTCACTAGTGATGCCATCTGGGCCTGGAGTTTTCTTTGAAACATGGTTTGCACCAATGAATTCAATTACTTTAAGAGATATAGAATTATTCATTGTAAATACTTCTTTTTGCCTGCGGTTTTGTTTTTCAAAGAATTTGCCCATTTCGTCTAAATTTTAAAATTATGAGCAAAAAGTTGTTTTAAATATTCCTTTATTCTATAGAATCTATATTGATATCTTTTTATTTATTCCAAATATTGTTAATTTGTGTTTTCATTCTGTTTTTCTTGAACTATAGGACTAGAGTTTTATAGACTATTTATTTCAAAAAATCCTCTCTTGTGTTTATTTATTTATTTTTTCTTCTATCAGTTTTAGAGATTGATTAATACTTTTATCTTTATGATTTTATTCCTTCTGATTACTTTGACAATAATTTGTTCTTCCTCTAGTTCATATGAAGCTTAGGTCATCGATTTTAATTCTCTTTTATTTTCAAATGGAAACATTGAAAACTAAAAGTTTTTCTCTATTTGCATTAGCTTAGTTTTTACTTAATATCCTTTTTTTTTCTGTTCCAGGATTCTATCCAGGATACCACATTATATTTAGACATTGTTTCTCTCTAAGTTGCTCTTGGCTCTGAGAATTTCTCAGGATTTTCTTATTTTTTGATTACCTTGATAGTTTTCAGAAGTGGTCATCAATTATTTTGTAGAATTCCTCAACTGTCTGATGTTATTCTCATGATCGGACTGAAGTCATGGGTTCTGAGGAGAATGATCATGGAGATAAAATTTTAATTTTCATCACGTCATACCAAGGGTGCGTACTATCAGCATGACTTACCACTGCTGATATTGACTTTCGTCATCCAGATTAGGTCGTGTTTGTCAGATTACTCCACTGTAAATTCTCTCTCTTCTGCACTTTTCTCCTTATACTTTCAAAAAGGAAGGAAATCACTGTGCACAGCTTACACTTAACAAATGGGGGGGTGGGGTTCTTCACCTCTGTGAGAGCGGGGGATCTCCATAAATTTAAGGAGATCCATAAATTTAAGGAAATTTCGTTCTGCTATATTTAATTAGTATTAAGTTCAAAATAACTTTTGAAATTTCTCTTGTGATTTATTTCTTTAACTCGTGAATTATTTAGATGTTGTCCCTTTGATTTACAAATATTGGGGCTTTCCTAGGTAAGTTATTTTTATCATTTTCTAAGTTACATCCATTTTGGTTAGAAGTTACACTCTGCTTTAAAATGTATTAAGACTTGTTTTAAGGTCCAGCATATACTCTATGATACTGAACATACAAGTGAACTTGAACAGAGGTGTATAATATAATTGCTGAGTTTAGAGACTAATAGATATTATTTACATCAAGATACATGATAGCATATTCTTAAAACTTTTAAATTTTATTGATTATTTCCTAATTATTCTATCATTTCCTGAGATGGAGCTGTTAAAATATAAAATATAAATGTGCTATTAAAATATAAAGAAGTCATCTGTATACAATATATAGTTGGGCTTTGCTTTTAAAATACATTCTGACAGTATTCTTTTTTATTATTATTATTGGTATATGTAGACTCTTAGAGTAATGTTTGCTTTAGTCATTGATATAATTGTATTCTGGTCTACCATTTCAATTTTTTCTACATTTATTTGTTTCTATGTTGCTCCTTTCATGCTTTTTTTGGAATGTTTTATTTTAAAAAATCCTTTTTTTTTCTGTTGGCTTTTTAGATATACATCTTTGTGTATTACTAGTGTGTATTCTAGGACTTACAGAATATACCTTAATTTTTTACAGCCAATTAATAAAGTTGTAAAATGTAGAAATATTTAAACCAGAGATTCAACATTCATCCTTTATTCCACAACTCAATAAATTTTTTCTATATTTGGCCTAATGGTGAATATTTTGGTCTTTTCAGGTCACATGTAACCCTAACTTATTTTTCTTCTTTTTCTCTCCTTTCATCTATCTCTTCTCCTGTTTTTTTTTTTCTTTTTAACAAGCTTTTAAAAAATGGAAATTAAATTGTGATATGAATGGAAAGAGGTCAGAATGGTAATCATTTATCAATTTTTTCATCCAGCTAATATTTACAGAGTATCTAGCCTTTATTAGATACTGGGCTAGTCATGGGAAATGTTTTGGGTAAACAAAATGGAAACAGCTCCTTCCCACTTTAAGATAACTTTTTTTTTTTGAGGAACCTCCATATTGTTTTCTACAGGGACTACACCATTTTATAATTTCACCAGCAATATACAAGGTTCCCATTTCTCTATATTCTTGCCAACATTTATTATTTTCCATTTGATTGTTTGATTGATAATAGTCATCTTAACAGGAATGACTTTTAAGTATACATCCAAAAGAATTAAAATCAGGATCTTGAAGAGATATCTGTACTCCCGTTCATTGCAGCATTGTTCACAATAGCCAAGATATGGATCAATCTAAATGTCACTGACAAATGAATAAAGAAAATGTGGTATAGATATAATACTGAATATTTTTCAGACTTTAAAAACAATGAAATCCTTTCATATGTGGCAATAAGGATGAACCTGGAGGACATTATTCTAAGTAAAATAAGCCAGTCACATAAGGATAAATACGGCATGATTCCAATCTTATGAGGTAACTAAAATAGTCAAACCCACAGAAACAGAGAGTAGAATAGTGGTTGTCATGGGTTGGAGGAAGGGGAAATGGGAAGTTGTCATTCAGTGGGTATAAAGTTTCATTTATTTAAAATGAGTAAGTTCTAGAAACCTGCTGCGCAACATAGTACCGATAGCTAACGATGCTGTATTGTGCACTTAAAAATGTTGTTAAGAAGATAGATCTTATGGAAAGTGTCCTCATCACAATTTATTTTTTAAATATAACATTTGAGTGGAGAAATCAGACATTACTCAAAACAAAACAAAACAAAAAGACACAGATATCTGTTTAACTCTTTCCTGTAATAATTGATGTCCAAGAAGTTTCAGAATTCCATAACTTTATTAAAGTAAGTAATTTACTAATCCAAGGGATCATGGACTGTTACTCCAGCTAGTAACAACTGAGCTGCGTTCCAAAGAAAGCAAGTTGAGAAGAACAGCATTGCGTGCAGAGGGAAGGGCATGCACTGACTTTCAGAAGAGGAAGGGTCATGAGCTTGCCAAGAATCAAAGAATGTCAGACAAGCTGGACACCTGAGAATATAAAACTGTGAGAGAGGCAAGGGCCCCTCATATAAAACCTTTTTGTCCGCTTAAAAGTTATACCCTTTATCCTTAGAGCGATGAGGAGCTCTAGCAAGATGTAGGCCAAGAGTTAACATTTTTATAGTTCTTTTTAAAATGGATCTCTGTTTTCAGTGGAAGTAACATATTGGAAGGGAAAACTCTAGAAGCTAGGGTAGCAATCAGGATAGGGTTGTACTAATAGAAGAGAAAAATGAGATAATGGGAGTAAATACAGGGAAAAGTAGATAGACCTAAAAGATATTTAGTAGATAAAATCATAGGATGGTCTATTTGAATGCATATAGTACATAATAGAAATATGTAAAGGATGATTTGTAGGTAAAATTCAGTTCTGAAAGAGCCTTCTGGGTTAAGCTAGTTTGTATTAAAAAAAAATGATCTGGGGATTTCTTGCAATATTTAAGTATAAAAGTTTTAGGATTAGATATACATTTTTGAATGATCATCCAGAATCAGAAAGTTGGTGAGATCAGAGAGGCTCAATTAAGAGGTCACTGCTATAACTGAGGTTAGAAATGCTGAAGGCAACGGGAATATAAAGATTAGCTATCTTGCTGGAGGAGGCGGAAGAAAATCATAGTAGAAGACCCCCAGGCTTTGCCTGAGCTGTTGGATGGGTGGCTAGTAACGGTCAATAAGATAGGGTTATAGAAGGAGGAAGAAGTTTCATATTTTGGAGGGAATATTATTCATATTGTTCGTGTTGAATTTTTGGTGTTTGGGAAATTAAAGTGGAGACAAATAGTTTGGTTTTATCCTTAATGTAAAAAGAACTGGTCTGAAGACTAAATTCTTAACAAATCAACCACCACAGTTTCTCTCTGTCTCTCAACAAAGATGACCAGAGGAATAGATATAGGAAGAGGCACACTTTGGCGAGCCATGGGAAATTGGTATTTTCCTTCGAATCTAATGTTTCTAGACTGACATATCCTGAACTCACCTCATCCTCTGTTTCTGACTTTTTGTGGTTAGAGGAAGAACAAGATGTCAAGTTCAAGAGAAAGTAGGTTTGTCCTTGCTCAATTACAATTCCCCCACCAAAGCTAAATATTATACAAAAAGAAACAAACATAATTCAACCATGTTTTGTTCAAAAATCTCATACAGGAAAAAGGAAAACGATGGTGTGTGTGCTTCTCCTGGAGGTCAAAACGTGTCATTAACATCAAAAAGGTTGCTTCAGATACCCATCTGGCGATCTCAGGAGAGAGAATTTTGAGTCTTCCACATGTGGCTCTGAAAGCCATAGTGATAAAGAGAAATCAGAAATAAGCCTGAAGCCCTCCCCACCCTCCATGACAGAACTCGTTCTCTGGGAATTTAAAAAGATCCACACATGGTTATGAACTCACTCCAAGCAGCAGTTCTATTTTGACACCGACAAATTCACACTCTTCCATCACCAATCACAGGCATCACATCGCTAATGAGTCTTTGTATTAAATAGATCAAACTTAGCTATGTAGCTTTTATATTCTCTTGTAATTAGCCTGTTTTCTGCCTGTAGGTAATTATCTCCCAGGCTTGGTATATGCAGACATCACCTTCTGAAGCTGTCCTCTCCAAGCCCTACTGCTTACCTCGGTCTCTCCTTATATGATGCGTCTGCTCATCTATTTCATCTGTGCAGACAGCATGAGTCAGCGGGCAGGTGCTTGCTCAGCCTTGTCTATGTGTTCCGTGACTTACGACAAATCATAGCAAAGATTGTAGGTCATTTGACGATCCATGTCTTTCCTCTTTCTGTTCACACGTACTCTGTTCCTACAATCCTTAACAGTACTTATTATTGAAGCCAAGAAATTGGCTTCATTTCAAAGTCAAGATAGGGAGGTGTCTATAGAAGGCTAAGGATGAGGGGAAGATCAGTTGTTAAGCGTTGGGATTTCTGAGACCTCTGAGATATGTAAAAGAGGTAGATGAGTTTTCCAAATCTAGAAAGAACCTAAGAATGTGCTTAGTGTCTCAGTTGAGTATAGACCAACTATATATGATGCGATGCTCTTGAAACAGAAATGTGTATAACATGCCAGCAGAAGATGTGCTTCCCAGACCCATGGCTAAGGCCTAAGGGTAGGACTTGATATCCCACATGGATCTGAATCCCAAACGTTAACTTGTGAACTCTGCGGAAAACAGTGGCTCCTGACACCACTTGAGTTCAATGAATAGTGAGCAATTTGGCGAAAGAAAGGCTAGAAGGGTTCAGAATTTTAACTTTTTAAACTACAAAGTGCCCTGTGCCACTGCGTCAGGGGTAAATTGATGTGGGAAGATGACTGGCAAACAACTCCAAGACAGCTGTCATCCCCTAGAGAATAGGTGGCCGCACCAAAGCCAGACCTGGACCGAAATCAATTACAGACTACTACGAGAGGCGCTCGGTTTCAGGGCCTGAGGCTGAAAGGGTATAGAAGAGCTGGCACTTAGGGCGAGTGACAGGACTGAAATTTTAAGGGAAAAGTGGCAGATATTAAGGAGACTGGGAACCTCAAGTACCAAAGGAAAAGAGTTGTTAGTAAGGGAGCAGGAATCTTGAGAAAAAGGAGCAAATAGACTGAAAAAATTGACAAGAGGATTTCTCTGTTGCTAGTGGAGAGGTAGGGATGGGACGAAGCAGGCAGAAATGGCAGTGCACAGGGGAGAGGCTGTAGGGATAAGCACTGGGAGATGAACCACTCCTGTTTGACAGGCTCGGTGTAAAAATAACCCCAGGTGAGAAGGCCCTGCTACCCCACGGTCAGGGGTAGAGACAAATTCTCTCTCAGGACCCCTTAGCATGGTGCATCTATTCCTAGATGGACAAAGGCCCCAAATTGATATGCGTGATCCTTTCTGAGATTTTTAAAGATACAGGTGTTCATCCATTCATCCATACACATACCCACATAAAAGGCATAGACAAATTACAATATAACACATCTCAATAAGAGTCAGATAAGGTGTTGACTCTCACAAGATGTAGCCTCGGGGTGGGTGTCAGAAAAGATTTCACAGTGGTTTGCCAGCACAGAGACCTAAGGGGTGTGCGTGTGACGCAGTAGAGAAGCAGCAGCAAACGCCGAGGCCCAGACAGGCGGAAAGAATGATCAACGAAAAGAACATTCCGGTAACATAGTTCTGGAAAGCGGCTGCAACAGTGAGAAGTAAATAAGGGATGTCGTCAGACGAACATGAATATGAATTCCTGTCTGCCATCTACTAGCTCGTTAACTGTGGTCTCATTCCGTAGAGCAGGTGAGTCGGTCTCGTGAGGATCAGATGAGATCATGCGTGCAAAAATGTGCTCGGCACCTGGCATGTAACTGTGCTGTCCGAGGACCCACAGCTGGGTGACCGTAAGGAGATGTGTAGATTGTATGTCCCGCAGCCCGTCCTCTGCTTCCTTCTCACAAGGTCAGAACTAGAACACAGAAGCTGTCGAGGCTGTTCCACAGCAGGGAGGCTGGGCTAGGCTGACTGGAAATATGGAGGAGAGACTGGCTGGGGAAAGCTAAGTCACCATAACAGAGACGGTCAGGAGGCAGTGAAAGGGGGTCTGAGGATCCGTGGGAATAAGACACCAAGATGGAGAGGTACAGGGACACAGGATTGTCGTGGCAGTGCGGTATTGGCTGTTGCATGTTGGAACAGTGGTCAGATTAAGAAACTCTGGTGCTTATTTATTTATTTTTAAGCGTTTAACATGGAAAGGGTGTAGAACTGAGGCCTCAATATTTTTACTTTGGACATTTGTTTTTGATTCCATTGACCCTATCCGGCACAAAGGGCTCTCTCTGGCACTGAATTGATGGAGGAAATAAAACTTATCTACGTTTGTGTCATTACAGCTTGAAAATATTTCCGAAGTACAGAGACCCATGACCACAGAAAGATTTTATTAAGGTGGCAGTGGCAGTTAAAATTTGTTAAGGTCGCTCCTGTGGACCTGTGTCAGGACTTAGGTCCTCAACAAAGAATTGACAGCAACGTACACCGAAGACCATCAGGCTAGACCGGGGAGGGCTGTGGCACCCTCTGAGTACTCAGCCCTGTGGGGACAGGGTCCTCTGTGCCGAAACAAGCCAGTGACTGAGTGACTGTACCCTCAAGATTGAGGTCCTGTGCGGGAGAAGGAATCTATTGTCCATCCCCACAGGTACTGCTGCCATCAGAGAAAAAAAAACAAAAAAACGAAAAACAAAAAGCAAAAAGCAAAAAAAAAAAAAAAACAATGTTTTTCCTGACCTACAAATCCTTCCGTTTCTTACAGGAGGTGTTGTCCACAGGTCTCGTCCACTTCCCTTCTTTGCGTTCTTTTTCAATGCCTTGCAACTGGGCCTCTACTTCATTACTTTGCTGAAATGTTAGTTGTCAGGATGACTAGTGCCAGATATGACGATCATGTCTGTGTCCTCTTTGTAAGCCCTCGGCAGCATTCATAGTGAAGACTGATTCTTTTCTGAAAATCTTTTTTTTTTTTTCACTGAGCTTGTGGGATGGCACCTCTTTTGATTGTGTTCAAATCTCTTTAGGCCCTTCCATGTGGCCTCTCTGGTCTGGGCGTCTTGGAGTGCTCAAGGCTCGGTGGAGATGCAATTTCTCTATTTTTTCTCTTTTTAAAAAATACTCTCTAAGTGACTTCATTAAGACCTCGCTTAGAATTTCATCTCTATATTTATGACACTCAAGTTATATCTACTTGAGTTTTTCCTATGTTATTTTCTTTTCTCACTTGCTCTGCTTTTCCTTTATATTCTTAAATATGTAAATCACCTTCATCATGTCTATTTCCAAGTTCTTATCTGCTAGTTCCACTGTCTCTGCTATTTCAGTGTCTGATTCTATTGGTGGCCTTTGTTCTGGATATAGGTCATAATATCTTGCTTATTTGCCTGTCTAGTAATTTTTTTTAATTTATATATTATATATTTTATGTTGACAGTTGTATTTTGTTGTGATTTTTAAAAATTGATTCAGTTTTTGTTCTGATACACAAATAGATTATTTTTAATCAATGGGCTCCTTTGGAAGCTTGCTCTTAAGATTTCTCTTAGCTGGCCCTGAACAGTCTTCTCTGTTATTGGAACGCTACTAATTCAGGCAGTCCCTCCCTGAGGACCCAACAAATATCCCAAGCATGTCAAGACCTTCCCATTCTAGCTGGTAGAAACAGTTTTCTTCCCTCCAAAAAGTATCCACAGGCCTGTCTAAGCTCCAGGAATTTTTATTTCTTCTTTTTGCCTATTTTTTGCAGGGGCTCATTTTCTGGTCTTGGGTAGTTTCTTCTCGAGTTTGTGAACACGAAGAATGAAGGAGATCTCCTTGCAGTCGTTCACAGATTCTCTCTCTCTCTCTCTCTCTCTTTCTCTTTCTCTCTCTCTCTCTCTCTCTTCCTGTCTCTCTGTCTCTCTTTGTCTCCATCATTTTTAGTACTCTATTCCACAGCATCTTAGCCACTTTATCCTCCCCTCACTCTAATATTTCCCCCTCACTTTATCCAGACAACTAGGTTTCCCTGTTTATTTTATCCTACATGGTCCGGAGATTTTCTCCAGATGGCCAGTTGATATAACCATAGGACTCACATTGCCCACTGTTCTTCACTCATGGATCACAGTCTTAACCTGCCTGTTATCAAATATCTGAAAACTTGTCTCATAGACTTTACTAGTTTTTACCTTTTTACGGTAAAAAGGGAATTCCAGCAACAGTTAATACTTCAAGGGCAAAACTGGATCTCAATACATATTTAAAGAATAAATATTTGAAATGATAACAGAGAAAAAGATAACCGAAAGGTACAGATATAAATTATTCCAAAGATGAATTATAGTACATGTAAAACCTTTTTGAAGGTAGGACTGGAATGGACATGGAACTTTACACATCTGAGATCTGATTTAGCCAAAATTAAAAAGCCCCCAAGCCAGAACTACAGGGCCTTGTTTCTTGACTTCATGGCCTGTGTGTGTGTGTGTGTGTGTGTGTGTGTGTGTGTGTGTGTTGTATCAGACTGCATAATCCTTAAACATAGAAAGGTTAATATAAAATCATTATAAAAAATTAGAATTTTTTACTTTTAATATTTTTCCTTTTAGAATAACTATAATGCTAAAGGGTAATGCCCACCACACAGTCCTCACACTCTGGGCAATGACTCTGTTTCTAGCAAACCAAATAGCATCCCTGCCCTTCGCTCATCAAGGCTGTCACTACAAGCAGAGCTGCACAGCAGTGTCCAGAGGATTGAGCCATGAGTTGTCACAAGACCAGCGTACCCTTGCTGTCCTCAGTTCTAACAAGCATATTTACTTTCCCCAGAGGCCTGCCAGCATAAGTTTTACGGTGGAATACTTTCTCTGAAATAAGCACAGACTCACCTGATAGAAAACAGCAGTTTTCCAATATATTTATCTAACTAGAACTCTGTTCTAAGGATAAGGCTGTGTGGGTGGGTGGAAATATGTCATCAGAATAACTTGGACTGCTCCCCACATCCATCTCTCACATAGACAAGATAAATGACCTCCTACCTGCCGAAATTTGAGAGATGCTAAAGAGTTCCTATTGCCTGACAACTCTCTCTTACCTACTACCCTAAAAATCCCACTATTTCGTCTTTGAACCCATGAAAAGACTATTAACCCTGAGTAGTATTTTGACTCTGGCATTATTATTAAGGATCTACTTCCATAGAAAACATTTTAACAAGCAAGTGGCAGAGTCTCGTGTACCTAGAATTTTAGAAACACCGGTCTAATATTTAACCCTCAATGCTCATTCTAAAACTCAGTGTTTCATTAATAATCTGGCCTGATAATCTGTCTGCTTGTCATTGATCTCATCTGACATATTCCCAATCTACCGATTTGGGCTCTGGCTTAATAATAAAGGTGATTTCTCCAAATAATATAGGGCAGGGATCCAGACATACAAGGGTCAATCATGAGAGAGAGAGGTTTAGGGAACTAAGGAGACAAAAATATAACAGAATTTTACACATGACTTTTACCATTTCGTATAATTCAGGTTGGTTAATACAGTCTAGTTATTTATGTATTTATGGCTATTGATGGCATCTTGCAGCTACTTTTTTCAGTTTGTGAATGTCAAAGTTGCTATAGTTTTAGAGATGTCTTTTTCCCCCTCTTCTGCAATATTCTACTCTCTCTTTGGGCCAGTATTTCTCAACTTTGGTTATATACTGTCATCTGTCAGGAAAGGCACCACTGAGAAGACTGCTCTAAGTCAGGTTCAGTAATGGCTCCTCCAAAAGATTCTTCTTCCCATCACATAACATCACCTAAATAATTTTTAATTTTCTAAGTTTCTACAGGATACACTTCAGAACTCTATTATTTCATTTAAATATATTTATGGAACGTGTGTGTGTGTGTGTGTGTGTGTGAATTTTCTTTCTACACTTGGATGTGAGCTCCTTGAAAACCCCTTGACCTATATTTGTTTTCTATCATCCATGTTGCTTTTTCTAACTCATTCTAACCTTTGAGCCCCTCCAATCGCTATATGCTGAAGTACCTAGTTTATCAAAATGGGTCAGAAAAAAAAATCAACAACCTAGAACACAAAAACGTACCACTAAGGTGACAAGAAAGAAAGTTAAAGTTTCCAATCTTTATTAGAATTATGTACAAAGTTTATACCCAGACAATGGGCGGAGCCAGACAGTATAGAGAATACACTAACGGAGAGCTCTAACCTGATTCTGTGAGAAATGGGTGATCCGTGGGGTGTGATATAACACAGTGACAAAGATAAAGGCTCTGAAGCTCTATCTCCTGCATTTGAATTCTGTCTTCTGTCACTGATAGTAGCATTATGTTGAACAAACTTTATATATGTGTGTGTAGTTTAATCTGTAAAATGTTTGTACTAATAATAGTACTGACCTCATATTATTTCTGTGAGAAAGGCTGGTAGACAAAAACATTCAATCCACAGCAGCCATGTGTAACTTTTAGGTAGTTAATAATGCAGGCAGTAATATTAACAAATTTAATCTTGCTGTTGAAGAGGTGCCATTTTATTATTCTTTATCATGGCATTTAATCATACTGGTGAGCCAGAGAACTTTTATTATATTGAAAATACATATATACATCATTCCTATTTACCACATTAGTTAATCACTTCTCACTATGGGTACTTGTCATATATTTGTCAGTTATAGAGTGTCTTAATTGAGATGTACATTTTCTTTGAATAGAAAGTTTACAGAATGTGATTTCAATTTCTTAATTATAATTAAAATGCTAGTATTATAATTACTTTGAGAACTAGATTACAGCATAGCTGACATAATGATATAAAATTGTCATGGAAAATGCGATGTTGTTTGTTTTGTTTTGTTTTGTTTTTTTTTAGACAATATTTACCTCAAGTCTTTGGAGCCAAAGTCTACATAGCCAGCATGTAAATGAAAAGTCTGATGGACTTTCTCTGAATTTGTTTATAGCCATTTTATAATTCAATTCTGTCTTCTGTCTCTAATAGTTAGTGGCAGTATGTTGGACAAACTTACACACACATGCACACACACACACACACACACATATGTATATGTATTTACGATTGGTGAATATTGTTACATTCAAATGTTCTAATTAAATAGCGATAGTAAAATTTTATTGTGTATCTTAAATTTTTAAAAAAGTACTTTATAGAGAATGGCATTAAGTTCAGCCAAAATAAAAAAAAATTTAACTAAAGAAGAACAATAATATTTAATTTATTTTTTATTCAAATTCATGCTGGATTTTCCCATGGAAGTATATGTGTGCACGCACATTAACAAGAAGACAAACAAATTCACTAAGAAAATATAAAAACGGGTTAAATATTTTTTTCCAAAGAATATAGACAAATGGCAAATAGATACATGAAAAGATGCTCAATATGACAACTTATTAAGGGAATGCAAACAAAAATACAATTAGATACCACTTCACAACAACTAGCTTGGCTATAATCAAACAGACAATAAAATTTTGTTGAGAATGTGAGAAAAATGGGAAAAATTAGGACCCTCATATATTTTTTGATTGCAAGGTAAAACAGTGTACCGGTCTCTCAAAAGTTTACATGTAGAGTTACCATATAACCCAGCAACTTCCCTCCTAAGTATATGCCCTAGAGAAACCTACATTCATACAAAAACTTGTACCCATGTGTTCCTAGCAGCATATAGCTAAAACAAACAGAATCAACCCAAATGTCCATCAATTGGAAAATAGATAAATAAAATGTAGCATAATTAAACAGTGGAATATTATTTGGCAATGAAAATGAATAAAGTACTGTTAAATGCTACAACATGGATAAGACTTGATAAATATTAGACTAAGTGAAAGAAACAACTCACAGGAGGCCATATATTGTTTATATAAAATGTTCAGAATAGGCAAGTATATGTAAAGAGGAAGTGGATTATTTTTTAAATAAGGTCCGAGGTGTGTGATTGAGAAGTGACAGCAAATGGTATGGTCTTTTTTTTGAGGAAGATGAAAATGTTCGAAACTTATGTGATAATCACACACTGTAAATGTATTTAAATATTTAATTGGACAATTTAAATGGATGCACTTTCTCGTACATTCCTTTTATCTCAATGAAGCTGTTTAACAAGTATAGTTTGGGGAATGCTTTTAAACAAAAATTCCCTTTTATATCTTGCCCAATGAAATTATTATTCATTAAATCACATAAAATCAGTAACAGAATTTTCCACCCTTCTGCCATTTAATCACCACATTGTTGATTTTATCTTCTATATATTTGTCTTAATCCTGCCTTCTTTTCTCTACATCTATTCCTTCCAGCAGAATTAATTCTTCCCTGAGTTTGTGTTTCTGATACAGCTGTGTGAAAAAATTGCCACAAGGGTAGATTTGACTGGAGCTAAAGTAATTAAAATGTATTAATGCCCTTTGTGGGCAACTCAGCTGGGATGGCTGAAATGGCTCCAGTGGCTCAGGGTGGTTGGACCTCTCTCTGGATGTATAATCAGACTTCTTAGGGGACTTAGGGCTCTAAGGAATGAAAGTGGCAGCTGCCAGGTCTCTTAAAAGATAGATCTGGAACTGTTTACACAATGCCAAGGAGAGTGACTAACACATAGTAGGTACTTAATAAATATTTGTGGACGACATCCATTAATAAGTGCTCTTTAGGTAGCAAACATTGATCTATGTTCTGAAGACGTATAGTACCTACTTTACAGAGCAAATATTTTAAATGAAAAGATGGGAAATAAACATACAATAAAAATATAGCGTAATAATGCTAAGAGAGAACATATACAAGAAGCTGGCATAGTGAATCAAAGTCTAAATTAAGCTGGTCTAGTAAGTGTTGGGGGAGATTTCCTAGAAGAGATGAAGACTAAGCATAAACCACAAAGCTGGATACAATAAGGATTATACTGTGTATTTGTACCTTCAGCCTGGCTGAATTTGGCACCTCTAATCTATGTTTTTAACTCAGTTCTAGCTCCAGAGATCTGCATTAAATTTGGTTTATTTTCTCCTATACGGTCTAGCTTGATATGGTTATGTCTTCAATTTTAGAATTCATTCTCTTCCTCCTATTCTGAGAAAATATCCTTGAAGACAACCTAGCTTATGGCTATTGTTATCTAACTTGGGTGGGGCGATCAGAATTTGGTTCCTGGAAATTCAGAAAATATTGGAGCTTGGGAAAAATAATGAAAGTTAAAAAAAAAAATTATAAATCTTACTTGAGTTAAATCTCTGAAAAAGTGAGTTTTATGGTTTTTATTCTACCAGTATATAAGTGAAATAAAAAAAGAAGTAGTTTTTTCTTTTTTGTAAGAAAATCAATATTTTTGTGTGTGTGATAAATTTCCTAGTAACTAGGTGAATAAAACTCATTTTTTCCTACCCTATGAAGTTGTTATTTTTGATATTTATTGTAAAATATCAGACCAAATTCATGTTTCATATGTTTCAGAAGGGTCTAGGTGCCTCATTGAAGTGTAAGAAAAGGGTTACCAGTTATTTGACAAGGTTTTTAAGGGAATGTGCATGCGTGTGTGTGTGTGTGTGTGTGTGTGTGTGTGTGTGTGTACACATTTGCTCTTTGTATGGTAAACTGAAAGCATTAAGACTTAAGCTAAATTCCGTTGAGTCTTTGAAAGGATGTGTAGTTGACTTACGATTTTACACTTTTAGAAAGTTTGCATCTTAATAACTAATATGCTACTTATATTTTATCTGTGGTTGTTTGTTTTAGTTATATCATTACTGTAAAATATTCGAATATGGAGTATCACAAAAAAACAAGCTAGCAAAACAAATGCTAAGCCCTACCACCCAATTTTGACAACTGTTAACATTTTGCTTATCTGTATCACATTATTTTTAAATAAAAGGCTATGAATGAAAGTGAAATGATATATTTTATCCTTAGTTTACTAAGAGTAACCACTATTCTAAGCATGGTGGTTTCAAAATGTATATATATTTTAGATGATATCATATATGGTACCTATCCAAAAACAATATTAAAATATCATTTGGTTATGTGAAAATTTTCATAAATCATATATAGAATAAAACCAGTTACATAATAAATATAAAAATGAAAATTTTCAATATAATATTGAACAAAGGAAACAAGACACAGAGGACTATGTACCAAATTATGATTAGAGAACGTGGTCTCTGAAATGTGTCTTTGGAGGTGAAGTTTCAGGAATGGTATAGTAAGAAGCTCATCAAGTTCCCTAACCAATAGTATAACACTGCACAAAATTATCTGAAACAATGAAAATTCTAAATTTAACAGTATATTTGGAATTCTGAAAATTGAACAAAGACGTGTGATGAACTAGAATGCATTTATGCAAGGAAAACTAATGAACCTCAGATAAAGACAGTAGATGTCTATGGTGTTTTCACCTGGATCTGCTCAAATCCTCCCCTCTATCCCAGCTCTGAGCTTAACATCGAGGCAGAATAAGAGACAGTCAGAGAACACCCTGGGTGACAATGCACACACCCGAGGCTGTGCCTGCTGAGTGGTGACACCATAAATTTTATACTATAGGAGAAACAGACTTTACTAAAACAATATAACCAATATACTAAACAAATAAGCAAGTGAACAACGATCTTTAGACGGCAGGGGAAAACAGTATCCAGACATTATTTTTAATGTCCAGGTTTCAATGAATTGCACAGACATAAAAGGAAACAGAAAAGTGTGAACCTATAAACAAGGGGAAAAAACGCAACCTAAAGTACCTGTGAAAGAACCCTACATTTCATGTGTAACAAAGATTCCAAAGCAACCAAGGTAAATCTGTTTAGAAACTAAAGGAAACCATACTTATAAAGTAAGTTTGATGTCATCGTCAATCCAAATAGTGAATCTTAATAAAGAGATAGAAATTATTTTAAACAAATGGAAATTTTGGAGTTTTAAAATAAAATAACTGAAATAAAAAATTTACTAGAGAAGCTCAACAGCAGAATGAACTGGAAGAAGAAAGAATCAGCGAACTTGCCAATAAATTGAAAGATTATTATATAATTCATAAACAGGGAGAAAAACAGAATGAAGAAAAATGAACATGACATAGGGAAAGACGTAGAAGATTGACCTCACCAATATAAGGGGAGTAATGACAATAAGCGGGAAAAAAAAAGGAGCAGAAAAAATATTCAAATAAACTATGGCTAAATATTTACCTGTTTGATTTTAAAAACATTAATTTATACAACCAGCAAACCCAATTTATTCTAAGTAGGAGAAACACAAAAAGATCTATATGCAGGCACATCATAGTAAAAATGCTAAAAGCCAAAGACACAGAAAAAAATCTTGAAAGAAATATTAATGAATTGTCATGTATAGGAGAAATAAGATTAAGAGCTGGCTTTTTATGAGAAAAAAATTCAGGCCTGAAAACAGTGAGATGACATTTGAAGTGCCAAAATGAAAAAAAATTTTAAAAACTCACAAAACTTACAAATTTTAAAAAAACACAAAACACAAAGCAAAACAAAAAACTGTCAACTAAAAAAAAGACAAAATAAAAATATTGTTTGATAAATGAAAATTGAGATAATTCATTGCTAGTCAACTAACTTTAAAAAGAATACTAAAGGACATTTTTAGGCGGAAATAAATTTTGATGCATACCTCACACTAAATATAAAATTTAACTTAAGATTGATCAAATACTTCATTATTAGAGCTAAAACTAGAATTCTGAGAAGAAAATATAGGCATAAATCTTCACAGCCTTGGAAAAAGACACCAAAAACACAAGCGACAACAAAAAACAGATTAATTGGACTTCATCAAAATTGAGAACTTTTGATTTCCCTGTGGCATTTATTAATACATCTCCTTATAAGCAAAGATTCCATGAGACAGTTGAGCATATAGGTTACCAATTAGTGGTGACATTGAGTCGTAGGGGAAATCCAAGACATAGAGTAGTCTGTATAAAAATGAAGCGTCATAAACTCTAAGAACTTGATAAAAATCATTTAAATTAAAAAAAAAATTAAAAGAAAAAAGGTTAAAGAATTTGGTCATAAAATTTAACCTCAAAGTTTAAAATTTCAACAGTGTAAGCTTTCTGTAGCTTAAAAGTAGACAATTATAATTCAAAGGGAAGATTTGAGACGTGTTCTATAAATTGTTACAGGCAAGATGAAGAGGAGGCTTTAACTTTTCCTGAAATGGGCAGTGAAATTCCCCATCCTGTTGACACATTCAATTTCAGTGTCCTTTGAGTAGACATATCCTATCACAATGCTTTAAAAATATCAATGTATTTAAACATGCACTTGAGAGGGGAAAAAAACTAGTTTCTGTCCAGGAAAAACAGGTATTTTAATTAATTCTGTCCTTGGAGTCTGCCTATTTAACTGAAACTTTGTTGAAATCTTGAAGGAAATATTAATTCAGCCAGCTCTAATTTATACACTCGTGAACTTTATCCTCTTAATTGGTCTGTTAATAACATTCATTTTAAGCAACAAGGAAATGAGAGCTGAATGTATAAAGCTTATTATACAAATGGAATTCGGAATTTTCTGGATATGAAGCAAATATTGTTAACAGGAGGAAATGACCCAAAATATAAGAAAATTTATTCCTTAGAAAGAATAAAACATTTCCTTTAAGTTTTTGGATATGCTTGTTGTTCATGTGAAGGTGAGCAGAATATTTCAAATTGGCTTTCCAAGTCAAGATGGAGAATAATGATCAACTAATTTCTTTCATGAAACTTTTCAGTCTTCATATACTTGTCATGTATTTTGAGAGATATCTTTAGTGACTTTATTATCATTCTCATGTAGTAAACTCCTCCTGCCCAATGCTCTTATTTTGCCCCATTTTTATAATAACCTCCCTAAGGTCCATACAATTTATAATTTTTATAATTTTGCAGTTATTTTGTTTTTCAATTTTGTAAAAACAAAAACAACAAGAAAACCCAAGGGTTGGAGAAGCAAATATTAATCATCTTTATTCAAAGCTGTTGAAATGCCATCAGTCTTCACCTGCTACTGAGTATTTGTCATGATCAAGGCACTTAATGCTTTACATTCATATTTCACTTGACTCTAAAAATAAACTTAGAAGATTGATGCTATTATTACGCTCACTTGAGACAAGAGAAAACTGATTAAAATTAAGTTATATATCTAAGTTTTGATAGCTAAGTGGCAAAGTTGGGAATCCACCTAAGCATTCTAAGTCCAGAGCTCAAGCAGATAAAATTTCTGTTCTAGTGTCTTTAGCTAGAAGTGGGACACAAATTCCTAACTTCTATTCTATAAAAATTCCTAACTTCTATAAAAACTTTTACTGATTTTACAAGTGTAATCTAAAGAACAAGACAAGTATGAATGCAATATAAGTGCAATTATTATAATTAACATAGAACTTAGGTATTTTTTTACAGTCTGAAGATTCAATTCACATGTCACATATTTTACCCATTTAATGTTCACAGTTCAATGATTTAATGTTCAACTACCTGTATAATCTAATTTTACAACCTATTTATTACTCTAAAAAGAAAACTCATACTATTAGTAGTCATTTCCTTTCCTTATCCCTAGGAAGTCGTTAATTTACTTATTTTCTATTTAAATATTTGAATATTCTGGACATTTCATATAAATGGAATAATACAATATACAGTCTTTGTGATTGAATTATTTCACTTAGCATAATGTGTTCTAGGCTTATCGATGCTATACTATGTATTACTGTATTCTTTTTTATTGCCAAATAAGCTTCCATACTTCATTTAGCGATTCACCAACTGCTAGGTATTTGTGTTGTTTATGCTTTGTGGCTATTAAATGAGACAACAATCTAATTGCAAATATAATAATTAAGCAATGTGAAACATTGATTTTAACTTCCTCAAATATAGACTAGGTGATTTTAGGGTTCTTGCCAAATCTAGTAATCTATGGTTTCATATTTTTTATAAAAGAAAGAAAGCACTAAAATAATCCTTTAATTTTTATATTTTACTTAAGCCAGGAAGTATGTATATTGCCAGTGTTAATAAGAATAGACAAGTGGATTTTCATCTGTCTCATCAAAATACTATGAAATCAGTAAAACAAAGTATTCAGAATATTAGCTATATTTTTATCCAAAATAAGCCAAAGGAATCTTGAATATTATAGAATATGTCGCAAAGCAATTGACAGCTATAATACTGCCCTGGGAAGTTCTAAACACTTTGATAATTTGGACACGAGATCTTTAACTTCCTGTGGAAAGGATGCAATCTTACTGTCTTAGCTCAGGATTCTGTAACAAAATACCATCAACTAGATGGTATTTCTCATACTTTTGGAGGCTGGAAGTCCAAGATCAAGATGCTAGGAGACTCGGCCTCTGGTGAGGGTCCACTTCCTGGTTCATGTATGTTGTGTTCTCACATAGCAGAAGCGGTGAGGGAGCTCTTTGGAGTCTCTTCCATAAGGCTACCAATCCCATTCATGTGGGCTCTACCCTTATGACCTAATCACCTCTCAAAGGCTCAACCATCTAATATCACATCCGGGGTTAGAATTTTAACATGAATTTTGGGGAACACAAACATTCAGTCTATAGCATTTCACCCTGCTTCCCACCCCCAAATTCATGTCCTTCTCACATGCAAAATACATTTCATACATCCCAGCATCCTCAAAAGTATCAACTCATTCCACCATCAACTCTAAAATCTAAAATTCAAAATCTCATCTATCATCTAAATCAGATATGATATGAATGAGACTGAAACTACAATTCATCTGGAGGCAAATTACTCTTCAGCTGTGAATCTGTGAAACTAAACAAGTTATGTGTTTTCAATATATAACAGTGTAATAGGCACAGAATAGACATTTCTATTCTACTAGAAATAGGGGGAAAAAAAGGCCATTAGGGGCCCCTTTAAGTCCCAACTACAAGGCAAACTCCATGAGAGCTTAAGGCTCCTCTCTGGCTACCTACTCTGCCCTTCGGACCCAATTCTGCAACTATTTTCTGTATTAATTTTGCATTCAGAAATTTATTTTTCAAAATTATTTTGAAAAATATGAAAAATAAATGAGATTTGGAAATTTAAGAAACATAAGATGTTTAGTGCATTCTTCATTAAAGTTCTGTTCTATTTACCAATCAATAAAACTAATAAGCAAAAGACTAAAGATTAAAGTAGTACAATATTATTGTATTTCGAGTGTCTTCAATAAATAAATTAGACATTTTATAGTGGATTCTAAATTTTTTTCTGACCATTACATTAATCAGCATAAACAGAAACAGTGAGGTTTTATTACTTAACAACTAAAGACTAACAGAATAAATATTAGGGAGAGAAATCTCACTTGCACAGAGTTTCTCAGAAATAAAACAGAAGAAAAAATTTGTATATTTTTATCCTGTATCTAATAGGAACATTCAAATAGTGCATTATACTCTAGCATTATTTTAGTGAACTTTGATGAGTCACTGATACAGTCCAACAGTGAGCAATAAATGCCCCAATTATTTGTGCCTCCTAAATTCCCTACCACATTTGTGCCTACATAGCCAATCCCTGGTTTCTGAAAGAAACCTTCTGTTTTTTAATGTGCACAGTTCTACTTTTAAATGAGAAACAAAGTTCTAAAAAATGAAGCTTTTATAAAGAAATTTAAGGATATATAAAAATCAGACGTGCTAATTTTAACTGGAATTATTATTTTCATCCTAAAATTCTCATTTAATCAGCCTTAATTTGCACAAAGTACATAGTTATTAAAGTACATTAAGATGAATCATAAGACTTCAGACTGATGGAAATTTTAGAGATACTATTGTAGAAATAGGAAAAAAAAAACTTCAAAAGTGGAGAAAAGAGAATGGCATTATTATATTAAGATTATTCTTTAAATTTAACCTTCCACAGAAAATCATATTTTTATATAAAATTCAGATAATGTTCAAATTTTTTAGTTGAAGTATTTTTAAACATAAATTTAGGAGAAAGTAATATTCTTTGAGATGGTTAAAGAATTTCCCATACTCAGTATAAAACTTTAATCCTGGAAAAAATAAAATGTTTCTGAAAATATTTGCTAAGTATATTTATATTTATCCCACCTCTTCTATAAAGAATTTAAATTAAATTTAATATGATGTTAATAATGTTTCCTTTAAAAAAAGGAAAAAACGTAAAAAATAAAGATGTTATGGAAATCCACACATTCCCACCAAAATGAGCTACGGAAAATGAGGAGATTGGATTAAATTCTTTTCGCTGAAGGTGTTGTGTCCAGAAGACACATTTCAGAGATGACGTGTGTGCTTTAGGTGTGTAAATGGAGATGACGATCAAAGATGGAGTTGAGACGTCGTTAACATTCAGCAATAGAAGAAAATGAGAGAGAGAAACATTTCTGTTGTGTGTGAAATGATAATAGTTACTAGCATTAATGGATAGCTTACCGAATGCCAATTACTTTTCTAAGCACTTTACACATATTAAATCATTTAATCCTTACAGCTACACTGTGATGTAAGTGCTATTATTATTTCCAATGTAGCCTTAAAAAAATTGAGAACAAAGGGGTCCCGTAATTCACCTGATATCGAAAATCATAAAGTGGCAGAGCAAGACCGGGAAGCATGCGGTCTTGCTTTGCACGTGCTACGTGCCATGCTGGCTGAAGCTGATCCCGGGGCCTGTTGCTTTTCAGTAAACAGTCGTCAGTAGTTGTTCCCTTTATCTCAGCCACTTTGAAATACATAAGATCCTGTAAAGGGATAACTATAACTATGTATTTTGGCATTTGTAATATGTAGTTACAATATTCACAAAGTAATACTTCAAATTTGGCAAGAAGGGAATGGCGAGATACAGGAATGATGCTCGTAAATTTCACTGGGACTAAGTCAGTATAAAACTGAAGTAGATGATAAGATGTAAATTGTAAGGTCTAGGGAAATTTAAACACACAGTAAAGAATAATTTTAAAATATATATGTATATATATATAATTAATTGGTCAAAAGGTAACAAACTTCCTGTTATAAAATAGAAAAGTCTGGGGATATGCTATACAGCATGGTGAGTATAGGTAACGATATCATATTGTATATCTGAAAGTTGTCAAGAGGAAAAACCTTAAAAGTTCTCATCGCGAGAAAAAATTTAACTATTTGTGATGATAAAGTTTAACTGAACTTATGGTAGTAATCATTCTGCGATATATACATCAAATTGCTAAGTTGTGCACCTAAAACTAATACAATGTTTATGGAAATTATATGTCATCAACAATAATTTTAAAGAATTAAAAAGTTAAATGTTATAATGTAAAATATTGACTTAATATGATAAGGATTTGTTCACACAGTGATGTAGGCCGTCAAGTCCAAAACTTGCAGAGCCAATGTCCAGGTCAAGTTCAAAGGTAGGCAGGCTGCTGTAGGAACAGGAAGAACCTATGTCCCAGTTCAAATACCAGGAGACAGGAGAATTCTCTTTGTTCAAAGAGACAAGATCAGTCTTTTGTTCTGCACAATCCTTCAACTGATTGGGATTAAAGCACATTTGCAAATCTCTGGGATAAACTCCACTTTTTCATGATATATTACCTTCATGATTTATTGCAGAATTTGATCCGGTAAAATAAAACGTTTACCTCCCATGTGTTCTGAAGGAGTATTAGTCTGTACTTTTGCTGCTGTTTTGTCATATTTGTGCTGAGGTTTGGTAGTAAGATAACACTGATCTCAAACCTCCATAAATCTCTGAACGAGCACGTGGTGGCGTTTCTTTCTGTGCATGAATATTTCACACGCACGTGTAAGCACGCATGTACTCTATGAACACATTGATCTTATTTGTGAATGCATGTATGTGTTGGGTATTATTCCACGCTTTTATGTGAGTGCTTTAGCGAAGTGTCAGTACAAGTCTATAATATATATACCAGTCAGTGTGAATACATACACACTCACCCTTTGTTCATGTTTCCTTTGCGTGAGAATGTAATAGTGTGTGCATGTGAATTTACGTGTGTGTGCTCGTCCTTGTGACTGTGTGCATGCATTATACATGTCGATTGTATGTATGAACTTCCGTGTGATTTTAAGCTTGAGGTTCAGGTGCACCACCTACCTTATAGAGTGAAAATTA
Organism: Pteropus medius; assembly: GCF_902729225.1. Taxonomy (NCBI): domain Eukaryota; kingdom Metazoa; phylum Chordata; class Mammalia; order Chiroptera; family Pteropodidae; genus Pteropus; species Pteropus medius. The sequence goes on along the minus strand of NW_024349800.1, from coordinate 58,695,771 downwards.
ATTGTCCACCTCGGAGGAAAAATAATTGAAAATGCGAAATTGTCCTTGCTGAGTATAAACTATGTGCTCCTCTCGCCCGCTCACGTGTGCATCCCTTATTTTTCAGTGCTTTATATAACCTGGTGCTGCCAGGACTGTTTAAGGAATTCTTGCTTCTGGTTCCTTCCAGCGGTCTATGAAAAATTCATATCCAGCTTTTGCAAAGACTGAATCCCACCAAAGATTTTGCTAGGCAGGAGGTGGCAGCTCTGCTCTGATATACACCTATCTCAGAGTAGTCTCTAAATACAGGGGGAAAGCTTTCCCAAACATTTCGATTGTAATTTTTTGATAGAGCTCAGCTTTCAAACTGAGGGGCTATGAATTGTTTTTTTCAATAAGGCAAATGGTTTCTTATCTTCACATTCCCATTTCTTAACTTGTACAAAGATCTTTACAATTTTAAAAATCATCTTCACACATTATCTCATTTGATCTTGTGTGAACTGGTAAAGTTGTTTCATTTCTCTGAGTTTCAGTTTCTATTTATGTTCTACAAAATCGTAATAATAATCACCGCCCTGATCAGGCACAGATGCTGTAAAGATGCAAAGAATATAATGAATTCAAGAGTGTGAAAACTGTAAGATTAATACAAATGTGCAAAACTATAACTTATTGTTATTATTGTCATTCTTATTCCTCTCAATGAAACTGTAAAATAGAGAGTAAAAGGCATTACTCAAAAACTAATTTTATATTTATTGATATACTTGGAAAGCAGAACAATAAGTTATTTTTCTTTATATAAAAGAAAGTCAACCACAGGATAACACATTTGGTTCATTATATTTATAATACTGAATTTAATTAACAGTCAGTGTTAGCAAGTGTGTGGGTAGGTGGCACTCTATTCATTGTTGACATTGTTCGTATATGCTATTTTGCAAACTATTTAGCTATATTTCTCAAAATTTAAAGTCATTCCCATTCTTAGCATCTAAATCAAGGGGGGGGGATCATACATACAAACATACACATATGCATATATGAATCTGCACATATATGCATATTTATACAGGGATTGCAAGTCAATATATATTATATATGTACATACAGATGCATGTGCATGTATATGTAAATATATACATGATGAGACTATGCATGATATATACATATTTGTTAAAATCTTAATAGCTAATTATTAAGAACCAACTCAATGTCCATATGTAAAAGATGATTCCACACACTGTGCTGTCTGCCTAAGAAAATTTTATGAGCCATAAAAACTCATAGATTAGATCTAATCCTAAGAAGAAAAAATAACTACACTATAGTATTGCATTAAGAAAGCAAGTTGCAGAAAATTATGCCTGGTACAAACCCATTCCTTAAAAATATATTTAATGGGAGGTGAACGCACAGTGTAAATATATATGTGCCTTACTGTTTGTTAAAGTGTACAGCTGAAACTTACAGATTTCGTTAACCAATATCACCATTAAAAATAAATAAATTAACTAAAAAAATATATATTTATAAATATAAATATATTGGTTTAGGGACAAAGGTGAGCCCCACTGCTACATAATGCTGCATTGATTGATTTTTATGTTTGAGCATTATTTTTATAATTAAATAAAAATCAATATGATGTAAAAAAGAGTACACTAAAGAAAAGCACTTACGTTTTTACGACACAAAAAGTAAGTCATTAAATTTCTTTAGAGACCATTACATTGTACTGCTAACTAAAAGCAACTGTGTGATCCACCAGTTGGAAATGAATATCTAATAACTGTACTCTAACTCTGGCTCACTCAAAGCCGCCTCGAGGAAGCCTCTGGAGCCAACGGTTTCACCGTCGTCTTTCTTTACAGCTTATTATGGGATTATAACGGCCATCATTTCCTTACTCCTCCTCTGGATTTTTCGTCTGAATGAAAACGGTTTCCTTAATTGGAAGCAGTCTCTTGTGAAATAAAGTAAGCTATGGGAAGAATTTTCTTACGGAACGCAGAGCCTCCAACAAGCTGTATCCCACCGAATGCACAGACCCTAACATTTTCATTCAGGAGAAACTGGGTTAAAAATAAAATTCTAGTAATCTTAAAGTTTAAAAAAAAAAGTGTCCTTAATGGGCAGAGCGAGAGACAAGACTTTGTGCTCTGCGCTTTTCCAAACAGCTCTTTCTCTGTGTGTTTCAGCTTAAACTAGAATTTGCAAGAGCTCAGCCCTGATCTCTGAATCTCGGCCCCTTGGGGAATCCATAGAATATCTTGGGGTGCTCTGTCCTTGCTATCAAGACTAGACCCCTCCACAGAATCTAGATTGATTAAAAGAAGTTCTAAAAACTTGATTAACTAAATTAATGCTTATACATTAAGCTTACTTAGAAAGTAAATTTGATATCTAAATTTCAGCACCCATTAATTTCGACCTAGTCGGAAAGCTTTGAGTTTCTCATTAAGTATGATGTTAGCTGTAGAGTATTTTATATTCTTTTTAAAGTTGAGAAACCCCCTTCTATTTCTGGTTTACTGACAAAATTTATCATGAATGAGAGTGGGATTTTTCTTCAATTATTTTTCCGCCTCTGTTGACATGATCAAATACATTGTTGGTATTATTATTTTGACAAATTTTTATCTTTTAGATTGCTTAAGAATAAGAAAAATACAAAGATTTATTTTACATTCAATCATTCCTGTTTCGATCCTCTTTGTTCCTTTATTTAGATCTGAATTTGTGACCTAGATTATTCTCCTCCTTAACATTTCTTGCAAGGCATACTTACTAGCTACAAATTCCCTCAATATTTGTTTGTCTGAGAAAGTCTTTATTTCCTCTTCACTTTTAAAGGATAATTTTTCATGGTATGGAATCTTAGGTTGAGAATTAGTTCCACTTAATATTTTAAATAGTTCACTCTTTTCTTGCTTGGATGGTTTCTGAGAAGTCAGGTATGATTCTTATCTGTATTCTTCAATAGGTAAGGAGTTTTTTCCTTTGCTTTCTTTCATAATTTTTTTATCCTGATTTTCTATAGTTTGAAAATAATATGCATAGGTGTAGTTTGCATGTTTTTGTTGGTTTGTTTGTTTTCTTTACATTTTTCTTGCTTGTTGTTGAGTTTTCTGAATCTGTGGTATTATGTCTGACATTAATTTGGGGAATTTTCCTGTCGTTATTATTTTAAATATGTCATCTGTTCCTCTTTCTCTTTCTTCTCCTTCAAGTATTCCCCTGAGATGAATGTTACACATTTAGCAGTTGTCCCATGTTCCTTAAATATTGTGGGTTCCCCCCACCCCAGTCTCTGATTCTTTGCTTCTCAGTTTTCAAAGTTTCTATTGCTGTATCCTCAAACTCAGAGATTATTTTCTGATCTATGTCCAGTCTACTAATTAGCCATTCACGACATTCTTCATATTTCTGTTTCAGTGGTTTGTTGTTGTTGCTGTTGTTGATCTCTAGCACTTCTTTATGGTTCTTTCTTAGGTTTGCCATCTCTCTGCTTACATTGCCCCCTGTTCTCGCACGCTGTCTGGTTTAGCCATCAGAGCCCTGAGCACATTAATCACGGTTGTGTAAAATTTCTGGTCTGGTAATTCCAACATCCTGCCATGTCTGATTCTTATGCTTGTTTTGTCTCTTTAAATATTGTTACCTTTTATTTTGTCTTGTACTTTTTCTCTGGATAGCTGGACATGATGTACCCAGTAAAATGATCTGCCGTATTGATACTAATCTCACTGAACACATCTTGAGAAGAAACATAAATTTATATGCATATGTATTTAAGTGTATAGAGCTGTATTAAATACTTACCATGTCCAGATATGGGACTAAGACTTTTATATAATTATAATTATTTTCATACTTTCTCACTTTTTAATATAAATTATTTAGTGACAGGGTAAAACAAAAAAGAAAAAACTATTCGCTTTGAATTTGTTTTTGTGGCAAAGGATATTATCACCTGAGAAAAAGTTTGGTTCCTCTATAAAATGAATGAATTTCCAGATTTAGAATAAGAAAATTCCATACCTGTTCTATTTTCTCATATCTTTTAATGAAAAAAACTGAAGTCCAGAGAGTTTAATTTACTTCGCTATTATGCATTCTATAACCCATTTTACAATTTAAGGAAATAACACAAAGCAACCAGCAATGGAAGAACCCTAACCACTGTGCCTGGACTCCAAGGCCAAATCTCTGTCCAGTGTTATTTATAGTAGATTTTATGGTTCTTTTTCAAACTCTTTGAGATAATTTTATGCTTACAGAAGAGTTTCTAAAATTGTATAGAGTTTTCACATATCCTTCACTCAGTTTCCCCTCATGTTATATCATAACCACATTAAATTAACAAAACTAATAAATTAACATTAATATAATGATACTATTAAACTACAGATCTGAAAATGTCCAGAATAGGCAAACGCTTAGATATAGGAAGTAGACTAGTTACCAGGGGCCGGAGGGAGAGGAAAATGGTGAGTGACTGCTTGATAGGTATGGGGTGCCCTTTTAAGAGGATGAGAATGGTTTGGAACTATGTAGAGATTATTGTTGCACAGCACTGTGAATGCACTAAATGTCACTGGCCTGCACACTTTAAAATGGTTAATGGTAAGTTATGTGAATTTTACCTCAATTAAAAAAAATGGTGATAGTGAAACCGTTAGAGTAGACTCTTACAATAATCCAGATGAAAGAAAATACTAGTTTAGACTATCCTGGGATCAAAGAGGATGGAGAAATTTGAGATGTAAGGTTTTTTTAGGAAGGAAATTTGATATGATTGGTGATGGCTTAGGTATGGGAGTATAAGACAACATGGATTATTTATAAAACGACTATTTCCATGGCTCACATACTAATTACGCCCTTCTGGATAATCTTCTATCATTTTTGACATTATTCTAGTAAAACATGTATAACGGGAAATCATAATGGAGTGTACATTTGTTTACCTTGATCTACTGTAAGGTTCCAAAGCATACATTGACCTATTAATTTTTGTATTTCCATTGTGTTTCTCAGTGTTTTTGTATCTGTGATGTATATGTCTGAGAATATTTATAAATTTCTTAGCAGTCTTTTGTTCATGAATATTGAGAAGATTAAATTAAACAGAAAACAAAACATTAGTTATAATTAGTAATGTAATTATGATATTCATAGCTACCAATATTATGTCCATAAATAAGACTGAGTTGATAAATAAGTAAATGCATATAGAAAATGTCTTTGCTCTTGCGATGATTTAATGGATGAAACATATTTACACCAAATTCTCATTTTTGCATTCCTCTAAAACAGCCTTATTTCTCATTTGCCAGAGAATAAATGGCTTATCAGAATTGAAAAGCTTTAATATTATAAATATTTCAGCTCTTTTGAAATTAGTCTGCAAATGTAATCTTAATCAAATCTCAAAATATAGTTTGAATATACATAAAATAATTTTAAATATGTCTGTAAGATTAAATGTAGTCTAATTACTAGAATATCAAGATATTTTTGAGATTAATTATATTAAATAGTCATAAAAATTTACATGCCCCATGGCCATGTGGGAATGGACAGACACATCAATGAATATAATTGGAAATTCTTAAAAAGACATTATGTATAGAATTTAACAAATTTTAAAATGTCATTTAAAACTGATAGTCAAGTAATGAATTATTCAAAAATGATTTTGGGACACCTACTGTTTAGTAGAAAAAATTGACTAAACCAGCTATGTATTTCAAATTTATGTTAAAATAAACTAAATATAGTTTATATTTAAAAAAAATAAAAGAAGCAAGAGAAAGTATAATGAATATTTTTGGTATAGTCTTGGAATATAGAAGGCTTTTTAAAGCACACCAGTAAAAGCAGATACCATTAAAAATTACTTATTAGACTTCATACATAAATTTTTAAATAAATAAAAATACTAAATTGAATAAAAATGGTAAATCGAGAAAAATATTGCAACATATATAAAATAAGAAGGTTGGTTACCTTTTGCACTAAAAGTTATCAAGAGTCAGTGATAGAGTTGTTCCAAAGGATAACTTGAATGTATATCTTAAATTCTACATAACAGAGATATCATCAAATTAATACTTCAACTTACAGACATTTTCCTCAAGAAATTATCAGATAAGGAAAAGAAATATAGTATACATATTCCCATCATGATGTTGTTAAAAGTAGCAAAGTAAAATTAGAATCAGCACAAATATTCAAAAGTATATCACAGATTACATGAATTGAATTATCATATAAGCATAAAATAAGAGCTTATGAAGAAATATGAAATAATAGTGCAGATATATACTGATACATATAAAATGATTATATCATTAATATTGAAAAGCAGATTTCAATATATTTTGTATTTCGTATATGTGTGTGCAAGTATGCATAGATAAAATAAATGAAAATGTATAGACTGATACTGAAAAATAAATGTGTACACATACTTACATACGCATGTATATACGTATGTACCAGTGAGTTCAGATATAGATATATGGAGAGATGCAGCTTCATCTCATAAATTAACATGTTAACTATGCTTAATTCAGAGTGGCATGTTTAGGAATGACTTTATTATTACTTTTACTTTTGCCCTTATTGGCTTGTCTATAATTTAATTTTTAATAATTCAGCATAGTGAGAAAGATATGCTTTTATTTGTTAACTTGAATTTTAGAGATAGTTCCTTAACTCAGCATTATCTACTCCAGGAATGAGTTCATATTTGAAAGCTTCCCAGTAAAAGTCAACAATCTTAAGGCGGCTGCTATAAGAGTTTCCATTATCTTTAGCTCTGAACAACACCAGAGGCTTAATACAAAGAAATAAAAATGTCTTTTTATTGGTAAAATTGGTGGTTTCAAGATATATAGATTAGCAACAAAGTAATAAGCAGGAGTTCTCACCCTTGTGTGAACTGGATACAAGAACAGAGTGTAGGCATTAGCCTGTGTGCTTGAGAGTGACACCTGAGGCTTGGTTCTGAAACAATCATTTGTCCAGACACTGACTCACAGAATTTTTGTTGCCTGAATCCAGCTGAGGTTAAGTAAGTTATGGCACTAAAAGATGGCCTTATTTGCTTTGGGAGAACCTTTCATGCCAGGAGCTACTGGTGCATTTTAAATATGAAAGAACCAGAGCCTCACTAAACCTACAGTGCAATGCAAAATTATGGTGGAGTTAATGCCCAGAGGGGTATACTGAACAGGTAATTGACCCCTCCTCCCCAAAATGAACTGGGAGTCTGTGGATAAATACACCAGGATCCAGCTACTATGCCTCCTCCAGCGGAATCATTTTGAGGCAGAACCCTAATAAATACACAAAGTGATTGTTGTTAATATCCACCTCAATTGTTTGGTGATTGAAAAACAGTTTTTGAAAGGATTCTATGCCCTAAATTGAGAGTTTTTTACTTAATGGGTCTATTGTGTGTTTTATTATAAGGAAAAAGATTGTGGGTTTGGAACTGAAGTATTACGCATTGTAATTTTCCCATTTTAATAAGAAAAAATATTATTCCAGGATCTACTGTTATAAATAAGAACTGATTTTCAGAAAAAGATTGCTGATGATACGTGGCAGTTATCTATATTAATAGGAATTAAGTAAAGTATAAAATGGATCACACAGTGACTAAGAAGTATTTACTGCAGGAATGCAAGGATGTTTTTCTACCATGAGAAAATATATGAATGTAACTTACACATTAACAGATTAAAGAAAAAGAAATCATTTAAATATTTCGGTAGATACTAAAAAGGCATTCACATTGTTCAGTAGAATTTATTTTTAGAACAATAAAAAAGAATTAGAAAACCAGAAATAAGTAACTTGATTACCTGATACACATACAAAAATCTAACATGTTCTCCTTGGAAATTACTAAATTTTTTAAATTTGTAGTCACGTTTAGCAAGGTTGCTGGACACAAGGTCCATTAACAAAAGTTGACTGCAAATATATATACCTCAGCTAAAAATGTGAAAATGTAAACTGAAATAACAGGTTTTTAATAGTGACAAAAATATAGGGTGTTTAATTTCACAAAGCACATATTGTTTCTCCGAGAATTAAGTTAAAATTGTCCATGTTCTTGGATAGAAAGTTTAGTATTCTAAACATGACTGTTTTCTCTACATTAATTTAAAGATTCAATGCAGTTCTAATAAAAATTGCAAAATTATAAAAATTACTAAAAAGCATAACAATACTGAAATGCAGGAAAATAACATGCTCATGAAAGGAAATCTCATTTTTTAATCTCATAATAATCTTTATGCCTATCAATATATTTGCTGTAAATTTTTCAAATAGAACTCCATAAATTAATCCTGAGTTTAAAATAAATGGGTAAATGGCCAAAAAGAATAACTTTTTATAAGAGAAAAGAAGCGTTATATTCATAGATATCTGTCCTTTACTTATCCTGTTCAATTTTTTCTTTCTTCACTAATAGCTTGGTTGAGGATATTACACGGATGACATATTGTCAAATTCACCCTTGGTGTATAGCTATGATTGTTAGGTTACATGTCACACCAGAAAGTCCAGATCCAAAATGCTTTTGACAGGTTGGAACAAGAGGTTATATTTCTTTGAAATGTAACATGGAAAATGAAAAATTATACATGTGAGTTTAAAATGTCTATGCAAAATTGTAGAATAGGGCAATGTGATGGTTTTCCCAGTGTCTCCCACTAACTAGGTTAGAAGCAGACTTAAAGGTCGTTTTGGAGGCCATTTCTCATCACCTGCACACAGTTCAACAACGCAAGTTCCCCAGGAGACAAGATACAACGGAAGTTCCAGTCAGTTCCATGCATCTTATTTCTTATTTTTACCACTTTTTTCTGTCCTAGGTAACTGAGACATACAAACTAGATAAAAAATGTGAAAGTTCTCTTTATCATACTCTTTTCTGAAAATGACCTCAGAAACATCTCCAGACCCCAATTTTTGTCAGTGTCACTCAAAGTTCTCTCCTCAAGTAGTTAGGGAAACCAAACCCCAAAGAGAAAAAGGTAGGAAACAAACAAACAAACAAAAAAGAGTGGAAGACAGGAAAACGAAGCTTAAGTAGTCTCCAGATTCCTTTGGACCAAAGCTCTGAGTTCATCCTCCCCCAGATATCTTAGCTTCCGGCACTTTCATTTCCTTTGCTTTTAACAATGTGATGTCACTTTTCCACTGACTCATTGTGAAAAGAGGGAAGAAAAGCGTAGCCTGCATCCGCAGCTCTGGGATACAGGTGGTCTGCTTTTGAACTTCACTAGACAACAAATCATTTGCCAGCTTTCAGGAGCTGGCTAAACAGTCATCTTCTTTTCTTGTAGGAAATTGATATTCAAGAGACTGATTAACTAGACCAGATCATCAATAGCATTCATTTTCAGAATACTATTTAGGAGTCATTTATAGGTAGTGGGTTCGGAGCTATCCACAAAATTGGGAAGGTAAGCTCTGGATGTGCCCTTGACCCCGAGATTTCTTGGTTTTTAACAACACAAAATTTTTGTAATTCTCATCAGGTCTGTTGCTACGAATTGAAGGCAAATTCTATTGCTTTCTTCACAATGCAAGCATTAAACTTCTGGCTTGGTGACGCTTCATGTGGTTTATTAAACACTACTTCAGAAAGTAAATAAACACAGGAGGAATACCATATTAAGTAAAGTATAATTCATTCCCACCTAACTGCAAGTTTATTCAATTAAATTGCTTTTGACTTAGATGTCACCACTTAAAATTTCAATAAGTAACTTGTTCAAGCATTGGAAAAATTTCAGCATTTGCAAAGAAATCTTTTGCCTTGCCTTTCTATATTCCTAAACCAAACTCAGAGAAAGTAGTCTAGTTGATAATATATACCAGTTAATAATAAATAACCCTGTTATTTATGTTCTGATAACACTCCGGTGATAAAAGCTTATGGATCTCATAGTGGCTAGACATTTATCTAACTTAAAAAATGACCCTCTGCATGAGTCTAGTAGCCACTTGACATCACATGTAGTTATTACAATATTATTGACTATATTTCCCATGCTGTACTTTATATCCCTGTGACGATTTTGCAACTGCCAATTTGTACCAGTATGCTTTACACCTGAAATTAATATAATATTGAATGCCAACTGTACTTGAAAAGTAAAAAATAAAAAAATCAATTATGGTATCATATCCCTAAATATGTGTTTAGATTACACCAAAATTTGAAATATCGTATACATTTAAATGGTTATGGATCTCACTTTAATAATGTCAAGTGTGCGTGTATGTGTGAACAATTCAAACTTTTATCACGTAAGTCAGTCTGATATTTTAAAATCACTCAGCGCTTACTTGAGGTTCTTTGTGTGTGAAATAATTAAAAGGATTTACCAACTCATTTCTATGATATTTTAAAGCTCTAATTATGCATGCCTAGAGACTAACTATTATGAGAGTGAATATCTGGAAGCCATTACCTAAATTGTTAATAAAAAATGACTTCATTGGTTATTATTTAATGTTATTATTATTATTTAATGTTAAACCCTATGTTTTTAAGAGCCAAGTAGCCTGGATTTGAATCCTGACTTCGACATGTCGAGGGCTCTTTATCTTGGGAATTTAACTTAACTTCTGTATGCCTTTATTAATTCAGCTATAAAATTTCAAATATAGTATACGGTTTGCCAGCATTGTGGTGAGAATTAGGCAAAATTATAAACCTAAAGTTCAAAGCACAATGTATAGTACATAATATGCTCTTAAGGAGTGTGAATTCCATTCTAGGAAGGATTGCTTTAGGAAAAGATCATTTGAAAAAATACACATCTCTAACTTTGGTAAACCTGCAATAGCAGATAATGTTTAATGTTACTTAATAACTATTATAATTAATTCTAGTATTCAATGAGAAGTAGTTGTCTTCCATTTTTCAGATAGTAGAAACTTATAAATCAATTTATTGTTTGGTTCTGGTTGTGTTGGTTGTTGTTTCTCATTTCTTTTAGAGATCCAGGAAGCTTAGAACCAAAAATTATGCTAAACTACACCAAAAGTCTCATCCCAAATTCTTTGCATCTTACTTTTCTCCCTCTAGAGAATTCTTTGTTTCTCAATCCTTGTATTTAAGTGTTCATTTCTATAATCTACCTCATATTTTTTCTATCTTTAATCTTAACATTAGAAATGGCATGATTTATAGCAAAATAAATCAATACAAATTTCGAAATAAATTTTCTTATTCAGGGGATGGAAGTTCTGATGGAGAGAGGAAGGAGAAAAAAAAAGCAACATCATGTTATATTGGTCGCTGACTAGATTAAGAGCTACAGCTAGGTAATAGTGGAGGAAATTTGGGTACAGTGAGTCCTCACTTAATGCCATAGGCTTTGGAAACTGAGACTTCAAGCCAAACATCCTGTAACGAGACCAATTTACCACAGGCTAATCAAGAGTTATAAACAAGATATAAACAAGAGTTAAGTTCTTATAGCATATTTCTGGTCACAAAAACATCACCAAACTTCTTAATAAAGACCAAAAACACATCTAATATTAAACACTGAAATAATTGTGAACTATATATACATTTAAGGAAGAGGAATACAAACAAGGGAGATAAGTGTTTTTTTGTCAACTCCCTTATTCCAGTTCAGGGGAGCAGATGGCTGGAGCCTCTTCCTGCAGCTCAGGGTGCAAGGAGGAGGGATCCCTCCCTGGACAGGACACCGTTTCATCGCAGGGTGAGCCACTCACACTGGGACAACTGAGACACGCCAATGAACCTGATGCACACGTCTTTGAGACTTGGGGGGGGAAACCGGAGTCCTTGGAGAAACCTGCACAGACATGGGGACCCGGAGGACAAGCAGACTCCACACAGACAGTGGCCCTGGCCAGGAGCCTATCTCTTTTTTGCTTCTCATCAATCGTACAATGAAATGACATTGAACTCAAATGACGTTATTAGAAGACCTGCTGTATTGTAAGGCCTGAACAAAATTCCATGCGCTTGACATCTTTGAGCCTCACCGAGCCCTAATGATCTAGCCAAGAGTCCTCTGCTCTCTCCACCTGTGCCCGCACCCCGCAGGAAAGGCTCCACACTGGGCAGACTGGACCAGCTATCCCCAATCCAGGCCTCGACCTGATGGATTTCACCTCCCTGCTAGTGTGAGAAATTATTCAGAAAATCAATCACTTCATCCCACAGGAACCTCACCCTCTTGTCACTAAAAAGCCTGTGGGTCACAGTCCCAAGTGCAGCCTCATGTGGCCCTCCTACCCCAGGCTGTGAGTATATGTGACTAAAAATCCACCCTCAGTCTCATCTGTCCAGTGTTAGGTGCCAGGTCTCTGAATACTGGTGGGTGCGTTGGAATAGGGATAGAAAACAACCAGAGAGAAACCCCTGATGACATCCATAATGTAGCATTTTCTATCCTCTTTCAAATAGATATTGTTGAGTTTTGGTAAGGTCAGTTTTTGGTCACCTTATTATTTCCTCCACCGGTTTAGAAATTAAGGTTTGCATTTTTATCGCTATAGAGACTGCTCTTAAATTTTAATACAGATAGAGTCATATCATAGCCTAGATTTTATGCCCATCTTCTGGGTGGGGCGGGGGGAGGAGATGTAAAAAAAAGTGTGATGTCTATTTTATTCATATATTATTTCACGTATGCAATATAATTTATGAATAATATAGAAGTTCCACATAACTAAGATTATTTAATGAGATATTATTTTTTCATAAATTCATTGCTGTCACCTCTGCCTTTCCATCTTTGTTCTGAGTCCTGTAGGCACTTAGCTGTCTGGCACCTGCACGGTCATCAAACTCGGAGCTACCTCTCCCTGTTTATCACCCCAGAGCTGCTTGTCTGATGATTCAGCACCCACTTACCAAGGAGAGTCTGCATTATGTTTCTTGAACTGATAGCTATTTTTCTTATTTTTCTCAAAGCTTACGTTTTATCAGGGCTTTGTTGCTTTGTCATCTCGATTTACTATTAAATTTTATCCAGAAGTGTTTTCTCTTTGATTTTGGGGATGATAAGACTGATCCTGCAGAAATTAATAAATCCATCTTAAGAGGAAATAAACGCTGGATTCGGGACAATTTGTGATAAATCAGACTGAAATACTTAGTGTTATCCCTAGATAAGGATCCAGTCATTCATGTAAGGAATGAATATTATCACCTCTTACGTGCCCAGCTCTGTGTGAGGTGCTAGGGAAAATGCAGAGACACTTTTGAAAGTGACTAATACTCAGTCCCATACTCCAGCCATCCTTTCATCTGCCTGAGGAATAGACATGTTAACACATTATATCACACCACAATTAATCTCCCGATAGTGGCTCATACTGGATGTCATCTGTATGTTTTGACGGGATAAAAACAAGTGATTTTCTCTGCCTCCATTGTAGAAAGTTGGAAAAAGCTATATGGTGAAGTAAATCTTTGAACTGAGCCTTGAGGAGTTAATAAGATTTAGCCAAGTGGAGGAGAAGAAGAGAGGAATGTGGAAGGGAATGAGTGAGCAAAGGCCAAGGGCGTGGTCCTGCATCACTCACTCACCAAATGATGGTTGAGCGACCCAATAAACGTGACCTAAGGATGTCCTTTGGGCTCAATTTGAGTAGGGTGGCTATAGGAGAGACGAATCCTGCTGCCGGGGATGTCACATGATGTGGGGGAGGGAGAATAAATCAATCAAGGTGCAGCCAGCTGCACGGACGGACACACATGCAGACCTTCCAGGTGTCTGGGTGATGTGAAGACAGCTGCAGCATTGCTAGTGTAGACAACTGCTTTCCTCAATAATGAAAATACAGCAGAATCTCAGTAGGATCTAGTGAAATCTTTCTAAACACCGGCTTCCCAAGGCCTCTATGCTACCTCCTACCTCTTGCCCATATTAAAAGTGCTTTTCATTTGCCCCGAATTCACTTTATCCCTTGCGTTTCTGAGGTGTGCCCAGTTCGCTTTATAGTCCTGTGTGCACGCATTTGCTGCTGGCGGCATCAGATTCACCTTCGGTCCTGAGTGACAGGTTTGTGAAAGAACCCAATTAGAACCCAGTTAATGAGCCCTCCATGGGCTCCTCTAATAGCCAAATGACTGTTTATTTTTATCTTTTGAATTAGGAAAGAAACTACAAGTCCAGGAAGAGTTGAGAATAAAGAAGCACTAATTGAATCAGAAAAGCAAGCACCTGTGCTCCTCAACCTATATTTATTTATATGCTTTAATCTGATGTTGCTTAAAAGGTGCAAAGTGTTTTAAATGTGCTAATTATGTGCCATAAGAAAACAGACTCTGAATAAAAACTAAAAATTCACAGCAGCAAGAAAAAAAATCAAGGAATAAAGGAATTCTATAGTCTTTTGCCCTGGAGTACTTTTCGTATGAAGATCCCGTATGAAATATTGCATTTATTAGAAATCTAGAGTAAAAGTGAGATAGATTCACAGGGTGTTATTTGCAAATATTTACATATTTGAGTGAAAAATATTAGCCAGTAAGTGAAAAACCCCGAATTGTCATTGAAAAGTCATAAAGAGGGTCTGCTGTGTGCCTTTTTTCTTTTACGGTTCCTGAGAAGCAGCTGTTAGGGGCTACGTTTGATGGTACAGGAGCTGGCTCCAATGACAGGCCACTGGGACTCCAAGGTGACAATCATTTTATTTTAATTGTTTCTAAATGTGCAACGACTGCAGGAGTCACTAACAACGTGAATATTTAATAACCCACGATTACCGCGTACCCTTCTGCCTTTCATCCTCCTCACAAACATAGTCGCCAGCTGTCTGCTTTTCATCCGAGAGCTCCGATGGTCGTGAATGAATAATGGGTTATGGGGAGTGGGAACACACAAATCGCTTCCTGCATCCAAGAATGCAGAACTGTTTGAATTTGATCTACAGGAAGAGGTAACCAGAAAAAAAAAAAACCAAAAAAAAAAAAAAAAAAACCTTCAACATTTGACACTCTGAGATAGACTGTCTTTGAACCTTTATTTATTCCTGTCATGGCAACACGCTCTCCCAGTCCAGAGTCATGTACTTATTAAAACTGGTCATCGGTGATCATACAAGTATTTTCTTGCTTCTGTTAGTTCAACCAAATTTCTCATAGCTAACAAACTTTTAGCCACGTGGGGTTCAGAAAGACTTACAGCACCGGTATTAACTAAGGATCTGTCCTCCAGATGCTTTCTGCATATCTCCCCTTTCAATATTGCCTTTTTTGCATGCTGGATGCCATTTTTCAGTCCACCACAGGAGTGCTGGCTGATTTTGATACGTTTCTGCAACTTCTTTCTACATATCTCAATTATGCCGTGATCGGCACTGCCATCTATAGAATGGACATGCAGGCCTATTATTCTAGAAAGACACAGAGACAAAAGGGACAGATGTACATGGCAGTTTCGCCCAGGGAAAAGAATGTCATCTAAATTAAGACAATTAGTTTGGGTTCATACAGCGATCTGTAACTTAAGGATCTTCATGTGAATAGTGACAAAATGCTGGATTTCAGGTGTATTCTTCAGGCATACAAAATACTCAGGCAGGCAAAAATGTATGTTTCATGAAAAATATTAAATTAACGGGCTCAAATTAAAATTGTGGCTTGTCCTCACTTTACGCACCACAACATTCTTCGAAAAATAGTTGACCCAAATGGAAAGACTTCTTAAAACGAGAAATAGCCTGATGAGTTACAGCGTACAACTTATGAATATAAATAATGGAAAAAAATGAGAAGAGTAAAGGAAATGAATACAGGGCAGCAACCATGTATCGGAATGGAATTAAACAAAAAGTAGGGAAATAATTCACACTAAGTGTTTTACATGGCCTCAGAGATATTAAAGAGATTGCTTAACTGAAGAAAAAAATCAAAGAATAAAGTAAAAGAAAGGAAGGCATTTTTTTGGTGGCAGAGTTTAGGAAACTAAATAGAAAAAAACAAACATCGAGATGAAAGTCACATTAGAACAACAAATTAATAAAAAGCCCAACTCACATCAATCAGGGAGAGAGGGTACAGGTTGAAAAAACATCTAAAGCATAATAAAAATAACAAGAGGCAGATGATATAATTCATGACATTACAGGGATGTTGAAAGGCAGACTAGACTGTCTGGGATCAAACCACATATCAGCTATTTATTGGCCAAGTGTCCTTGGCTAAGTTCTTTAACCTCTTGTGTCTTAAGACCTTTATTTATAACATGAGGATACTGATAAATCTGCCTTTTAGGTTGTTCCACACACATGGTATGAGACAGTGAATGTGTGACATTTTACACAGTGTCTGACGTGCAGTCACAAATGTTAGTTAATATACAAAGAACAAGAATAAGATAAAAAAAAATCCACATTATCCATAAGAAAAATAACAAATAAAATTGAAAATCTTTTCACAAATTAAGATTTTTGACTCTGAGGCATGAAAGGGCATATCTTATTCTAGGAAATGTCGATAGAAAATTCTCAGTTTCATAGCTTATCCTGAGGAAGTTGCTGAATTTCCAGAATAAAAAAGAAAATTTCAAGCACGATACAGAAAATGATGCATAAGATTTAAAAAAAAAAAAGAAGAAGAAGAAGAAATTCTTTTTTCATGCTAAATTTCAAAAACAGAACACGATAGGACTTCCTTTCAGAGGTCCCACAGAAAAAAAAGAAATCATAAACCAAGGACTTCAGGCCCCATGGAGATAGCCTTCAAGTGTAAAAGCAACACAGGAAGAATAAATCCTTTTGAAGATAATCTGTGTCTTGTCTCTTTAGTATTAAATTTGTCTTCCTCCCTCACCCCAAGCAGATCATAAAAGAAAAACTAGGAAGACATTATTTATTGAATGTCTACTGAGGAACAGGCACTTTACCTGCCTTATCTCTAATCCTGGCAGTTTTTTTCAGTGTTAATCCCCCTAATGATGCAGCTGATATTTGGTAAAGCTACGCAACTTTCTAAGTAGCTATCACTGCAGATCAGCAGAGCAGGGGTTCAAACGTCCATCCACACGCCTCTAAAACTAGCATTCTTCAACTCACTTTACTACAAGTTAGATTTGACTCCTGTTTCAACACTTACTAGCTGAGTGAACTTGAAAATAAACTCTCTGAGACTCATTTTCTTCATAGGTATAATAGATCCTGTGTCATAGATAGACTGTATCATGTTATAATAATTATATATATGTTTACATTTATATGTTTACATTAACATTTCCACCTTTAATCAGATATAATTGACAAATAATAACTGTCTATCTTTAGAGCCACTTTGGAGGACTGACGGTCTCTTACAAGACTAAACCTACTCTTAGCATATGATCCAGCAGTGACACATCTTGTTATTTACCCAAAGGAATCAAAAACATATTTCCACACAAAAATCTGAACATGAATGTTTACAGCACCTTTATTCATAACTGCCCAAACTTGGAAACAACCAAGACGTCTTTCTGTAGGTGTATGGATAAATAAACTATGCTATATCCAGACAATGCGGTATTATTCTGCCCTAAGAAGAAAAGGGTCATCAAGCCATGGAAAGATATGAAGGAACGTAAATGCATATTGCTCAGTGAAAGAAGCCAATCTGAAAAGTGTACATGTGAATGATTCCAACTAGGTGACATTCTGAAAAAGAAAAAACTGTGAAGATAGTAAAGAGATCAGTGGTTTTTAAAAAAGTGTTGGTGAGTAGGGGTTGCGGCAGGGGAAGGAGAGATGAATAGTTGGAGCACAGAGGATCTGTAGGGTAGTGAATACTCTGGATGATGCCATAATAACAGATACATGTCATCATACATTTGTCCAAACCCATAGAATGTACAACACCAAGAATGAATCTCAATGTAAACTAAAGACTTTGGATGATAGTGTCAATGTAGGTTCATCAACTGTAACAAATTTACCGCTGGGTGGGGGAATATTGGTAATGGGGAGGGTATGCACTTGGGGACAGGGATTATATGGAAAAATCTCTGTACCTTCCTCTCAATTTTTCTGTGAACCTTAAACTGCTCTAAAAAAATAAAGTCAATTAAAATATTGTATATATATTTAAGAAGTATAACATGATGTTTTGATATATGTTTACATTGTGTAATGATTACCACAATCAAGTCAATTAACACATCCATACATAGTCATTGTGTTGCTCTCCCTCCTCCACTTTTATTTGGTGGTGAGAACACATAAAATCTGCTCTCTTGGCAAATTTCAAACATGCAATACCGTATTATAAATTATAGTCACTATGCTGTACTTTCGATTTCCAGAACTTATTCATCTTGTGTAATTGAAATTTTTAAGATCAAGGGGCCAATTCATCAAGAGGATATAGCAATTATAAATATATATGCACCTAACATCAGAGCCCCTAAATATATAAAACAAGTGCATGCAATACTTAAGCAGTTCCCAGCCCATATTGTGTTCAATGAATATTAGCAGTTGTTTTTACTATTATTATTGCTCTCTGTATAATTTGATGTGAAATTAAATAAGATCATAGTGTGATGTTCCAGGCCAGGAAGGGGCACTCGATTTATAGCAGGTCCCTTGCCTAATGCTGGCAAGGCCAACGAATGGACATGAGCATGGCACCCATTCACGTAGGGAGATTTTGCTACTCGACTCCTCTCCCAGAGCCAGCTTTTGTAGCTGTGGTTGGTCAGCCAGAGGTAATGGATCACAGACCAGAAATAAATGCCTTTCCCCAAAACCACATGTTAGAAATGGTAGATCACAGTGCTTCCTTGCTAGCTGTAGGTAACCACAAGCTAAAGAATCATCTAGTCTTGGGAGTTAAACCTAGAAAAAGAAAAGAAAAAGGAACATGTATGATGTTTCCTCAAGTCGATTGTCAAGGTAAAATGATATTTTCTATACTGTTGTTCCAAAACATCTTTTAGGGAGAAAGCTCATCCAGTTCCGTGGCTAATTTCATATGAACTCCCTCTGATAATGCCCACATCTGTTCGCTCATTGGAGACAAAGTTGAATGCAACTTGGAATCAGCACTGGGAACATATTTGGATGAGACACGCAATCCTCCTGGATCGGTTGCTAATCTACCTTTGCCAAACTTCACTAGTTTTAGCTGAGCGAACAAGGATACAGTATCTGAGCTGGCGGCTGAGAAATTCCCAGGAAAGTTCTGGTGTCCCAGCTGTCCTTTGAAAGAGCTGGCGAGTTGGAGATGACTGGAAATAAGCCTGATTTCCAGAGCCCAGCTGTGCTGGGCACACAGACAGACTGCAGATGGGGACAGTCAGGCTGGGAAAGCTGAGCGGCCAGGACCTCACAGCTGGAGGCCAGAAGGAAGAGAGACGTGGAGCCCTGACAGCTACTGTGCAGTGTGGGCAGTGGAAGTTGGACTCAGTCTCTGTGTGCATTGGAGCGTCAGACAAAAAGAAAGAATTTATGGATTTTGCAAAGGGTTCAAAGTGCCTTCATTTCTATCTGCAAGGGAGAGGAGAGGGAAAGCCTGTTTGATCGCAACTTTGAGAAGCTTATCTTTGCTTCTTTAACTTCTTTCCCATTTGTACATCTCGCTCTCCTTCTGGGTCCCATTATCCTTCTTCCTGGTCTCAGAAGGGAAGACAATTTTGTTGGAATTATGTAGTTTTGTTTAGCCAACTCAGTTTGATGTTTCTGTTATCCACAAATTTAGGATTCTAAATTATCAGAAGGAACTTTTTAAATGAGTAGGTCAAGTAAAAAAACCAGTATACTAAATGTCATTTTTTCTGTTTTCCTCTACTACTATATGTTTGCACGATGTTGGTTCAACTACCTTCCCTCCCTGAATCTTAGTCTTTTCTCCACTGAATGTTCTATCGGAGGCCTCCTTATCTCTGAGGACTTTTGGGTGCAGGCTCCATATGCTTTTATGCTGGACCCAGAGCAGACATTTGAAAGAGTATGATGGTTTTAAAAGTCTGGAGATGAGACATAAGTTAGGAAACCGTAGCTCCTCTGGGGTGTTCAATTAACTTAGACGAACTATCATTTATGTCAGTTGACCGTAGTTTCAGGCTGGGTAGTACAATCTGGACCATCTATTAATACTTTAGAATATACCATCCAATACACACATTTGAAAAAAAAAAAATATCATGAGGACTCTAATCTGACAAGTGAACCAGAAATCAAGATAGAAAAAGAGGAGGAGAGAAAAAATTCGTGTGCAATAAAATTAGCAAAAATATATGCATGTGTTTGTATATATGTGTGTGTTTATATATACAAATATATACGCATAAGTATACATATGTATGTATATATAAAGTAATATACGTATATTAACAGATGATTTTATATAACACTGAGTTATGGTTATATAATTGATAAATAATTGTGAGATGTTTTAAGTTCTTCAAAGGTAGATCTTTTGTGAAATTTCTTTACTGAAATATCCGTGTCACTGAGTACCTTATCTAACACATGACAGGTATTCAATAAATATTATTAAATAGAAGAATAATACATATTGTGGTGAAATTCTATTAGTAGTCTGATTTATCTCAGCAAAACCAAGAAGTAGGTATGATACAAAAACATTTCAAAAATCTAGTTTAGAGAAGCAGCATTACTGGCCTTGGTCCTTCACACTTCCCTGAACCTACACTCTCATCATGGCCTCATCCTGTGCAAAATGTACTTTTCTTAATGAAAAAAGGAACAATTCAGCAGGAAGACACAAGAATTACAAATGAGTATGTGCCTAACAACAGAGTCCAAAAATATACGAAGCAAAGCTCATAATTTTAAAGGGCGAGATAAACATTTCCACAATCCAAAGGAAAGATTTTAACACCCTTCTCTAAGCAATTGTTTAAACAACCAGACCAAAAACAAAGTCATTCGGACAACATCATCCATCTCCTTGATCTAATTGGTATATGTAGATTACATCCAATAACAGCAAAATGCACATTTTTTTCAATTACTTTTGGTATATTTGCCAAGACTGACCATTTACTAAGCCAGGAAAAAATGCCAATGCATTAAAAAAGGCTGAAAAAATTAAAATATAGAAAATATATTCTCTGACCACAGTGGAACTAAATTACAAGTTTACTGAAATAAGCTGTCTAGGACAACTCCGAATATTTTTTAATTAAACACATTGTAAATAGGTCATGAATCAAAAAAGTTGCAAGAGTAATTAGAAATATTTCTAACTGAATAACAATAATGCAACACAAAAATATCTGTGGAATGCAGCTAAAATAGTGCATAGAAGGAAACTTAGTTTTACATTATTATATTAGAAGAGAATATAGGTCTATAACCAGTGGCCTCAGTTTTAACATTTTACAGAGAAAGGGAAAATATAATAGGAAAGTGAGCCCAAGGTAAGTGAAGCCAAGATAAGTAAAAGACAGAAAATAGCAAGGTAAGACAGAGATAAAAAGAGAAAGAAAAAAGAAAAAGAAAAAAGACAGATTTCAAAATTTAACACACCCAAAAGCTGTTTTTTGCAATGATCAACTAGACTAATAAAGTCCTTCCAAAGTCCTTCCTTGATATCTTAGGCCATTCCAAGTTGGTTACTATCTTTTTCACTTGCTTTGTTCCCATCTAGAACACCTTTCCCCCATGATTGGCACCGGCTTCAAGTCTTAGATATCTTATTAATCATCTAAATTTCACATACAGTTTCCTGAACAACCTTGTCTAAAGTGACCACTCCCCCTTATCCCATTCGTCTCTGGTCCTATGCTCAGCTTTCTTCAAGGTATCTATCCCTTACGTCACTCATATTACACATTAAGCTGTACATTTTATAACTTGCATCTCTTTTCTCCATTAGAAATACACTTTGCAATTTTTATTCACATCTGTATCTGTACCACATTGAAAAAATTGTTTAATAAATATTTGATAAACAAATTCAGTAGTAATTGTCTCCTTGTTCCTCTCTGATTACTCAGGGACCACCACACCTCATGGTTTTAAATATTTTACTGTATACCATTTTCAGGTATACACTTTATCTAATTGAGTTTTCTACTTCTGCACTGTGGTGTGCAATATGGTAGCCACGAGCCATATGTAGCTATTTAAATTTAAATTAACTAAAAAAAAATTTTTTTAATGCATCTCTCCATTCGTTCTGGCCACCAGTGCTTTATAGCTATATGTGACTAGCGGTTATCATGTTAGACAACAAAGAAACAGATTTCCAGAGTCACGGAGAGTTCTATTAGATAGTGATGTTCTAGACCAGCGGTCCTCAACCCTTTTAGCACCAGGGACCGGTGCTCCTATGAGAACCTAATGCCTGATGATTTGAGGGGGAGCTGAGGCGGTGATGCTCATGCTGGGGAGCAGCTGCAGACACAGATGAAGCTTCACTCGCCTTTCGTCTCTCACCTCCTGCTGTGTAGCCCAGTTCCTAACAGGCCACAGACCCATCGGTACCTGTCCATGGCCCAGGGGTTGCAAACTCCCGTTCTGGACAGTGTATACTCCACTAGAGCTAACTTAATGCTAGGTTTACATCTAACTAGAAAGTATTTATTGTCTACTGTGTGCCAAGCAGTAGACAAATTTAAATCTCATCTCTTAAGTGTGATCAACTTCAAAATCTCATTTTGGTTGCATTATACATTCTTACAAGAAAAGCAACATTAAAAAAAAAACAACATAGACAAAGTGTTCCTAAATTGTTGTTTCAGAATATCCTTCCTTAACAAATTGGTATTTAACCTTGAACATAACGTGGTAAATAAATAGAGGATGCACACAGAGTATTTCTAGTGTTCTGTTTCTCATTTTCTTTCTACACCAGCTTTTGTTTAAGGCACATAAATATGGTGTCTAAACATGTCTAGACAATCTCCATCTAACCCACACTGCCTTTTAGCATTGATACGTACATATGGTTCAAGTACGTGATTATTTCTATATTACATCCATAAAATTAAGTGCGGATCTAATATTATAATCACTCATCAGTATAGAACACAGAGTGTCTAAAAGAGGTTCATAACAACAGTAAAACATAGACACTGCAAAAACATCGGCTCACACCCAAATGGTTTGGAAATCACTCTTGTGTCACGGCATAAATTAAAACCACCTGCTAGTTTCTATTCTATTCTTTACAATGCTTCAAAAACTTTTGTTGAGAATTCCCTCTATTTATGTCAATAGCAAAATAAGAAGTCTGTTATAGTAGTTAAGAGCACAGCGCCCAACTGACTGGAATTGAATCACAGCCTTGTTCCTCCCTACCTGGGTAAATGTGAGCATGATACTTACCCTCACTGTAAAAAGCAGATAAACGTTTTGTATGGTGGGATCGTTGCAATAAATAAATAGATTACACATGTAGAGAGATAAGAAGGATACATGAAGCATAGGAAATAGAGCAAATGTTTGTTAACAGTTGTATCATTATTATCACTAATATCATTATCACTTTAGTTATAATTTTTATCGAGGGTACATCCATTTATTGGGATCTAGATTTTTTTCTCTGTAAAGCATTTCCAGATCTTTCCAGTCTGAAATAATTGCCTCTTGTTCTATGCCCCCACAGCACTCAGTACTTCTTACATATCACTTCTCACAGTAATAAAATTGTCTCTTTTTCTGAATAGCGATTGTTATTAAGTTGTTCTTTGCTGCCTCCGCTGGTTGTTATGGGGACAAATAGATTTGTTTCCAGTGTCTATAGTGCTGGATGACACTTCTGGATCTAAGGAAGAAACAGATCTCATCCAGAGACTATGGACTTGGAGTAGATGTAGTAATTGCATGAGACCACAGGGATATTTTCTGAGGAAGGCAGGAAGGAGGTGTTCTGTACATGAGAAGAAACACATGTAGAGATCATAATGGGGGAGAATGGCAGAAACAGCCAGTTGCCTAATATGTATTTATTCTTCTTTCATTTCTTTAGTAACACATACACAACTTGGCGGGAAGAACACTGCCTCCCAGAAAAATGAATGCTAATAATGAATGCTTTCGTCTGCCCTACTGGGAACTAGATGTGGCTATAATATGACTGACTTCCAGCCAATACGTTCTATGTAGAAGCATTTTGGGGGTCTTTCAAAAGGGCTTTTCAGAGGAGAGAATGAGATGCTCTGCTTTCGTCTCTGAGTCCTGGAATTTGGATATAAAAGCTAGATCTTCAGCATCACTTGGACACTATGCTGTAATCTCGAGCATAGAAGTCAAGCATTAGGATGGAGAAGGAGCAAGATAGAAGGAAGCTGTGTCTTGAAGACAATGGAACCACATGTTGATTCTGGACTGCCTGTGCCTGGGCAGATTTTATGTGTGAGAGAGAATAAAATTTCCATCTTGTTTAATATACTTTTCCCTACCGTATTTGGCTAAATAAACCAAATCTAATCCCATTGACAGACTTATCTTTCGATGCCAAGCTCAAATTCTACTTCTTCCTTGAATGCTTCTGTGAGCACATAGATTAACGGCACCATTTTCCTCCTAAACCATAGACTATTATTGTTCAAATCTTTCTTTTGGCACATAAAAAGACTCTCTGTGTGCTGTCAGGTACTTGTTATATATGATTTTCTCACCTGGTTACACGCTAATCTCCAACTGTTCCAAGTCTGTATTTTTACAACAGTAAATCTCTCTTGCTATGTGACATTGGGCTCAAAGATATCCTATGGTAGTTAGAGGTTTTTAAAATAATGTTTTAAAATAAATTATGATTCTCACAAATTATGAAAATTGTAAAAATAAATGAGATATGATAATAAATGACATATCTTATTATAATATATGTCTATTTCACTCTAGTGTGCTTTCAGTTTATTCTCTGCATGAGAATGTGTGTGTATCTTACATATATATACATTTGAACATATATTGTACAATGCGTACAGAGTGTCATGTCTTGTTTTTGGTATTTAGTATACTATATTGTAAATTAGTGGTTATTAACCTGTTTTTTACCTCATTATTGCCCCTTTAAGGAACCTTTTAAAATTCTTTTTCCTAATGGTTGCCTGATGAAATTTATACACCATTTGTCTGTTTATGTAACATATATATATGACATATATATATAAATTTTCCCCCGAAGCAATTTTCACTTCCTGAAAGAGAATATTATGCTTGTTAGAATGCGTGTTGAACACATACAGCTACATACATTAAATATTGTAAATATTTTAACATCAATAAATATGCAGCTTATTTAATATTCATTCAAATATTCGTTTAAACACATTTGTTTAACCTGAGTATAACATTATTTATTTCTCAGCTGTCAAACATATACAGGAAGCAATAGTGATTCATATCTTGTTACATGTACCACAGGAAACTTTCTAGAGGTAAGAGATACACGCAAGTTCAAGTCCTACAGTATTTTATGTAGAATATATGTAAAACGTGACAAGACAGAGAAGAAAATCAAAAGTTAAAATATATTTAAATAAGTGAATAGAAATAGATACTTCTGTGTGTCCATGTGCATAAACGATAAAAAACTTCTGATTATTTCCTTGTTCAGAGTATACCATTGAACTTATTAATTTAATAATCAATGATATTTGGCCCTCCGATATTAAGAGTAATAATATCGGAGGGCCAAATATCATTGATTATTGATATATTGTCAAAATACTACTTGTTGAATAAAAATAATTTAACTTTTCACCAGCCCAAATCAGGTCACATTTGCCATTATTCATTAATATTTAAAATAAAAATAAAATTAAAATTGATTCATGTAGGATGCACTGGGGGAGGGGTGATATCGAATTGCTTCTTAAATGTGCGTTTTGTGAGACTGAAATTTTTCATGTGTTTGTATCTGCCATGAATTGTTGGTTCTTGATCTCTGCAAATTAGTCAGATTCCTAAAGATGAATACAGAGTCAAAAGCAATAACTTAATAAAATAAAAGTAGAGAAATCTTTTAATAGCCTAAGTGACTAACAAAAGCAAGAAGAAAATTGTAGGGAAATCAAGCGATGTAAATGAAAGATTTCTAGAATTACAACTATCATTTTATGTGAGCTTAATGAGTTTTATTAATGCCTGGTCCTCTTTACTTTAAAGTGATACTTTAGTAATTTTTTCATGCTGGTCTAAATTACTTATCATTTTAGAATTATAAATAACAAATGTATACTAACTGAACTGTTAACCAGTAAGGCCATGGAACGTTAAAGAGAGCAGATACACACAGTAATAATTATTTTTTATTGATACCTAATCTCCTATATTAAGTGCAAAAACAAAACAAGATAATGTGTATATACTTGATTGTTTTTCAATTACAGTTGATATAAATATTATATTAGTTTCAGGTATATGACATAGTGATTAGACATTTATATAATTTATGAATTGATTGCCTTAATAAATCTAATACCCATCTGACATTATACATAGGTATTACAATATTAAACTATATTCCTCGCACTATACCTTACATCCCCAAGCCTATCTATATAACTGGCAATTTGTACTTCTTCATTCCTTCACTTTTTTCACCTATGACAAAGTTTCAGAGTGTGTACAAAATACTTCCCATCTTACAGAAGAAGAAACTGTGATTCTCTAAAGCACATGCAAGAGTTGTCAAAAGTCACATACCTCAGAATAGTTAGAGCTGGGACCTGAAGCCTGACAGGTGTGGCAACTAAGTCACGTGTGTTCTTTTCACTGTCTGGAGCCTGAGTGATATATACACACTTGCACGCATATGCAAACATGTTAAGAAGACAGGGTGAATGAACATGTTCTTTGAAAAATGCAAGACTGTCAATATGAATATAAAGTTACAGACTAAATCATAAAATTGAAACCAAAAGTAACTCAGGTGATCAAATAGCCAAAATCATTCATTTTATAGAGGAGACTAAAATTGCAAGGGAAGTATTTGCCAAAGTTTATGTAAATACTTAATAACAAAGCCCAGATTAGAATTCGGTTCCTTTTTAAGTATGCTTTATTTTGTTTCATTCAATTTCTCCCCTCTAATATTAGACCGAGTTGCAATCATGCCTTTGGAGAGTCCAGAAAACTTAGGGCTACTTATTCCTACGTGAAAGGCCTCTGTCTGCTCTGATTTTTTTAAAAATGTCTTTGTCCTTTTTCCTCACAGATGTTTTGTTATTACTCTTAATATCGGAGGGCCAGAAATCACTTCTGCTTTATGAACAATCCTCCAAAGAGCTGTATCCAAATCTACAAGTAATTATCTGCTGTCAATGAAAACTAGGTCACTGACACTTAGACTTCAATACACATTGAGAGTAAGCAGGCGGCACTTCTTGAAGGCCCAGGGGAGTTCGACAGCAACTAATGTGTTAAACATCGACTCCTGTCTTTCTCTCACAGACACTCTATGACTTCTTTTCCATATTGTGCTCTGCAATAATAGTAGGATTCAGAGAAGGAAATCTGGAATAGCAATGTCTCATTCTGAAGATAGGTTGGCATAAAAGAAGTAAGTATCAGAAGTAGATCATGTTCAGAGACGATTTAATTGTTAGAAAAATTATAGTCATCTCTTTAACCTTAGAATAAATACGAGTATTAACCAAAACTTTAAAACTAAATTTGGTATGAATTCTACTACCTTTAGAGTAATTCAAAATGATCTGACAATCCTTTTCCTCCAACAGATTAAATTTAGAGATAAGTCTCTGAGGGTGAGTTTTAATACAATGAAAATAGTTTTTCTTGACCAAAACTGTATTTATAAAATTTCATAAGCAGGTCTATTTTCAAATCGTTCATACCAATGATTATACAATTGAATGCATATCTATCATCTTCTTAAATTATCAGTTATTAAATGTTTTTTGAATATGTACGTATGCCTGGCAGGGGATATATACATATTAATGAGATACAATGCTTGTCTTTGTGCATTATTTCATTTTATCCTCGGAACAATCCTGTGATATAGAAAGTACATTTATTTTTATTAACATAATACAGACAAAGCAACTGTGTCTACACACATTAGTAATATAAGTGAATTGTCTACAGTCCTACATCTCACCTCATAAGTTGCAAAACTTGATATACATCCTATTTTCTGACTTCTAATTTGCACTTTATTTCTACTATACCAGAAGATGACATTCTTTAACATCCATTGAGCTATAATTCTCAAACTGGGTTCCTATATTTCAGAAAGTACTTAGAAGAATTCCTGGGCAACAAGAAACCATTGATTATTTTTTAAAATGGTGCTACCTGGTAGTTCTTTGTGTCATGATGAAAATGTTCTCTAGCTGCACTGTCCAGTACAGTATCCACTAGCCACATGTGGTTGTTGCATATTTGAAATGTGGCTAGTCCACCTGAGGAACTGAAATTTTAATTGTATTTAATTGAATTAGTTTATATGTAAATTTAGATTAGCCACATGTGGCTTACTGGATATCCTAACAATCACGACGGTCAGAACTTCATCTTTACTGTAAGTATCATAGTTGATTGAGAAAAGCAAATAATTTTTTACCAAAAAGAAACAAAAAAAGATAAATCATAGCCATAGATAAGCACATTCAATCAACGTTTAACTTGAAAACCAGAACTCCCAAGCAGGTTCTCACTTGCTATTGCTTAAAATAGTACCCAGATCCCTGATGACTCTCTTATGAACGTTCAGGCGTGACTGAGATGTTTGAGACAATAGGAATGAAATTAGAATTGGATTTCCTATTTACGAGTTGTAATCTCTGATTCTCCATGATTAATAGAAAACATCAAGTATATTCAGAAAGCACAGTGTTAAAGATGAATTGGGTCAAAATAAGTGGGGCCATTGAAAGATTTATACGGTATATAGTTCAGTGACTTTATATTTTGGAAGTAGAATGTCAAGCTCAGAAAAGTTATTGACTTCTTCACGTGTAAATACTTAGTAAGTTTCAAAGTCAGGTTGAGCGGTCAGGTCTCCAAACTCTCAGGCCACAACTCTTTAAATTACCCCTAGAGCTTTACTGAACTTCAGACGTGTCATGCCTAGTTAAGCTTCTTATCAATACTTCTTTCAGAAAAAGAAAGATTATATGTTATGGCAGGTAAGTACAGCAATGGGGAACATTTGAAATACGAAAGAACAAACACATTTGTTAAAGTTGCAGGATACAAAATGAACAAACAAATATCAGTTGCATTTCTATACACTAATGATGAATAATCCAAAAAGAAAATTAAGAAAATAATCCTCTATACTGTAGCACCAAAGAAGATAAAATACTTAGGAATGAATTTAACCAAGAAGATGATAGAACTATACACTGAAAACTATAAAACATTGATGAAATAAATTGAAGAAGACAGAAATAAATGGAAAGATACCCTGTGTTCATGGGTTGGTAGACTTAATATTGTTAAAATGCCCATATTATTAAAACAACAACAACAACAACAATTATAAATTCAAAGCAATTCGTATCAAAATCTCAATTATATTTTTATATAAATAGGAAAAAAAACAGCATAAAATTCATATGGAACTACAAAAAAAACCTCAAATAAATTAGATCAGTCTTGGAAAAGAATAATGCTGGAAGTATCATACTTCCTGATTTCAAAAATGTATTACAAAGCTACAGTAATTAAAGAAGTATGATATTGGCACAGACAGACAGATAGACCAATGCAACAGAATAGAGAGCCCATAAATAAACCCACACAAATTCGCCCAACTGATCTTCAACAAGGCTACTGAAAATGCACAACAGGGAACAGATATCCTCTTCAATAAATAGTGTTGGAAAAACTGGATATGCACATGCAAATGCAAAAAAAATTACATTGGACCCTTATTTCACACTATACACAAAAATCAACTAAACATGGATTAAAGATTTAAATCTAAGATCCGAAAGTATAAAACTCTTAGAAGAAAATATAAGGGAATACTTATTGGCATTAATATTGGCAATGATTTTTTAGATATGGTACTAAAAGCACAAGTCACAAAAGCAAAAATAGACAAGTAGGACTGCATCAAACAGCAAAGGAAATGATCAACAAAATAAAAAGGTCACCTACCGAATGGGAGAAAAAATATTTGCAAACTGTGTGTCTGATAAGAAGTTATAGCCAAAGTAGATAAGGAATTCCTACAACTCAATAACAAAACACAAACTCAATTAGAAATGGGCAAAGAGAAATCCTTAAATTCAACAACAACAAAAAACAATCCAAGGATAAAGTGGGCAAAGGACTTGAATAGACAGTTCTCCAAAGATATACAAATATAATGAAAACATGCTCAATATCACTAGTTTTTAACAAAATGCAAATCAACCCTATAATGCAATAGACTTTATACTCATTAGAATGGATATCACTGAAAAAAAAAGCGCAGAACAAAAATATAACAATTGCTGGCATGGAAACGCGGAGAAATTGGTGCTGGCACAGACAGACATATAGACCAATGGAACAGAATGGCACTGCTCTGTTCCTTGTGTACTGTTGCTGGAATGTAAAATGATACAGCCGTTGTGAAAAACATATGGCAATTCCTAAAAAAATTCAAAAATAGAATTATGATTCAGCAATTCCACGTTTTGGAATATACTCAAAACAACTGATAGCAGGTTTTGAAGAGATATTTGTTCACCCATGTTGATAGCAGCATTATTCACCATAGCTAAAATGTGGAAACAACCCAAGTTTCCATCAATCGATGATGGATAATCAAAATGTGGTATATACATACAATAGGATATTATTCACCCTTCAAAGCAAAGAAATTCTGACACACGCTGAAACATGGGTAAACTTTGAGGACATTATTCAAGCGAAATAAGCCACTCGTAAAAATACAAATACTGTATGATTCCATTTATATGAGTTACTTAGAGTCGACGAAATCATAGAGGCAGAAGTAGAATGGTGATTGCCAGGGGCTGGAGAGAGAGAGAGGAATAGCAAGTTAACAAAAATGTGGAATGTATCTACAATGGAATATTATGCAGTCTTGGAAAAAAAAAGAAATTGTACCATTTTGACAACATAGATGAACCTGGAGAATATTAAGCTAAGGAAAATAAACCGGTCACAAAAGGATAAGTGATTTCACTTCTATAAAGTATCTAAAATAGTCGAACTCATAGAAACAGAGTAGGATGCGGCTGGGCGAGGGGGCTGAGAAGCTGATGATTGATGAGTATAAAGTTTCATTTAAACAAGCTCTAGAAACCTGTTGTACACTGTTGCACCTATATAGTTAAAATGCTGTCTTGCACACATATCAATTTGTTACGAGGGTAGATCTCACACTACGTGTTCCACTACAACAAAAAATAAATAAATATAATGTGAAAGAAACGATACCTTAAATGCACTCCCTACCAGTGAGAAGGAAGACAGGAGATGCGTGAAAGTCACTCAGCTCCAAACCGGGAATTCCCGCTTCCATCTGTAACTGTAGGAGGCTCAGGACTCACACGCACGCAGAGGAGACTTGTGAGGCTTCCTGACGGACTGTTTTACGGCATCTCTGCACACCTGTTATGAAGTGATGTGACCATTAACAGATGTTATCTGGCTGATTCGGAAACAGGCATGAAATTGTTTTATACTTTCAGGTCTTAGATTTAAATCGTTAATCCATGTTCAGTTGATTTTTGTGGATAGTGTGAGATAAGGATCCAATGTAATTTTTTTTGCATTTGCATATGCATATCCAGTTTTTCCAACACTATTTATTGAAGAGGATATCTGTTCCCTGTTGTGCATTTTCGGTACCCTTGTTGAAGATCAGTTGGGCGAATTTGTGTGGGTTTATTTATGGGCTCTCTATTCTGTTGCATTGGTCTATCTGTCTGTCTGTGCCAGTATCGTACTTCTTTAATTACTGTAGCTTTGTAATGTATTTTTGAAATCAGGAAGTATGATACTTCCAGCATTATTCTTTTCCAAGACTGATCTAATTTATTTGAGGGTTTTTTTTTGTGGTTCCATATGAATTTTATGACAGAAGTGAGGAAAGATAATCAGTTTTTGAAACCTTGGTTTATAATAATGCCACCAGAATATAGAGAGTTCAATCCTGCGTAAATGCAATTGAGATTTTGATAGGAACTGCACGTTGGTATGAATATAAAGGGCATTGCCCTGGATACTTGAGATAATTATCTTCCTCGGGATTACCACAGTTGCTGTCCCTGGGACATACGTAGGACATAAAGTTAAAGGCACATTCCATTAGGGATTGGCAGGAATTTAAAAACGAGACTATCACCACCTCAGATGTCTATAGTGTTAATATGGTGAGAAAGATTTTAAGAGGTTACATGTCACCACATGTCATTCGCTTTTGATGTAAAAAATTATGTCTGTCCAAGAAAGCAAGGAATGACCTGGTCCAATACTCACTGGCTAATTGTTTCTTTGACTTCTTTTATCTAGTTACGAATGCTTATAATCTATAGTCATTAAGAGAAAATTAAATATTGTTCATTATCCCATCTCCCATCTTGCTCTTTAAATTGACAAAAAAAAAAAATGTCCCAAACACTCATTGCTTTCTGAGCTAACACAAATGACATGATTCTTGAGTCTGGCTTAAACATGTTGTACTGAGTATCAGATTTTCCTAATAATCTCAAGGATGTGGGCAATAAAGGGGCTCGGACGAAGCAGAGAGAGGCCTGAGACATCAAGGCAGATTCTGTCCTGTAGACCAGACCTGCAGTCTGTGGACCAGAATGTGCATAGGATCGCCAAGCGAGGATTTCACAGTTATTACCTAACAGAGTGAAGAGCCTTTAAGTTATGAAACGTCCCCACTGCGTTCTCCAGAGAGTTGTTTCACTGATGTGACTTTAAGGAGCCCTGCCCCATGGATTCTGAGTGTATTCACAATTCCTACTCCTTTAGCCAGGGGAGATCCTGCTGAGGGCATTTACCGTATGACACCTCTTCGCCCAAAGCAAATATTATTAATTTGTTTAACTGGAGCTACAGTTGACAGGAAACTAGGCCAGGTCACCTGCCTTCTTTTTCTTTACCTACTCCAAGTATGCACTGCCCCCACAGGAAGTGAATGGGGCACACCCCAACTGTTTTAACTCCCCCTTCAGTCACCAAAACAAAACAAGCTACATGGAATAAAATGGCTAGTATTTTTAACTAGGTGTGTATTCTGGCGTCACCTGCAAATAAAATAATTTTTAAAAGCATAAACATCAATGTCATACATCTGAAGATTATGATTAGTGTGTCTCTAATAGGGCCAGTTGTTTTGTTTTGTTTTTTGTTTTTATGAGCTGCACTGACAATTGAAAAACACTCTAAAATCTAGGGGGTAAACCAAGACTCACACGTTTTTTGACCACCAGTCTGATTTTAATACATTCTCAGTTGACAAAAAAAAAAAATTATTATAAACCTTCCCCTGGCTGGCACCATCTGGGAAAAGCTCTGTGAACCTTAAAACAATCACTTTACCTCAGTGCTGTAAATGCGTCACAAAACTGAGCCTGAATCTGAGGACAAATACTTGGGCCTTTCTTATACAAAGACACAGTCTGTACTGTCTATTGTACTTATTATTTTCCAGGGAGACAGAAAATAGAAACGTCATATATAGTCTAGAGTTCAAGCCCTTTCAATTGGAGAATGTGTTCCGACAATTACAGAGATGCATCTGAAAGGTGGATGCTGTAGAGAGAAACAGAGAGGAGGAGGAGCCTGTTAAGTAGAGAGAAATCTTCTCAGCTCTTCATTCTAATTCAAATGTAAGGCAGTCACAGTTTGATTAACATTTACATTGAGTGTTCATGTCAGAGTTTAAATAATATCTAACTATATGCTGTAAAGCAGCAGTCCCCAACCTTTTTGGCACCAGGAACAGGTGCTCCTATGAGAATCTAATGCCTGGTGATCTGAGGTAGAGTTGAGGCCTTGATGCTGGCACTGGGGAGCAGCCGCAAAAACAGATGCAGCTTTGCTAGCCTGCCCGCTGCTCATCTCCTGTTGTGCCGCCCGATTCCTAATAGGACACAGACTGGTACTGGTCCGTGGCCCTGGGGTTGGGGACTCCTGCTGTAAATTACTTGCTATTGACAGGCATTCCCTCAAACACTAAATACAGTATCTCTTTATCTCTTTTAATAATCAGGGTTCCCCAGAGAACCAGAACCAACAGTATACATCCATCTCTCTGCCTTTCTGCCTCTCTGTCTCTCTGTCTCTCTCTTATTCTTGGCGGGGCCAGGGGGCAGGGAGAGAGAGAGAGAGAAGTGGGAGCAGGAGCGAGAAAAGGTGAGATATTTTAAAGGAATTAGCCTGCATAATTATGGTGGCTAACAAGTTTGAAATTTGCAGGGCTTGGCCAGAAGCCTGGGAATTCCAGCAGGAGCGGATGCCGCAGTGTTGAGTTTCAAGACGATCTGGAGAAAGAATCTCTTCTTCCTGGGAGACCTCAGTCTTTTCTCTTAAGATCTGCAATGGATTGGATGAGGTTCACATTATGGGAGGTCATTTGCTTTACTCAGGTCTACTGATTTAAATGTTTTTCTCATCTAAAAATGCCTTTGCATCGGCCTCCATACTGGTGTTTGATCAAGCAACGGGGAACTACAGCCTAGCCAAGCTAACATGAAAAAAGTAGCCATTACCCCTCCTTTAATTCTTCTAACAGCACTTTGTTGTTAGTATCATCATAATTTCCAGCTAGACTTTGGGAAAACAAGGCATATAAGTCACTATAGAGGTATGTACAAGGTTCTATGGTTTCTAACTCTGCCCAAGCTGTCAGAGGCTTCACAGGTAAGGTGGTACTGATCGAGTCTTCAAGGATAAGAAGGAGCTAAACAGTAAGAGAAATGGAACCCAGGTATTTTAGCCAAAGGAAACTGCTTCTGAGGCTGAAAATGCATGATGATGTGCTTTAGAAATTTCAGTATCTCTGCCCACTGGACTATTGGGCATGTTTTGGTGAGAAGGAAGTAGGAACAGAGAAGGAAATGATGTTAGAAGACAGATGTCAGATCACGAAGAGTTTTAGGTGCCATGTTCATGTTATGTTTCCAATAGGGAAGAAATATTCATCGAAAGCTCTTTGGAAAGGATGGCTATGTAGAAGGCTTGGCCAGATTTGCACGTCGGAAATATCGCCCTTGCAGTAATGTAGAGTTTGGGATTGAAAGAGAGAAAGACCAGAACTGGGGAGACTAATGGGAAAGCTGTTGAATCGGGATGGCTAACAGCTTGCTGCTGTGTGCCTAGACAGACGGCAAATCTTCCAATGGAGATTGAGTTTATGCAATAGGCAGAAGGACTTTGGAGAAATGAAAACAAACCTCAAATGATACTAATTTTGAGTTGTGTCTTGGAAATCCAGGAGATATCTAATAGGTGAATACAAAGGTCTGTAAGTCAGGAGTGAGATCTAGGCAATAAATATAGTCTCTAAATATATGACAGAAGTAAGGAAAGATAATCAGTTTTTGAAACCTTGGTTTATAATAATGCCACCAGAAAATAGAGAGTTCAATCCTGCGTAAATGAGTCAGGAACCGCTGAGTTTACCGTGGATGCACCCAGCCAGCATACAAGCACCCTGGGAACTGCAGAGAGGCTAAGCTTTGACTAGCAGGAGAATTAAGTCTTCAGTGACAGAAAAATAGGCTAACACACTCAATTTCCCTTGGCTCATTTTAGCCTTATTTGCTAACATAGTTGTACTGTCTTTTTAAAGAAACTCTAGAAAAAGGTGAAAAAAATAAGTAAAAGAAAGTGATTTCTGGGGAAAAAAAAAAAGAAAAAAACCCCAGACATATAACCACAGAGTAAGGAGTAAAAGAACTACAGTATCAGAATCAAATAAATAATAAGGATTATGAAAATATACTGGGAGACTTCCATGTTCCATACCATGAAACATTCTATGTTGTATGATCATCCTGTGTTCTGAATACTTTACCTAGATTAAATCATTTACCCATCACGAGAGCCCATGAGACAATTACTGTGTGTATGCCCATTTCACAGATGAGCATGTGGAGGCACAGAGAATTTAAACTGACCAAATTCATCCAACTACTAATCGTTGGGGCAGGAGGCTTTATCATGACATTTAACTGACTCATGGAGAAGCAGCATGATTTGTGGACTAATCTTTTATTATCTCCTGTGAAGGGAGAAGGTATCAGTTGAGTTCCAGCTGGGCTATGTGCTCAATATGTGACTGGATTAATTACCCCATCGAGTCTCAAAGTTCTCATTTCAAAAATATATTTGAGCTTCTATGCAAAGTAGCACGTAGTATTAAGATAGTGGATAGGCATTTAGTCCTTTTCTTTTATCTTCTTAAAAAAGGGATCCTTTGATCTGAGATGCCTGGATATGGTTTGTTTATGCCATGAAATCGTATGTAAAAAAGCATGCATGCATATATTCCACTCATCTGATAAAAAGGGCCATTCTGGGCAAAAGGATCTTTGTATTCACAAGATTACAAAGGAAAAAAGAAAGAAAAAAAGTACTATCCTGTAGCATTATATTAATATTTAAGATATGTAACAAGGTACTCTGCAATGTGTTAAAGTGCCAGAAAAACTCTTTAAATAATTGTAATTTACCTTCATGAAAAATAATTTTAGATGTAAAATTCATATTACAGAGATAATGACATGGATTCTAAACTGTGGTTATTAATTTGGTAAAATTTTTATAAATTCGTGTGTATGTGTGTCTGTGAGAGAGAAAAGGCAAAAAAGAGACAAAGATGAGAGAGAAGGAGAGAGAGAAAAAGGGAGAAAGAAAGAGAGAGAGAGAGAGAGAGATACCTTAATAGGAGTGTTTTTTCAAGCTCTTAGGCTCAAGGAAAAGTATTCGATTTTAGACCTAATTGGTAGGGTCCTGTATTGTTCAGGGAGTTTTGTGCTCTGCACTTGATTCTATACACGCATGAAGAAATATATGGAATTGTCATTTCTATTATAAATCAAAAATAATAAAAATGGCCCTGTTTTATGGGAAATGAGAGCATTGTGTGCTGTTTCTTTATGGCCTTTATACTTCTAGCTGACCAAAAGCACCCCTTATTTCATGCTACACAGCTGTCAGCCTAAGAAGAACTGAGAAGAAGGATGACAGAATAAATGTGGACTGCAGCTATTTGTGTCCCTTTGCTAGAAAAAGTAAAACTGGGTGAAAATCGCTTCTCTTTTGGTGAAGAAGATATCTCAGTGAAGTCTTTTTATAAACAGTACCCCAGACATCCTCCTTGGTGAACAGCCATTTCTTCCTGGGCGATTAACCTCGAGAGAATGCAAAAGGCATCTAAAGAACTAGGTAGATGCTGGAAATTAGGTTAAAAAAAAATAAAGTTGGAAAGGAATCAGGTAAAACTTTGTCCAAAATGAGAAGAAATTCCAGAAAGGACAGAAGAGCCAAGGTTGAAAGCCTGCTTTGCCAGCCACCCGCTTTCTAATCTGAAGCATCGTTAAACAGTAAATCTAAGGTTGAAGAAGCTTGAGAGTTCATCCAGGTCAGTGGCTTGCAAACATAGGCTATAAACATTGTTTTACAAAATGTTTCCAAAGGGTGTGATTCTTTTTTTTTTTTAATTATTCTTATTATTTTTTTTACCTCTGAGGAGTCCTATATTATTTTCCAATATAAAAAAACAAGGAATTAATTTTTTTTTGATTGAGTAAAAGAAGAACATGGCATTCTAAGAGGTAATCCCCATGTTCGCCCCTTAGTCAATTTTACATAATTTTTGGTTTCTCTGGAGACAGTTTTAAAATCACCCATTTAGTTCAAAGTTTCTCTTCAAGTTGGTATTAATAGGAATACACTGATTGACAGATTGACAGACACAGAAATTTCAGGAATCCCTTATACAGTATTCCTGACGAAAGACTGTTCAGTCTATGTTTCAATACCACTAATAATACAACATTCGATATCTTTTCATCACTGTGAAGTTTTGATCATGGGAAAGTTTTGACATTGAATTTAAATCATCATTCAAGTCACCAACCCCAAATTCTGCCTTCTGGGAAAAAAATATTACCTGCTTGCTTTCAAAAATTTGAAAATTTTCAGTTCTAGGACTCTTTCCATAGATGGTTTCTAGATCATCTCTGTTTTGGCCCCATTCCTCTAAATTATCTTCATTTTAATTCTGTCTCTCTTAAATATGTCATCAAGAAACACAGGAATAGTATCCCATTGAAATTATGTATTTTTGGTTATATAACTTTAAGTTAATTATCTGGGGCCGTATAATACTTAATAAAAATGTGAAGAATTTAACAGAATTTATGACATTTGAATACTTGACATTATATCTTACACTGATATTATGAATCATTCTCACATATGTTATTTCATTTACTCCTAATTTAGGCCTCTGAGGACAAGGAATATCTACATTTGCCAGGTTAATAAAATAAAAGGTTGTTTCAAGGAGTTAAGTCACGATAGCAGCAATTAGGTAGTGATGAGTCTAGAGATAGAATTTGAACTAAATGTCCCCCTAGGTTTATCAGTCCAGACGAGTGGATATCAAACAGATGTCATTTGATAAATTACTACATTATGTGTAGCATAGCATGAGGTATTCAAAAGGGTGTCATGTGACATAGAATAAAAAGTTGTTTATCACTGGGGGCTTTTACTTCCAGCATGACAGCATGAGGAGCTGTACAGACCTGTTCCCTAGGAAAATGAGTAAAATTAAAAAAAAAAAAATTAAAGTCTCTGAAATGGTCATAAAGGCATACGTCAAGTAAAGAAACAAACAGTCAAAGTTTTCTTACTAAACATAAGTATGAAAATTGAGAGGCTATGACGTTTAAATCAAGAATTATTTCCTCCTTCACCCTTCCCAACTCAGCGGGATGAGAATGCCGCTTTAAACCAGTACAGCAAAACCTACATGGCCTCCATTCACTTCCTCTGGGGCCAGCTTGAAGGGCTGTGTTTCTAGGGAGGAAGAGATGAAAACATTTCTCATTCTGCCCCAAGCTACTTGGGGTTAAGATCTAGGCACGTGTGACTGAAAGGGGGAAAGCCTTCTTTATCCCAGCCCCATTCACGGGGCAGAGGTTTTACCTTGGTAGGGGGCTGCAGACAATACTGGGGTCTCAGCTCTCCTTACCCCACCTTCAAAGGCAACGGCTCCAAACCTGGAGAAGTAACTGAGGAGACGTGGGACTCTTGGCCCCACCCAGAGAGTACACAGATCCTGGAGCTGGGGAAGAAGCATGCCACTGTCTGCCACTAGCAACAGAGCTTTGGCTCAGCGATTTTTGCCTTAAGGGAAAAATGGCTGTGGATGAGAGTTCCGAATCTTTCCATAAAGAAATTACCTTTATTGGCAAGTGTGGAGAAGTACAAGTCTGAAAGTGCCATCAAAAGCAGTGGAGGTGGTGGAGAAAGGAAGAGAAGATTGATAGGTTTGTTGAAGACACATGTCTAACTCGGGTTGGCTAGTTTGCCACAGAGAAACAGGGAAAGAACATTCTGGGAGGAGAACCAGTGAGGGTCAGAACACATCTGAAACAGTGACCTCCGGAACTGTCTTCTCGAAGGTCCAAATTTGAATCGATTAGATTTTGGAACAAATTACAAAGCAGAACATTGTTCCAAAGAGGAAAGCAATCGCCCTGCGATTAGTAGAGCTTAGCGGCTAGCTGGGTGTGGCTGGGCAAAATGGGTCAAAGGAAGCCCCGCCCACACCACTGCCATCGCGGTATTGTGGGCAGGACCAGGACTGGGACCAGAGCGGTGGACTAGTACCAGAGTTGTTACAGTATCTACCTTTTAATAACAATTCATGATACTATGTAAAGAAAGAGGAGAGTATGCTGTGTACGCGCGCGCACGCTCGCGCGCACACACACACACACACACACACACACACACACACACGAAAAGCAGGCGACAGAAATGGCCCGTGAAAACAACTAGATGTTGGATTTAGTAGACAAAGACTTCAAAATAGCCATTATAGATATATTAAGAGCTAAGGGAAACAATGATTTAAAATATAAAGGAAGGTTTATTCCACACCCCTTAGGGCCATCAAGATGGCCAGTGAGGCCTCCAGGCTGCTCAGCAGGGGCAGCACTGCTTCTGTGAAACCCACGATCTTGGAGATGCCTTGACAGCATCCCTCAGCTTCCTGCCAACACAGCCGGCATCCAGGCAACATCTTCAGGAGAAACTTTCCTTGACCATTTAGAAGTGCTTCTGCTGCATTCCAGTAAAACCCTGGGCTTCCTTCTGCTGGACCACACGCCATGTCATAGACATTGTCTGCTTTTATGTCTTTCATTTTCACTTAATAATTTTTCTTGTAAACAGATGGTTGGACAGAAAAAAAGGAATTCTGGTCTTTCTAGTCTGAAAACCTAGCAGAGTATCAGCATCTCATAGAAGAGGTCAGGAAAGTCTACTGAATTGAACAGAACAGTTTCTGATACCAGATCTTTTACCATTTGCCCACAGTGCCAAAAGATACTGCTTGTGTATGTGACTGCGTGTGTATGGGTGAGCACATGTACGCAGGGCTGTACAGGCACAGAGATGACACTACAAGTTAATAAGTATTAGAAGCCACAATCTGTGTCCATTGCTATCTACACCATATTACACTAGTCACATTGAATCTCATGTTAGTCATTGTAATTTGGCTATAATTTGATAGCTTTATTTATAATCTCAAATGGAAGCAATTTGACACACAATGTTGATGCTTAAATTTTGATGCATTTGTTGAAAAGATAGGAGCTTTTACATCGAAGCCACCC
Source organism: Pteropus medius (assembly GCF_902729225.1). Taxonomy (NCBI): domain Eukaryota; kingdom Metazoa; phylum Chordata; class Mammalia; order Chiroptera; family Pteropodidae; genus Pteropus; species Pteropus medius. The sequence continues at coordinate 58,654,960 of NW_024349800.1, read as the reverse complement.
TTCAAACATCTCCTCTATATCAATCTGTCAGATGCAATTAGAAACTTTAGAAAGAACAACTGAAAAGATTTTCAAGACAAAGCAAAGTAAACTCAAATTAGTCACGCTAACTTTTTATGGGTTCATAGTGCCTATCTGTGAAATATTATAGCCCATTAGAAGTGAAAATGGGTAAGTTATAAAGGACTACTAATCAAATATTCCAAAAATGAAGGCAAAATCTTTGAGTACTAATTTATTTACTGTATGAATAATTTAATATCTACCTCGAAATTAATTACAAGCCTTGGTCAATTAAATAATTTAGTAACAACGTATAAATAAATGGACAATTTTCTTGCACTAGATGAAACTTTAAGAATTGCCATAATATCAAAAGGATTATAAATAATGGGATTGTTTTTTCAAGCATTTCTGACAATGAAACAATATTATTATGAGAATTTAGAATCGTTTATTTTTTTCTTTTTAAATTTACAACTAGGGTTGAATATGAATATATTCATGGAATTTAAACATTCTGGAAAAAGAAAGATACTAATGATTCTGTTTGTCTAAATTCCATTTTTGTTGCTCCTACTTATAAACATAATAATGGAAGCCGATACAAAGACTTAGGATAGGAAAAACACTTTTCCTAGAGCTTTTCATTTATGAACTCATTAAATTCCTACCACGACACTTTTAGGTAAATGTTATTTTAATCTTACCTTGCACATTGGAGACTGAGGCACAGAAAGGATACAAATGTGCCCAATTCCGCGGAATCAATAGCAGAGCTGGGTAAACTCAGGACATCTGACTCCATAGTCTGTCCTCACAACTGTTAGATTTCATTTACATGAAGCAACTCGATAGGCTTACTTAGAATAGAAATAATAATAATAATAAAATAATAATAATAATAAAGAAATGATAAGATACTGATCACAGCATTAAGAGATAATTTAAGGTAGGCAGTTACCATAATGAATAATTATCACTCTAATGGAAAACTAATCTGTCAATTTGGAAATTTCATTATTTCCCAAGTGGAATTCCAGGCTCTGGGGAAAGATCTCTGCTTAGCCGAGTATGAATCTCTGACCTCTAAGTAACTTAAGTGCTAATTTCCTCATTTCTCTATGCCCAGTAGAAATTAACAATGTGACAATTGGAGCAAGAAAGTTTAAGAAAGGTAGTAAGGCCTAAATTTGAATCTTGGCTTTATCACTTGCTGACTTTGAGGCTTAGGTGGAACTATTTCAGCTCTCTGTATCAGGGATCCCCAACCCCTGGGCAGTGGACCAGTACCAGTACTGTGGCCTGTTAGGAACAGGGCCACACAGCAGGTGGTGAGCAGCAAAGCTTCATCTGTGTTTGCAGCTGCTCCCCAGCACTAGCATCACCGCCTCAGCTCCACCTCAGATCATCAGGCATTAGAGTCTCATACAAAAAGGTTGAAGACTGCTGCTTTATATGCTTTGGGCTTATTCTGCCGAGTGGGGACAATGATTCTCAATTAATAGTTACAAAATTACATAAATGTCATAGGTAATTCTGCCAAGCATGGGGTCTGTCTGCATACATTTTAGTTTGATGTTCAGTATAATTAATTTTCTTCTCCCTAGTGGAAATATTTAGAGAAAAAGAAACACTAAATTTTTTGCTTTGCTCTTTGAATCTTGCAATTATGAGAATGCTATAAAATGTGATTATTTGCTATAATAGAACAGGACAGTTGTAAAGGACTTTTTAATACTGTTTTGATTTCCAATGCAGTTTTTGTTACATAGTTTATACAATAACTTAAAATGAGTTAAAAGAGGCTTTCTATTTGTTGGTTTAGTTTTTATCCTTTTAAAATGAATATTTAATCTCATTCAGAAAAAAAGTCAGTGAGTTGCTACTAAAAAATGCTTATTAAATGCACATTTGAATCAAAGTTTTGAAGCAGATTTAGTTAATTTGCTAGTAAATTATTTTTTTCATATATGCTGTCTTACAGGGCACTTTGCAACCAAGAACTCAGTATTTTGTGGAAACTTTTTTTGTCCTTAATAAGTAAATATTTCTCTTATGGTCTCAATATATCTGTAGCTCAAAGCAGTTTACCCAGCTATTCCCTCTAATAACTTGTGTCTGAATAAACCAATCCCAGCAGGTCTTTCGGTAGCATCATTGAGCCCCAGGGGAATCTGTAGTGAGAAGTCTTCTGATTTCCTGCTGAGAATACCTGCCTTCCCCATTGAGTAAAATTAAAAGGCCTCTAAAGAACTGTGCTACCTGTTAGATTAAATTTCTGCATCAACATGTAGACATTTACCTAATGCTCTTGCTAAGACAGGAAGTAGAAAATCAAATATCATGGATTTAACCATAAAAGCATTCCACCATGAGCAATACCATGTATAGGGGCCCTTGTTCAAGTAAATTCAATTAAAAATTTACACACACACACATAAGGGCTAACAGAAAGTTTTATGCCGAATTTATGCAATATAGGAATAGTTTGATTAGGCTAGATAGTATAGAGCCTGAATGGAGACTGAAAAATCTTTGTGGTATATTGTTCCATCAGTTATGGAAACCTATATTATCATTTCCTCTATGATCACGTATCTTCTCATTTATCATTCTGCTTCCATGTTGTTTTGCATATTTGTAGGGCACGTTTTCAAGAGCATACATTTTAGAGTTTCTGTATCCTCTTTTTTAGTTTAACTCTTCATCATCATGTTGTTATCGTTCATCCGCAGAATTTTTTTTCTGATTGCTTTGTTTTTAACATATGCTGAATTATAAAGCATAAATTTAAAAAGGATTATAATCATATGGTACATTATCTGAAAAATGGATGAACTAGAAGTCAGCATTGGAAAAATATTTGAAAGATTCCCAAATATTTGGAAAATGAACTTCATATTCTAAGCAATCCTTTAGTCAAATACGATAGGCAAACTATAAAAATCAATATTTTTATATATTAGTAAACATAAATGGAAATTAAAAAAATTTTAAAACCAATCAATAGCATAAAAAATGAATATCAAGGATATATTAAATATGTTCATGTTATATATGATGAAAACTACAAATAATTGCTGATTCACCTAAATAAAATTAGCAATAAACCAAGTCCTTAGATCAGAAGTTTTAATACAGTGAGGTCAATTTTCCCCAAACTGATATTTAGATTCAATATCATCTCAATCAAAATCTCAGCAGGCTTCTTTGTAGAAAGAGTCTTGTGAGCCGAAACAAGTTTTAAGACAAGAACAAAGTTAGAGGACTCACACTACTTGATTTTAAGACTTACTATGATTATGCACTATCAGTATAAGAATTAATATATAGATCAACGGAACTGGAAAAATAAATGCAGGAATAAATCCATACCTATATTGTCTATTGATTTCCAAAAATGTTGCCAAGGTAATTTAATGTAGAAAAGAAGATACTTTCAACAAATGAGGCAGTGGTACATTCATATAGGTTTTAAAGAAATAAAATAATATATAGCACATTTTCTGAACACAATAAAAGTATGCAAATAGACTATCTAGATTATAATTCAATCTTTAAAAATAAAAAAAGCATTATTCTAAATGACCCTTGTGTCAAAGAAAATAATTAGAATTAAAATATTAATTTGAAATTTAATATAAGTTTTCTGATAATAATATGAGAATGTTTTAAGGGAAAACATTTTAAGGAAAGTCTAACTTGAGAAAAAATTTTTCTTAAGACCGTATCCAATTAAAAAAGACAGAATCTTAGACACATAGATATTTCATGAAACTATCATGAATAACTTTTGTCTTGATTGATACTAAAGATTAAGAGGTTAGAATGAAGACATTGTCTCTGAAAAAGAGAAAGCTTAGTCTTCCAGTTTCAAAAGGCACTTGATTGATGAATAAAAGCATTCCAGGACAGCCTTTCTTTGGCAGATAATTAATATCTAGTGTACTTAGTAGAAGTTGAGATTGTTTTACATCTGAATATGTTGCCTACAGTGTAACCTACAGCACTTCACATAATCCAGCTCTATTTCAGTTTCTCCTTCTCTCAGCAATTAAGATAATAGATCTGAAAGCTTTACAAGGTTATGTCTAAGTTAAATGACACTGTAGGAGTGAAAACACTGGAAAGTTTCACAGGAATACTATTATATACATAAGCTCTAATCACTTGTGTAAAGTTGTCATATGAAAACAATGTGTGAATGAAGTTAAAATAGGAGATTTTGTTGTAAACAATATTACAAATTGATAGACATCAAAGTCACCCTTTCCTGTTCTTCCGATGCCACAAATAAAAAAAAATCCCCAGATACCGGAAAAAAAAAAATTTCAATTTAATCTAATAACGAGAGTCAAGATGCTTTCCTGCTGAGGAGAAATAGAAAACGTATAGAGAGATTTTAAAGTTCTATAGGGATCTTTATATATTTTGTAAAATATTTATATTTATACATCTATATTTTAATAATTATATATTTACATAATTTTATATGGAAGCATTAATAATTAATGGAAAATAAAACTAGATTATCAAAATTAAACATTTTTGACACTAGAAAACATCTACAAAATATGTAGGAAGGAGTCGGTGAGCTATCATTCATCTTATCTTCTCTGAGCCCTAACTCAGTACCTGGAAGTTGACAGGTGCTCAGTAAGTATCTGACCTAATAAAAGAATGAATAAACTCACTATCATTATTAATATAACAGTTGTTAACAATAAGTCTTATGACAAGCTGAAATTCCAAAAATTCCATATAGAGAACATGCTCTTAATGTAAGGCATTTGACTAAATGTCCTCTAAGTTTCCTACTTAATGGTTTGAGGTTATGACAGGGAGATACTTAAACAGGTAATCAAGAAAAGAGAGAAGAATAGGCAACAAGCCAAAAGAAACTGAATCAGCCCCATAGGTTTAAGAGGCAAGAACATCCTCTAGAGCAATATCCTTCGAAAACATTAATATTGCTGCAAACCTTATTAATTCCAGTTTAGCATTCAAAAATGGATAAAAGTGTATCTAAGTATCCAAGCTTAGAAAATGACGATGGAGTCGAGCCCTATTTATTTTTGTTCCCTCCATGAAATACACTTATTTCTTGGAGGCGTGACAACAGAGACTTTCATAAGAACTATTGTAGTGTTAGACAAAAGTGTATGAGGCAAAAAATCTATAAATAAACCATGAAATAGATTCTCTATATTTCTAATCACTGACATGCACAGAAAAGAAACATTTCTGAGTGAGAAATCTACATATTTTCATCATGCCTCTCTTTCCTCTTCTTCTAAAATTGGAAGAACGAAAATTGGCAGAAGATCCTTTTAATCCGGCATACGTTTCATTAGAAATTCTAACAGGCTTTTACATGATTCACTGGAAATATTGAAAGTCAATGTGCAGAAGATTTAGACAGGCTAATATAAATTTTGTTCTTTCTTTCGACACAGTTTTTGAAAAAATGTTATCCATATCTGTCATAAAGATATAACTTAACTCTTTAGAGTATCACTTATGTATATATAGATGTTCTTATTGGTGGCCAAAACACCTCCTTGTAAAAAACAGAAACAAAAATAAACACACGGAATTTAATCTTTGCTTTTTTCTTGTTTTCTTTCCTTAAAGTAATAAACATCTCTGCACATATGTCTACTGAATAATTTTATCATGCGTACCTCTTTTTCACTAAACATAATCACAAATCTTCTTATTCATTGAGAAATTTCTAAGAAATTCCATCTCAGTGATCAGAATTTCTGATCTCAATTCATTAAAAAAAAAAAAATCACACTTTGAAGCAAAAGGACATTAGTATGCAAAAGGGGATTACACTTAGAATTACACCAGAGCTATTGCCTAACTCTCTGATAGAAGTTGTGGGCTATCCTATCATTTAACTTTTAGATTCACAAAATCTAGTTTAAATTGATCATAATTCAATCAAGCCATTTATTCTTTAGGCTATTAAATAACTTGCAAAATTGGGATATTATTTTTCCTGTGATGTTTGTTTAAAAGTACATATTAGATGGTAGAACACTGCTATAACTACACCTTGGTTACAGCAATGAATGAAATACGGTTCTTTCTTAAAGAAGCACTCATACTGGAAGAGAAGATATGCCAATGCTTACGACAGTACTGTCAAGAATAAAATACTATTTATAGAGGTTGAAAAGTGGACAGTAGAGTCTTATTAAAAGTTTGTGTTTGACTTAAAGTCAAAACATTTCAAAACAGTTACTCCATTCATTGTACACGTCTACTGAATTAATTCTTTGGTTGATTATAAAAGTTAGATATATGTTTAGACTATATATCCTCTTAGTTGAAATTTCACATAATTTTAAAAGATTTACAAATTATAAATAAAAGACAATGTACATATATTTCACTTATTGCCACCGTGATGTCTCTAAAAGGTATCTTTATGTATGGGTATGTGTGTATGTTCTACCTCTTCCTAGTTTTGAAGTCTAGGTGGCATGTAGGAATATAATAAAATAAAAATAATATTTAAGGATAATGAATTAAAGGGAAAAGACTGATGAGAAGATAAAGTAAGGTTAAATATAAAGGTAATACAAATAAATGGATTTCATAAAAATCTTATCCAGTAAAAATGGAGGGTATAAATGATATTACATTCTCTAATAACTGCATGAAAATGTCATGTGATCATTTAAAAGAACTATGTCTTAAAGTAAACAAACAAAAATTTCAGTTCAGAAAAAATATGAATGCACTTTCGTAATGCACATAGATTATTTGATATAAAATCCAAATGATAAATCTTACTAATATTATTGATATGAGTATATATGTATATAATGCAAGCATTTCCTGACTCATGGCTTATACCATAAATAGAAAATATGTATTCATATATTTGACCACTCATTTAAGAAACATAGAATGGATGCCTACCATGATGCCAGAGGCTGTTCTACGAATTGAAGTCACAGCTTCCGCTCTCATAGTACTTCCTCTCTATTGAGGCAAAAAAAAAAAGCCAACAATATACAATTAAATCATTATACGTCCGAAGGGAAGAGAACTATGAAGTGGAATAAATCAAGTTAATTGGAAAGAGAATAAAAGGAGAAGAAGTATGTGGCTGAACACACCATTTTACTGAATTGTTAAGGATTATTTTACTGGATTGTTAAAGATAATTTCACTGATAGTAGAACATCGAAACCAATGAGATAACTGAGGTATCACATGAGGGATAGAGGCAGGCAAATATTTGGGGTGAGCTGTTTCGATCAAAGTTAAAAATAAATGCAAAACGACCAGAATATAGCTTGATTTTTAGAGAAACTACAAGGAACTGAGTGTGGTGGACAGATGTGCACAACAGGAAAAGCAGTCAAAGCTAATGCCGCCATACCACTTGGGTCCTGAAGGTCATGTCAGAATGTGGAACTTTACTCCAGCTGAGCTGCTATGCCCGTGGAGTTTTGAGTACTGTAGTGACATTATGGGACTTCCGTTTAAAAGACTGTTTTGATCCTTCTGTGACAAAAGAAGTGCAGTTAAGGACGGAGAGATTAATTACGAGCTACTGCAGTAAACCACACGTTGAGATGAAGAGCTGAGAGAGAGATAGAGTGGTAAAAGCTGGTCAGATTCGGGGTCCATTTTGAAGTTAGAGACAACAGGATTGCAGAAGGATTGAATATAAAGTGTGAGAGAAAAGGAGAAGTCAAGCTATCCTGAGAAAAAAGAACAGAGTAGGGGGAAGTCACAGTCCTTGACTTCAAATTATACTACAAAGTGACAATAATTAAAACAGTGTGGTATTGACCGAAAAACAGACACACAGACGAATGGAACAGAACTGAAAACCCAGAAATATATATATGCAAATAATTTTTGACAAAGGAGCCAAAAACATGCAATGGAGAAAAGAAAGCCTCTTCTATAAATGGTGCTAGGTAAATTGCAAAGCCACAAGCAAAAGAATGAAACTAGACTGCTATTTGTCACTATACACAAAAATTAACTCAAAATGGATCAAAGACCTAAATATAAGACATGAAACAATAAAATATATGGAAGAAAACAGAGGTACTAAACTTACGAATCTTAGTCTTAGAGAAGATTTTATGAATTTGTCCTCAAAGGCAAGGGAAGTAAAAACAAAAATCAATGCATGGGACTATGTTAAACTAAAAAGTTTCTGCACAGAAAAAATAAAAGAACTTCAGCATAACAAAGAGACAACCAACCTACCTAATGGGAGAAGACATTTGCAAACAATACCTCTAATAAGGAGCTAATCTCTAAAATATATAAAGAACTCATAAAACTTAACAAGAACAACAATTTAATTAAAATATAGGCAGAGGACCTCTATGGACACTTCTCTCAAGTAGACATACGGCCAACAGATATACGAAAATATGCTCAAGTTCACTAGTTATTAGGGAAATGCAAATCAAAACCACAAGAAGACATGACCTTGCACCTGTTAGAATGGCTATTATCAACAAGACAATAACAAGTGTCGGAGAGGTTATGAAGATAAAGAAACCTGCATACACCGGTAGTGGGAATGTGAACTGCTACAGCCTCTATGAAAAAGAGTAGAGGGGTTCCTCAAAATGTTAAGAATAGAATTACCATCAAAGCTAGCAATCCCTCTTCTGATTATCTACACAAAAAAATTGAAAACATTTATTTGTAAAAATACATGTACCCCTATGTTCATTGAAGCATTATTCATGGGGGCCAAGACAGAAACAATCAAAATGCTCTCCAGTAGATGGTTGGATAAAAAAGATGTGGTACACGTATATATAATGGAATATTACTCAGCTATACATAAAGATGAAATACTGCCATTGGTAGCAACATGGATGGATCTTGAGAATATCATGCTAAGTGAAATAAGTCAGATGGGATATGAAACATAAAGCAGCAAATGAATAAGACAAACAAACAAACAAAAACTCTTAGACACAGACAACAGTATGGAGGTTATCACATGGAAAGCGGGGGGCAGGTAGAAAAACGTAAAGGGGGTCAAATATATGGAGACAGAAGGAGATCTGACTTTGGGTGGTGAACACACAATGCAATATTTAGATGATGTATTATAGAACAGTACACTTGCAACCTATGTATTTTTATTAACCAATGCCATTGTAACAAATTTAATATTTAAAAAAAAGTATCTCCAAGGTTTTTGAACAGAGTTGCAAGTTGGGGAATTAGAGAAGACACTTTCAGGATCAAAGTGCCATTTGGGACACATGAAATTAGTATCAATTAGGAAGTTTACTTAAGAGTCTAGATGTCAGAGAAAAGTTGTCTGAGAGATATAATTTAAGCATCAGCAGGATACAGGTTCCACTGAAATGTAATGACTGGATGAATGCGTCAGAAAAGCGATCAGCGTATAAAAGTAACTGAAAGAAGATAGGAGAATGGCGTCCAGAAGCCAAGGAAAACAAAAGCGTTTCGAGAAGGGATAATTCAGAGCTGGTGGGAGCGCCAATAAAATGAAGGGTTGCTGTTGTATTTAGTAATCAGAGGAAACTGGCGACATTTAAAATGGTGTTTTGATTAGAGTTGAGGGGACAAAAACCTTAATTGGTTTGCGGGTCCAGAAAAGAATGAGAATATCGACTCTTTCAGTACAATTAATCCAATCAGCTTCTCGATCCATTGACTAAGCAATTCAAAACTTCTCGCCATATCTATATTATCCATGTGTTGCACTGACTTCCATGCTTCACAATTTTAAGTGCTTTCCCATGTTTTTCTTACATTTACTGGTAAAATAGTCATTTTCCTTGAAAGAGAACACTAATTACGAAGATGCCAACATAATTCCTGTTTTTAAACTTAATGTGTTGAGTCAGTTTGTCATGATTTGTTTTAGTCTTGGTCCTTAATTCTAAAATTTGTCCTTTAAATGGTCAAAATCTATTTTTTCCTTATGGTATAATTTTCAGAAAACATGAATCTTTTTTTTTTTTTTTTTCCTAATGCAAGCATATATTTTTGTTGGGAAGATTGAGTCCAAGTCAATTATCAATGGTGTGTTTTAACTTCCGCCACTCCCATTTACCAGTTTCTATTGTATTCCAAACAAAAATTTTAACACATAAACATAAAAAAAAGGTCTTCCTGTAATCACAAAATGATATAGAGCAAAATAATAAAAACTTCTAGCTTGTAAAAATAATAGTAACAAACACTGAAAAAGAAAACTTAGAATAGGTATTAACATTTGTAATTAGAATCTCATGTATAATAGATTTTATCTAGCTGCTTTTCTTCTGAGAAGTAATGACCCAAGGCACACTGTGTCCCCTGACTGGAGAGGGAGACAAGCACATCCAGAGAGTCATGCCTTACCAGGACAGAGACTTATGAGTGAAAACGTCAGTGGGAAATAGTGCTAAGGTAGGAAAACCCAAACTGTGACAAATTTCTGGAGGCTCAGTGTGGACAACTCAGAGTAAAATGCTCCAGGGAGACCCAGTCGTATGGAGCACCAATCGTTTTATAAGAGTTTCCTCCAGGAGCTCAACCAGGTTCTCAAGAAAAATCTCATTAAATATTCTAGAAAAATCTACTCATGCTTCCACAGAGGGAAGGAAAAAATGAAACCACTTAGAAATATATATTATTCCCTTCTTAACAAGGCCTGCACTCAGGAGAAACTAGTTAAGCAGACCCTAACCTCCTGGGTAGGCTCAGAGCCTTACTGGGCTGGGAAGAAAGAAATGTCCAAGTCCAGCCATTCTATCTCGGCTAAACGTAAAACTGAGAAACATTATGAAGTTCACGTGCAGAGGCTCACTAAAGACTGAGACCTAATCATAGGACTATAGAACGCTTCCCCTCCCTAAAACTCACAACCACATTATGAAAGTTCAAGTTACAGCAGTGCCTCTTCGGTGGTACGACATGTCTGGCTATCCAGAAAAACTTACGAGGCTACCAAAGGCAAAACACACACACACACACACACACACACACACACACACACACACACAATCCTTATGGTGTATACTCCTAAAAAGAGGGTATTAAACTACATAAGGCAAAAACTGATAGAACTACAAGGAAAAATAGATCAATTCACTATTACAGTTGGAGAATTTAACACCCTTCTCTTACAAATGGACGGATAGAACAGGCAAAAAATCAGTAAGAATATAGTTGAACTCAATGACGCCTCAGTCACTGAATATAATGGATGTCTATAGACTCCTTCATTCAACAACAGCAGAGTACACATTCTTCTCAAGCTCACATGGAATTGCATTGAGGACATAATAAAGAAATCCTATAGGAAGAAACAGATAGCGATAATATAAGTATGAATTTATGACATAGTGTCACACTATTGACCACAGAATTCTACCTAAATTTATAAAGTGTTATCTAAATTTATCTATAAATTTAATGCAATTACATTCAAAATTCTAACAGGGATTCTTATGAAATTAGAAAAGCTAATTCAAATATTCGTATAAAATAGCAGTGGGTAAGAATAACTAAGACAATTTGGCAGAAAACAAGGTGGTAGAACTTTTCTAATATTTATAGCAAAGCTATTAAGTCAGTGTAGTAGTGGGAAAGGCACAAATTGATCAGTGAAGCAGAATGCAATGTCCAAGAGCAGGCTCACATACGAAAGGAAATGAAAAATAGAGCACATTGCAGGTCATTGAAAGAAATAGTTCAGCCGTGTTGGAACAATTTGTTATCTAAATGAAAGAAAGCAAAATGTCATCCCCAACTCACACCTTACCAAAAATCAATTGTAGGTTAATTAAAGGCATAAAAGAAAGATTGGATGTGTAAAACTTTCAGAGATATGCAGAAGAAGAATTTATGATTGCTTAAATAAGATAATAAAAGCATAAATCAAAAAGAAGACAAATGTATTTGATTTAATTAAAATTAAAACTGGCACTGCCTTAAAAGACACCAGGAAAATAAGAAAAATTGAAAAGATAAGTCACAGACAGAAACGAAATACTTGCAATGCATATAACTAACAAAATATTAGTGTCTAGAATATGTAATGAACTTCTAAATATCAATAATAAAGATAGAGACATCTCATCTGCACATGGACAAAAAAATAGAAATGGCTACACAAATAACTAGCAAAATCTAAATGACTGTAAAAATAAATGTAAATTAAAAACAAAACGAGATATAATTTCACTTCCATAAGATTGGCATTATTTAAACAACTACGTCTGATGATACTGATGATAATCAACACTGTTGAGGACTCAGAATAATGAAGTCATAGATACACTTCTGGAGAGGATTATGGGTTAAAAACTCTTGGGAAATATATTAGGCAATCCCAGTTAAAGATGGAGTTCCCAAGATATGGAAGCAACCTAAACGCCCATCAACAGACAATTGGATAAAGAAGTTATGGTTCATATATCCAACGGAATATTATGCTGGGTGAAATAAGTCAGACAGAGAAAGATAAATACCACATGATTTCACTTACATGCGGAATCTAAGGAATAAAAAGAACAAACTAATCAAAAACAGACCCACGAATATAGAGGACAATCTGGTGACATCCAGCGGGGCAGGTTTGGGGGGGCTGGCAGAAAGGGATGAAGGGTTAAAGAAGTACAAATCAGTAGTTGATAGATGGTCATGGGGATGGGGAGTATGGCATAGGGAATGCAGTCAGCATTACTGTAATGGCTAGGTGTAGAGCCAGAGGAGAGAAAGAGCAATCAGGGGGATCATTTTATAAACCATATAAATGTCTAACAATGTACTGTATACTCAAAACTAATAAAATAAAATTTAAAAAAAGGAATTAATGCATTATAAAATTTTTAAAAAGATGGATATCCTTTTACCCTACGATACTGCAATTTTCATCCTAGAAAACGCCCATACGTAGGCGAGAGCAAACACGTGGTGCCGTTGTTTGCAGGGTATGTTTATCTGATGCAACGTGAGTGACTGTGGTCAGCATAGATAAGTCTCAAATGCAAATACTGAACAAACAGCAAGTTGAACCTATCCAAGTGTCTCTAGTGGACCATCTTGTGCAGGAGGGATGTCTGGCATCCGGGGAGGCCAGGGACCGAAGGACAGCTATGGCACAGGACCATTAGGGACAGGATCGAGCAAAACTGTTGAATACGATTTTACATAATAATATTGTATAACTTTTCTTTTATGAAGTCCTTTAGAGTCTGTTTTAAAATTAGGATTTTAGTGCTTTTAGAATACTTTTACTCACTTGTATCCATTTTTTCCATAAACGTCATTCAAAAAAACTCACTTCACACTAAAACCATTTCCACGGTCCCTTAATTTTTCTGAGTAATTTCTTTTCTATTTATATTTTCACAATTTAGCTCTTAAGAAAACTTGAAATTATATTCTATATAAAATGTGAGGTAGAACTATTCATATTTTTGCTAAATAGATATTGAAATTATATTCTATATAAAGTATGAGGTAGACCTATTTACATTTTTGTTAAATAGATAATTCCCTTCCCCTACTGACTTAATATAAAGCAAGTTCCACAATTCAGAACAGTCGGTAGAGAATCTTGCCCTCCTCAGAAATCGCAATTATAACAATTCGCATGTTTCTTGTACACATTCTCACACATCCAGAAGTTTCTCACCTTTTAAAATGTTACTAAGGTTTATGTTTTCTCACAAGATGATCGTTTGATCGTTTTTCGACAACACGCCAACATTTAGAACATTTCCTGGTCAATGGGAAGATGGCAACAAAGCACTTTTCAAATGAGACTCGATTTAAAAGTGATCAGCAGCTTCCCAAAGCTTTGTTCAAATTCATATCTCAGGATAATTACAAATTGCTACATGGCATGAACTGTCATCCTATGAGAGAGAGATCATTAGAGTCTGAATTAAGACCAGGCTGCCGTGAAAAGGGAGGCGGAGCTGGATGTAAAAGCTAGAATATTCTGAATTCCTCTCCCTCTAAAGATGAGCACGTTCAATCTCTGGGCTCTTATTCTGTTCCATCAATAGGTCTGACAATTCTGGCGTTATCATCGTCTTGAGTAAACTTCCGTGGTTTTATGCCGCTGCCAATATTAAGTAAAGGGTTCTTTCGCACACCTTCCTGTTTCGAAATGCATGGGCTTTATTTTTCCATTTATTTTCCCATAGTGAAAAGAACTAGCAAGGAATTTTTTTTTTCAAGGCTACAGTGCTCCTTGCATTCATCTCCAGTCATGTCAACTACATTATTATTAAAAGTTTAATAAGTTGAACAATAATTTGAGAAGAACTGAAATCTTTACAATAGCTTTCCAATGTTATATGATTCTTAAGTCTAAATTTTTGTAATTTGCCTCAGGTAGGGTCTGTCCAAACCTTTCAAGATCAGATATATTTATAATTGGTAATTGCTATTAATAGTGGGAAATATTTAGTATATACTTTACCATTTATATGCATATTTTTTACTATTACAAAAGCAAAAGATTTTAATTGTAGAATGTTACAAAATCCAAAAATATATAGAGTGCCATCTCTAAAACCACTGAAATCACCTTGAATTCAGTATTTCCAATATTTAAAATATTTACATAATTTCTTATTTTTAATTATTATCAATGAAAATGTTGAAAATAGAACACTTAATTCCCCAAATTAAAAACTGCTAGCTTTAGGATATCTATCTATCTATCTATCTATCTATCTATCTATCTATCTATTTATAGCTCTTGGTACATATTTCCAAATTATCCATTACAGTGGTGAATGAGAGGGTGCAACTTCCTAGATCTTTGCCCAAACTGTTTATTACCATTTAAAAATATTTTTTTTTTTGCCAAGCATAGCAAAAATTGATAAATCATTATTCTAATTTGAATTCTTCAGATTAATCAAATTGATTATATATTCAGCATATCAATTTTCCATTTATCTTTCTTGTTTCTCAAATTTCCAATTTATATGTAGAAATAGGGAATCTTGTAGCTTTAAAACGGCACTGGATAGAGAAGTGCATACAGAAGAAACCAAATTCATCTACTTAGGCAATGGCTGTACCAATTTATGCCACTTAGAGCTGGGAGCTCAGGGATCCAACCGCCAAAGCTCTCCTGGGGTCAGTCTGAGGGTGACAAGCAGCAAGGCAGCTGGCAGTGGTTATCCAGAAATAGGTGAGCCACGGCTCACAGCTTAGTCTCAATGTCATTTTGACATTTTTCATTCTGTGGGAGAGGGACACACTCACGGTGACCTAGACGCTAACTTCTCTTGAGAAGTTCCTGTGTAGATGAATTTTGCACAAGGGTTCTATAATAAAATCTGAAGTTATTAATTGCCAATTATAGTTTGATGTTCCTTTCACTCCAGGGTGGGAATAGGAGACAGAGTTGAGGATACTGGCTTGTTCAATTTAAAAAATGAAAGAAATGTAATTCGTTTCAATCACCTTTCTCCTAGGGATAGGCCAGAGATAGTCCTGTCAGTGACAGAGTTTATTTTTCAAAAAAATGTGTTTCTTCAGTAGAGAATGACTTAAATCAAAATAGGAATGAATACACTGAGGTGGAACATTAATCCTCCTTCAAATTGTTCTTCCACGTTTATTTACCAACTACATCCTGTTTAGACCATCAGAGACCTGTATCTTCCACTACTAAATCAATTCATTTCCTCAGGAGTCATGTTTTATTATACAGTACATTTTATATACTTATCTCTTCAGCATTACATCCAATAACACTAGTCATAATCACACCAACAAAGAATTTCATGTCTGAAAGTAATTCTGGAGCTAACCTTGTCTCACCATCTCAGTTTGCAGGGGCCAAAATATCAAATGGAGTATACTGAGATGTGGCTTGGTGACATGTCTGTTTTCCACAGCAGACGCTGGTACATCTAAGAAAAGACTGTGGCACATTTATCCAAGGTCTGATGTGGCACTTGTCATCCACCTATATCTACCAAATATGAGACTGTCTAAAAGTTGACTATAATTTCCTGGGCAATATCGAACTTAGAATAGTATAACACAAACATTTTATTACTATTACAAAATCAAATACTGTTTATTGTAAGAAAAAAATCACAAGGCGCTGAATCTATTTAAACATAACAGAAAAATATAATAATCTAGCTTCTCATAGAAAACTACTGATCATCTTGATCTTTGCCCAAACCATTTATTACCAGTGTGTATAATGTTACCAGAAAAACGTTCCCCTTTGGCATTATCTTAATGACTGCATTGTCTTCCTTTTTGTGGGTAAGAAAATAAGAAACAGAATTTCCTAGCTTAGTCTAACGCTACTCACTGAAAACTCATTCACACTTGAAATTTCTTCAGATATCAAAAATTTGTGAAATTTCAATATGTAAAAATTAGAAGAAGAGTAGATTGAATTAATATGCACTTTATGAATTACATGTAATGATTGATTTGCAAGTAAAATTGCAGAACAATACCAGAAAAATGTTACTGATTCATCAACAGATCAAGGCACGGTGAGGCAAAATAGCATAGCTTCTCTCACCTTGTCAGGAAGATCTTAATCTATTTCTTCTTAAATGAATAGTAATATTTTTACATGGACACTCTTCATTTATTCAATTATTGTTAACTGAACACCACCTACTACGTGCCAAAGGTTGAATGAGGTGCGAAAGATACAGACATGAATAAAGAACATTTAATGACATCAAGAAGGCCAATTATTCGGGCATCAGGTAAGCATATTAAAATATGATTGCATAGTGTCTGATAAGTACTGAAATAGCAAAAAATAGTTGATATTATGATATTGTGATGATGCCTAACCCAGTCTTTTGGAAAAACGAATGATCATTGATTAAAGTATAAGTGTGTCTGTGTAACATGCTCACATTCTCGAAGATGGTGATATACAGTTATGGAATTAAAACAAAACTAATTTTTAAAGAATCACAATCCACCCAAAGTTGGTTAAACTATATTCAAACAAAAGCTGTAATGCTGGCCACACGACCTTGAGCAAGTCACGAAGACTCTCTGAGCCCTGTTTCTTTAACTGGAAAATGTAGATATAGTGTGTATCTCACAAGGTCATTGTGAAGATTGAAAAAATAGCAAAAGTGAAAATGGCTAATATATTTCTATTCCTGGAAATATGGTACCAATGGAATAAAACAGGTTAATTTGAATCATGAAGCAAAATGCAAGATAACAATAGACGTTTAAAGCATGATCTCTCTTCTAAACACATATAGGTTAGGTCAAAAAGTATATAATGATACAATAAAAATATAATTTAGGATACAATGTATAAATGCAACATAAATATATTTAATATATAACATGTAATGCAATTTGATATTAAGTAGATTCTGTATTATATATTTAATACATAAAATACATTCGATCTTATATAATTGAATGCTGCTATGATTCAGTATCGAAAATGTTATTAAATTAACAATGTCAATAACAACAATATCAATAACAACAAAAACAAGAAAAGCAATTGCTAATATTTTTTGAGACCTTAGCGTGTACCGGAAACTGAGTTTGAGAACATTATGCACTAGCTTCACTAATTATCACGAAAAAATGCAGTGAAATAAGTGTTATTCTCATTTTATGGATGAGGATTTTGAAGGTCAGGATATTAAATAAACAGCTTTAAAATCCTATAGCTATTAAATGGCAGAGCCAGGATTAAACTGCAAGCCATACACTTAACCACTCTATTAACTGTTTTCAGAAATAAATGGAATACGGAGAGCATGATTGGCTGGTGGTAGAGCTGGGGTTCTGTCACTGGCTTTGAAGAAAACGGTTTCCTTCCTCCCTAACTGCCTCCATCTCTACACCCCTCTCTTTTTCCTTCTATTCCTCCCTCTCTTCCTCCCTCCCTCCCTCTCTTCCTTCCTGTCACTGTTTATATTCTAGGGCTGTGATTTACAAAATTTTTGAGCATATATTTTGTTCAAAATTTAATCTGGTATCTAAATATCAGAAACTCCAAGTTAGGGTGAGGCAAGTGGAGACCTCATCTCGGCGGTGATGCCAAATTTAAGGAAAACGCAGCAATTAAAATAGTTAATATTTAATGCAATATTTAAAATGTAAAAAATTTTAAAATCCATAATTTATGATAAAAAAATTATTAAAATTTTAAGTAAAGGTAGGCTTCGATCCTACCTTGCAGGACCTTAGTGCCCAATGTCAGCCATGATTTCAATAAAACTTTATTTATAAGACAGATGGAGATGGACAGATCGTTGGTCACAGTTTTCCTATGTTTTAAAAAATATTGCATCAAATATTTATATCAACTACTGAGTTTTTTGACATCTTCTTCGATTTTGTGCCCAAGGTGAATGCCTCACTAACCTCACCCAAATACTAGCTCAATAACCTTAAGAGAAAAACCAATAACACTTGTCAGAATGTAGAGCTTTTGGTTAAAGTGGGGTCGAGGGACCCAAATGTGTTCTGAGTGGAACGTGACTGGCCCTCTATTTCTCTCCGTTTCACCTCCCTTTCACCATATAACCCAGCAGCATCTGAGATGCTTAGACCGTAAAGTTCAGGGAAACCTCCCTGAGTGTTTAATGTGGGGAAATAGGCTCTTTCATATAGAATTTGAATCCCTAATCATAAAAAAATGCATATTATCAGAGTAGTTTAATTCCTGTATTACTTCTCCACAATATGGCAGAGATGGAATTTAGATGACAGCTAACTCATTGTTTTCCAGACATTTCTTGAGTCTCAAATTGCAGTTCCATTTGCCCCCGAGCTTTATTTTTATCTTTTAGTCATGGTTCTGTTTTAAATTTTCATTTCGAGTGCAGTAACTGGGGTGTGTGTCTGAAATTAAGATGTGTTGAATCGCTTTCTTCAGGTTGGTGTGCACTTAATTAAAGCTTAAAGAAATATTGCAATGATGAGTGCCCATTTTCCTCAAAAATCCCTTCTTGGGAAGAAAGAAACAGTGGCTCCAACAGCAGGTCAGAGGTGACCGTGAGCGTTACTCCTGGGGAATTCTGGTAATTTGTTTATCCCTGACCCTCATCAGAAGACTGATGTTTACTTCCTCCCTCTGGGCCTGCCTGACACTCTCACTCTACTTCTGTTTAATAGGTGTTTCCACACTTATGATGTGTGATTCTTAGTGTGTTGACACACATTAGCCTCACTCTTGACACAAGTAGACCCCACCTCCTTTCTTACCCACAACCACCCATATATGCACCCAGAGACAGCTACAAAAATGCAATCTTTAGTTAAAAGATTCTCCAGGTTTTTTCTTTGCCTAAATGTGGTTTTCTTGACCCAGAGTTACTTATCACTGGTCCTTAAAACCTCTAAAATTTCAATCCTTAGAACCTTGGCAGCACAACACTCATATTTAGGATATCTTCCCTTGTTTGTCTTTTAAAGGGTCCTGTCTCAAGACAATGATACCCAGTGTTCCCAAACAGAGCAGTAATAATGTTGGGGACTTTCATTTCCAATGTATAGGGACCACAAATTATTTCAGTTTCATAGTAATTTGGGAACTATTTTTTCTTGAATCCAGGTCAAACTGCTAAATCTCTAACCTAGGGCACAAAGAGTTTGAACATATCCAATAGCCTAAGTAGAAGAGACACCGCAGTTCAATGTTTTTATACTATTTAGGGAGACACAAACTATACTCTGGTTATTTCTTAAAATCTGTGTAAAATTGGACAACTTTCTCAGGTAAAAGAAATCTAAGGATTCTCCCACAAAGGAGTATTATGAGTATAAATTGGGATTGCCTCTATAATTCGAGTGGTGAATCAGTATTGATTGGGGCTATTTAATTTTGTGACCCCATCTTCAAAGAGAACAGTGGGGTGAGTTGCTGAGTGTGCACGCCATGTGGTCTTGAAATGATGAGGTCACAGCCTTATCACTTTCTCCATCGAGAGGGTTTGGGACAGCTCGCATTGAATGTGCAGAGCTGTCAGAAACAGAAGCACGGGAGAAGAGAGGCAATGATAGCAGAACTCGTTCCTCCTCATTCAGTAACAGGATGCTTCAGATTGTTTTGGATGCTTCACGTTTTGGGGAGAAGTCAAAGTTCTTATTTTGGAATGGACACACAGACCACATGTGTGAAAATGGAAGGATCTCGAACAAGGAGAAACATCTGAGGTGTCGGCTTTCCCAGGTGCGTAAAATATGTTTCTAAACTCACTATTATTCTTGGTCTTTAAAATTTGCAGATCTCTTTGTAAACATGATCCTCTTCTCCCAGTGGGAAGTTGGAGGCACCACAACTTCTTTTTTTTGGTTTTCCGTATCCACTTGAGAAACATTGTCTGAGCTTTCTACATGCCAGGCTGTCAAATAGGTAGTGAAATATAAAAACTGTGAATTCCTTGTCTTCAGTGAACTAATAATGCAATAACGATAAATGGCTTGTGAATTAGTAAGTGCAGTGGAGATAAAGAACAGAGCAGGGAATGATGAATCGTAATATATACATTTACCTTTACAGAGGACTTTCTCGCCTCTTTTTTTTTTTTTCTTCACCTTTCTTATTGGAAGTTGTAAACTCTTTTATCTTTTTTTCCTTGGGGGGAAAACTATATATAACAGAAAAACACTTAACCCAGATCTTTGGACATATAGAACTAATATACTTCCTTTAAAGGACTTTAATATCTCCGACAAAGGCTGCTAGACAGAAGGCTGGAGAATGTTAACTGTCCCCTCCCTCCCTCTGATCCTGGGGCCATCACATCTCTTAATTGGTGTGAAGTCTCTCTAGCACTATGACCCACCTGGGGCTAGATCTACAGCCTTGCAGAGCCTTGTGTTTTGTTTTGTTTTGTTTTTTAAATGGTGACATTGAGTAACCTCTTCACTTGATCATCACACCAACCCTGAGAGGTGTGCCATGTGCACACGCCCATTCTCTGTGTTTTCTAGCTGCCTCACGACTTGAAATATCCTTCCATGGTTTGGGGAGTTTTGCCTGGATGAGTCTCACCACCCACTCTCACCCAGCCTCTTGCAGATGGAACTTAAACATGTGACTAAGACACCAACACTCAGAAGCAACACTCTGGACTTCAGGGTGGACTTCAGCAATACATGAAAGAGGGAGTTTCTGGTATAAAATATCGGTTTGGGTGGAGGTCCTGGGAGCAGTGCAAAGAACGGGACCAAATGCTCTGTGTGACTCGCCTTCTCACCACCCGGCTGGTTGGGGTCTACTTTCTACTCTGACTGTGGAAGCTTCATTTGGTCCAGTCACATAGCTTTTCCAATGACTCTCTGAGCTACTCGATATATTTTAAATTTTCTTTTACTTAAAATTGCAAACGTGGATTCAATTCAGTTATTCAGAAACAAGAACTCTGACTGTTCCTTTATCTTTTACAGGGAAAGTCATTCAATTTCCAAATGTGAAGAGACTTATCCAAGACAGTTATTTAGACAATAACTGAGATGTAACTAAGATCCAGGACCCTTGTATGACTCCAAAACTCTTTCTGCCACCATGCCGAACAGGAGGTCTCACTTTTTCATCTTGTAGGTGACAATTTGTACCTTTTGACCAGTATATCCCTCTCCTCCCCACCTCCACACCCCTGTACCCACTATTCTATGCTGTTAGGATGAATTTCACTTTTTCTTTTTTAAGATTCCACATATAAGTGAGAATATGTGATATCTGTCTTTCTGTGTGACTTATTTCACTTAGCATCATAATTCATTTTTTTCATTAAATTGTCAGAAATTTGTTGAACATTCACTCTGTGCTAAACATTGCCTTTAAAGTCTTGCGAAAGACTTTCAACGTGAACCCAGGTTTCCTGTCTGTGCTTTCCTCCTGTGTGACCTTGAGAAAAGTCACCAAATCTTCAAATCCCATGTCTTCGCTTGATTGTTAATAACTCCCACACTACTCTTAAAAGTGTCTTGGCTTAGATGAGAAACTATATGACAGTCCCAAGTATGGATTCTAAGGTTAAGTGCTGAACAAATTTCTGTCAAATTAACAAAGAACTAGAGACTTCGTATAAGCTTGCCATGACATTTAACTCAATCCTTTGGGAAAGATGAGACTGAGGTCAGGTAGAGGCAGAATCGACAGAGAATTCCTCACGTGGGAAGGGTTTTTGTTCAATGAACTATGCTCTCTACAAGTGAGACAGTTCAAAACATGAAGCATCTTTGAAATCTGCACTCCAAAATCAGCTACTCCAGCTTTGTACTATTTATATATCCAAAGGAAAACCTTTATTCAAATCTTTGATTTGCACATTTATAATTGACTTTAAAACATAATGATATATTTCCCAGTTTGTCATCAAAGTGTGTCAGTCAAAAGTAATAGTAATTTGTGTACGGTGCAATTATATTTTGACAAATTAATAATGAATCATCCAAGTTTTGTAGAAACAGAAATTTCTTATTTTTTAAATTAACTAGAAGCTCTGTCTCAGGGTGTCAATGTGTTTCTCTGTTGGAATCTTACAGAAGCTCTCACAAGGAAGTAGTATTTTTTAAATCCTGAGAATGAGCAAACAGACTATAAGGGGGATTTGAATGAAATTAATGCAAAATCTAAACTGACTTACATCCAGGTCTTTATTCACAGCTAATACTAAAAAAAAAAAAAAATCTTTTCTTTGTAATGCCAAAATACTCTCTCTAGCTTCACAAGTTGCTCAAATGCTTTGAGTTCTACTGTATATTTATAATTTATGTCTTGACAGCTTCCAAACTAGACTAGAGGCAGCTTGCCACAAAGATATAGATGTGTGAATGCAGTTGTAGAAACGCATAGAAATATAGTTATCAATGTAGATATAGACATACCCATAAGAAAGTTAAGATGAAGAAAAGGAAAAGAAGAAAATTATAAGGAGAAGAGAGGAGAACTGTGTCAGAAACTAATTTGAGATTTAGTCAGGACACCCCAGCAGCTGAGATTAAAAAAAAAAAAAAAAAGAAAAAGAAAAAGAAAAGAAAAAAAAAGGAATCAGAATTGATTACATAGTAAGCAGGTCTCTCAAATGCATTCTGTAGAATGTTAACCATAATCAGTTCTAACAGACGGCCCAGCATACACCGCATGGGCTGTCATCAAAGTGCGTCAGATCACTTCATAAATTATATAAATGTCTAACCACTGTGTGTGCTGTACACTTAAACTAATAGCAAATAATATCGAAAGTCAAA
Source organism: Pteropus medius (assembly GCF_902729225.1). Taxonomy (NCBI): domain Eukaryota; kingdom Metazoa; phylum Chordata; class Mammalia; order Chiroptera; family Pteropodidae; genus Pteropus; species Pteropus medius. The sequence goes on along the minus strand of NW_024349800.1, from coordinate 58,631,740 downwards.
TAAATAAACAAAATATTGAGCAATAATAACATTTCAATGGATTATCATCACACCCATTATGACACTGTACCAAATAGTACTCCATGAGCTGTAAAGCTTGATACAAATATCAGCTGCCATTATTGTCACTGCTGTTTATTAAAGCTTGTGGGTGGGGAGGACCAGAAAGGATAGCGACACAAGTTTACAACTGACACTAATATTTCTCATGCATTTCTAATTCAACACGCGTCTTCAGGACACTCGAAAAAGCCCCGATTCTAGCAAACCCCCTGCAGAATATTTCACTTAACCCTTCATCTTGACCCTTCTGTGAGGAGACACGGGGCTTTTGCTAAGTCAGTTTTTTAAAGACCATTTCTTGCTTCGAGAGCTCTGGTCGACGTAAAAGACAATGGAGAGCAGACGAGACTCGGAATAGTCACACAGAGCCTGCTCCTCTCTGCTTTCCTAGGATCTGTGTCACTCTGTCTCTGTCTCACTTTTTCTCATGTAGTGGCTCTTATACTGAAAAGAGCTGAAAAATTAATTTGCAATTTTTTTAAAAAAGCAATGGGTCATTGCTTAATTTGATTTCAGTCTCCTGAAGTTCTGGAAAGAAGTAGATTTTTAAAATGTGAGCTTTAGTAATTTTTATTAAAGAAAATGTACAGGGATATATTCTACAAATAACAGTATCTACTTGAATAATAACATTTATTGAGAACTAACTGTCAAGCACTAAGCTTGGTTCTTTACATTCATTATCTCATTTGATGCTTTCAAAAGTCCTATTGGATGGGGTCTATTGTTATCTCATTTTATATACCGTTACTGGGACTTATGAAAGCCAGGACTCAAAGCCTTTGCTTAATGTCACTTAAGAGAGGCTTTCCCTTATGCCCTACCTAACGTGACATTCCGAAAATATTCCATATCCAATTACCCCATTTACTTGCTTTATAGCATTTATTAAATTGTGCATTTCTTCCTGGGCTTACTCACTATTTTATGTCTCCCCTATAAAAACATAGGCTCCAGAGGCAGGAATTACGCCTGTATTTTCCACCTGTATCTGCAAGTGCCTTGCACCGAACAATACAGGTACAAAACAAATTGGTGAATGAATGAATGAATAAATAAATGAATAAATGACTTCAAAGTGCAGGCATTTAAGAATTCTCTTTCCTCTGCAATCTGTTAGGTTTTATTTTGTTCCTGAAGCACAAGGCAAGCATTAAGCAAATTATGAATGTCTCTTGTGTGCTCGGAAGAGTTTATTTCAAATTGAGAGCAAGAGCATAAAATAATTTTCTTTAGGTCACCAAAGACACTCTTAATATATTCCTAAAATGAAAGATAGCTTTGGAATTTATGTGGCCCCTTCATGATACTTAGGCCTTTCATCCTTGAAGTCTTTAACTCTATTTGATCCAAAGTATGGCTCAAAGCTTAACAGAAAATAAGTCGTGCCAACAAATATTTACTTTCATCTCTTTTCTATATGCCTGGAGAGCTTCTTCTGTGTAAACTGTTTTAAAGGTGAAAATTAAGTTGATCATTCGAATGGCTTCGTGAAAAGGCAAGCAAAAGAAAATGTTTCTAAGGCACAGTGTTTTCCAGCTGTATTACTATGTACGAATTGCTTCTAAATTGCTTAAAACACAGAAATTTGATTTTAAGAAATTCAAAGTCTTAAGTTAAAAAATCAACAGGCTCAACTAATGGGTTGTTATACAGACGTTACAAGCATCTCTCCCTCCCATTACCTTTGGGTACAGAAAGTGCCAAGCTGTCTTTTCACTACTTTCTCCATGAATTGTACATCTGTCTATCAGCCCCAACACACACATACATGCGCTCACACGCACACATGCACGTACGCACACACGCATGCACACACCTTCTTCCTCTGGCTAAATCCTTCTCTGGTTTGTAATATAAATCCTCTGTGACCTACCCAAGAAAGTCTTCCTCACTGATCCCCTCTCCACTCCTCATTCCCATGTTCCTCAACTCCTCATTCCCATGTCAGTTTAATTATCTGACTTACTTATGTGCGAACATTTCTAGCAACAACTAGGTCTTGTGCATATTTGTATCTCTAGTACCTGTCTCATCTTCATTATGCTTGATGAATAATAAAGCTTTTAATAAATATCTGTTGAATAATTAATGAATGAGAAGACTGAATCTTGGAGAATGATGGATGGCCAATGACTCTGGATAGAATGTAGCCCATGAGATACCTCTTGCTGGATGTTGGTTTCCAGCCCCTACCACATCTGGACCTTGAGCTTGAAACTAAAGCAGTGAAACCATATGTGCTAACGGCAAGGCCATGTCGGGCAGAAAAGGCAAAGTGAAAGCAGAGGTTTGTAGGGGAATATTTCTTTGACACTGTGCACGAGAACCAAAGGGACTAATTACCCTTGAATATAAGGGAGACTTTTCAGGAAGAGCTTCATCTAAGAATTTTTTTTTTTTTTTTGGCCAAACTCAGGGCAGTTTATGTAACCACTTCCTGTTACAATGGGATGGGCTGTTGCTTTGAAGAATGTGCATTGAAATGCGATCGAGCGCCCTTAAAATTCAACTTTCACAGAGTTCCCTGTGAAGAAGTATAGAAAAATAAACAATAAAGGCTTGACCAGATGTGGGAATGTTGAATGAGTACAAAGAGAAGGAATATAATTTTTTGCAGTGATTTTTCAGTCTTATACAAAGAAGTAACAATTCCAGAACACAGCGGCATGGTGCGTGAGCCAGAACTGGACCCAGAACTGAAGAAGTAACATCAAATAGCAAATGCAATGAAGGAAAAAATAATTTCCTAATACCGTGATTTGGCTAATGATTTAGTCAGTTTTCTAGGGATATAGAATCAAAGTTCCCAAGAAGCCTGTATATACACACGTTTTATTTACCTATTTAGTATGTAAACAGAATGTATTGCATTCCTCAATGTGGCTTCTTTCATGCTATTGAACCGACTGTGCTTTCATTACACTTATAAAGTTTTGAACCAGTTCTAACTTCCTCTTCTACTCTTTTGCCTGCATCACTTGCCCCGGGCTCACCAACCCACAGAAAGGTTTTTTAAATCAGTCTTGCCTGGATTATGCCTGCACAATGTTATACACATAGGCGCCTTCCCAAAATGCCTACCTCAGCCCGTTCTTCAGGTGACTAATGCCTATTCATAATTCAAAACACAGCTCACGCAACAGTGTAGCATCTTCCCTGGGGGTCTCTTCCTCAATGCATCCTTTTGGAATAAAGTCCCAACTCCCTCTCCCTGCCCACACGCTCTATGTGGATGAGTCTTTACTTTCTCGTGCTCTTTCTAAGGACGTTTGCACAGTGTCTATATTTTTGCTATTAAAATAAATCTGCAATGAATCTACTTGTAACTTATAACTTTGCCTATTTATATAGACTGTTCCACAATAGCTTAAGTGCCATTAAAATCACTTGTTTCTTGAAATAATTTACCTGTGAAGATTTCTGGCATTGTTTATGTGTTATGTTTGCTTCTTTGCTATTTGGGAGGCAACTGTGAATTTTGCTTATTGGATTCTATAGGAAATTGTGTATTTCGTGTAATCTTTACATTTTCAATGAGATTCTCTGTATCTGTGATTATTTTCTCATTTAATTCTTAATTATATGTATTTTCCTTTTTATTACTTGCTAAGCATTTGTTTTGGAAATTTGAAATTTATTTATCAAGTCTACTATCTTGTTTCATAATTTCTTCTTTTATTTTTATTGATTTCCTCATTTTGTTTTTCATACGCGGTCCTTTTTATTCAATTACAAAATTGAATAAAAGCTTTCTTGTTGAAAGTTTAATTATTTTGTTTTTATTATAAAATTAACTTTTGTTATATATTTTTTCTCTGTATATAGCTTCGGCTCTGCCTTATAAGATTTAGAATGCTTCTATTATTGTTATTATCTCGACATTGACCTATGACAGTTTTATTTTACTCTTTGACACTGAATTTATTAGCTATTTTTAGTTCAAAGTATTTTAATGTTTATAAATTTGTTCCTATATCAATTTAATTTAGTGTATCTATTAATCTACCTTTGAAATTTTATAATTTATTTGCTCTATAGTTTTGTTCACTTTTTTCTCTAATTGTGGTTTCAAGGACTGAAGACACACTGGCATCCTCCTTCTCAATGTACACACTCACACATACATAGACACGTCTGTGTAAGTGATTATACGTCGTTGTGTATAGAAATAAGTCAAACACTAAGTTGTGATTTAGTGATTACGTTTAGGGACTCAAACAGAGGAAGGGTATGCTTTCTCCTAACCACATGCATTTGAGTCAAATTATTCCCTCAATTGGAAGATATGCTATTTTTGTAAAATAGTTTTCTGAACAGAATTATTGGAACTACCTTCTTTGTATACATAATTACCAATGTTATTTCACATTAAATGTCTTCACTCACATATTAATTTTTTAATGAGTATTTACTGTTCCTTCTATGTGCCATATCCAAAGTGCAGGGGATACAATACACAACATAATGAGCATCATGGACTCAGTGGTCACTGATAGTCCTTTGATGGCACAGATGCCCATCGGTGACAGGTATTTGTTTTGAGAGGGTTGATTTTTGTCCAATAGAACAGCCATTCTATTGGCTGGACATATTTATTGTCCCGCAACACTCTGCAAACCTGTTCCTCTGTCTTCTGTCATTTCACGTGCAAATGGTTGTCTATTCTTTTTATTGGTGAAATTTTTCCTCTATGTGGTTGTGCAATTTGTATTCATTCTTGAATTTCCATAACCTCATCGAATTGTCTCGATCTTGATCATTTTACATTGTTTTTTAGAAAGCCAATGATACCTTGCCCAATGTCCCCCTGGTCCACTGAATTTACCTGTAGATGCAGACAGTTCCCAGGATGCTCACAATTTCCCACCTCAAACACCTGAATTTGCCTCTTTTCTTCCTGAAGCCTCTCTCCAATGCCAGGAGTTTTGTTGGCTGCCGGCCACTGTGGCAGGGCATAGTTGCTGCCACCTCAACCGACCTCAACAGTGGAAGATGGAAGTCAGTACTAAATGCCTCAGCGTCCTGTTTTCTGGTAGGACTATTCTGACGTGTTGCACCTTGCACCCCTGACCCAGGGGTCCACAGTAGAAACCAGCTCATTAACACACCTTTTATTGGCTTTTTCTCCTTCTTTTTCCTCCTTTCTCTTCATCCTCTCTTGTGCCCTGCAGTCACCTCTCCAAAAGAGCATGTACATTCACATTTTTGTCTCAAACTAAGACAATATGGTGCATGCTAAAAGATTCAAATATTCCTCTATTTCAAAAAAAAAAAGTTACTATTTTATGTATTTCTATTCCATAAGTATTTTGGTTATTTTATTTAATAACCCCAATTGTCATGCAAGCACCTAACTTCCAAATAGTTCATTTTATCTTTAATTGCTTTCTTCTTGGCCCATTTCATCTGCATTCTGTAGGTTTTTTTTTTCTTTTTTCAAAATTCCCTTCATATAATTGACTCTATTTTCTGCAAGTCAATTCCAGACATTGCTGCCTCTGATGTGGTTTTGAATACAATGGCACAATGGGTTTCAGTATCTTTCCTCAGTGCTGTCATTTCCCACTTCATCTTATGCTTTTAACTTAGCTTCTCCTGTGGAATAGGTTACATTTTGTTTCAGGTTGAATCCCTTGGGAAGCAGAGTCTGAGATGGAGTTTAGGAGGAAGGATGTTTATTTGGACGTGCTCTTGGAATCCACGTGTGTGAAAGGAAGAGGAATAAATCAGGATTGGGCAGATGAAGAAATCAAACTCTGGCGTGATTCCAAATGACAGCGTCGACAGATCTCAAGAGAAGCTCTGGAGGTAAAATGATTTATTGGTGGTGTCCCCTGTAGGGCCCAAATGGCCAGGTGTTTATAACCCTGCCTTGCTTGGTCAGTGGATGCTAGCCACCCCGGGGAGGGCTTGGATGAGAGCTGAGTGGCTTGTTGTGGCCGACGTAATCCCAGGCAGACAGTTCTTGGCCAGCAGCACTGTCACCTGCTCTAGGAGCTCATCCTCCTGGGGGGGACCTAGGAGGCACACCTTGGTGCCCATTGTTATTCATTCTCCAATCATCATTTTCTTTTCCAATCATCATTTTTAATTCACATTTATTTTAATTTCTTTGAGGTTGCAGTTCAGTTGCTCTTGAAGATTTTCTTTGGCTATTTCCTGTAAAAACTTCACTTTTCATCTTTCTTATGAATTTGCTATCCTTTTATTGTGGGCAGTGGCACGTTTGGTACCCGCTTCTAGATGAATCATTTCTGCATGCTATTCATTACAGAATGAACAGGTTTTTTTAAGCCACCTCTTTTTCCAAGAGCACTGTGTTGGCATTTTTTATTCTCCATTTAACCCGGCACTGTTTCCATTTTATTTTCTTGAAATTTATACCAAAAGGCTGGATGTCGACAGTGTGGAATGTCTGTGTAATCATTGGATCTGGGGAGGGGTTGGTGTGCAGTGAGTAGTGAGTTAGAGCCACTTTGGACCAACATCCTGTCACCACATTTCAGGTAGGCTGCATACTTACACAAGCTATTCCCGGTGCCTCAAGCCCTGTCCTTCTGCTGCTTACCTGGTACTTGCAAACTCACTCTTTAGCTCTCAGTCCAGAAGTTACTCCTCAGGAAAGTTGTCCCTGATCCCTCTAACCAGGTTAATCTCCCTATTGTACATGCTGACAGAAGGTCTTGATGCGAGGTGGAAATACTAATTAAACTGACCTTTAATAAGGAGATATTTGCCTTATATAATTGCCAATTGATTGTTCTTCAGAATGGAAGCCTGATTAGGACACTGAACACATTTTCAATACGCTCTGCTATTTTATTTTTACATGTTTCACAATTTTAGCACAGTTACCATTTTACTGATTTGGGCATAATGTATAACATATGTCTCACTAGACACGAGATTAGAGACCAGATCTGTTTGCTCACCACTGTACCTCAGCATATAGCACAGTGCCCAGTCAGTACTCAATAAATTTTCAGTTGAATGTCATGTTGAATAAATGGATGAATTTAAGACAAATAATTCTGGATGCCAAACATTGGTTAATTAGATTTCCAATTCCATATAACTTGTTACAAATGCTTTGTGTTTCCTAGACTTGAAAAGACAGATATTTTTTAAAGTATACTGAGCGCAGCATCAAATAGCTGATAAAGACCTGTGATGCTCAATATCACTATTGGAAAGAGCTAAAAAGCAGAGTCATCAGCTTTCAGGGGCTTTCAACCAGAGATAAAATACTTATTTATACCAACAACACATCTAAAGAAGGGCCCATCAGTCATAAACAACAGAAAATTTATGTTTACAGTCAGCTCTCTATATCCACAGGCTCTTCATCCTCAAATTCAACCAACCGTAAACCAAAAATATTTGAAAAAAAATGCTACGTTATTGCTGGCATGTACTGTGAAGTTAGGCCTATGACGGTTGCATCTGTACTGAACATGTAAAGACTTTTGTTCTAGTTGTTATTCCCTAAGCAATATATATAACAACTATTCACATAGCATTTCCATTCAATTAGGTATTACAAGTAATCTAGAGATGATTTTAAGCAGGGGTCCCCAACCCCTGGGCCACAGACCAGTATCGGTCCATGGCCTGTTAGGAACCAGGCCACACAGCAAGAGATGAGCAAGCGAAGCTTCATCTGTGTTTGCAGCTGCACCCCCAGCACTAGCATGATCGCCTCAGCTCCACCTCTGATCATCAGGCATTAGATTCTCACAGAAGCACCGGTCCCTGGTGCCACAAAGATTGGGGACCGCTGAGTTAAAGTATACAGGAGGATGTGCACAGGTTATATACAAATACTATGCTATTTATGTAAGGGCCTTGAGCATCCATGGAATTTGGTACCTGTGAGAGTTCCTGGAACCAATCCCCCGAGCATACTGAGGGACAACTGTATTCACCATTCCCATGAATGTTTAAGATGAGTGGATGGGAAAATGTACTCATTTCTTATCCATATTTTCAGGTTAGTAAGAGAGAATTCCGACATTTTAACATTAAATCAGAGAAGCACGGTGGAGTGAGAGATGTCCCCAGATCTCTCTCCTTCAAACAACAATAAGGTGAACATCTAAAACTCAACAGAAAACATCCAGCCTGCACACAGGCACATCTGAGTGAGGGATCTGTGAATAAGAGCTACCACAGTATATTCATGCTTAAACAACTTAAAAAAAAAATAAATAAATAAAACATTAAACCAGCTCATTATAAAAGTGTCAGAGTGATTTTTCAGGTGATTGGAAAACTGTGCTTTCGCCTTTTTTTGGTTGTTGTTATTTATATCTCGTGGTGTAACATCCTAAAATCACCTAAAAGAAATTAACGTTTTAAATTGAACGTTGTTAGAAAAAGAATATCCAGTTTCTCCCAGCCTTGAGTTTTTATTGGTGAAATCTGCACAAACTAACAGATTTCTTCTATATCTGCATGTTTTCAAAGCAGCTATAAGTTTTATGCATTATAAAATCTATGTCCAAGCTTATGACAGCTCAACTATCTTCTTTGGTGAATGTCTGAAATATATTTATGTTGCGGTAACCTGAAAAATACCTCACATTGCCTATAAAGATCTGGGAATGTCAAATCCTTTGAAATATTTTCCGGAAAAAAAAAAAAAAAAATATAAAAGTCTTTATCTTGTTCTAAGAAAGAAAAAAAATCTCAATTCTCCCTCCCCTGGAAAATAATGGAATGTTCAGTTTATATGTTCTGACTATCTGTCCTCTTTCCCCTGGAGCTTTTTTTTCTTCCCAGACTGTATCTCAGGCTCCTTTTATTATATCTTCAGTCTGAAAATTGCAATTCCCATAGAAAGTATAATTTTGTCCACAATGGCATATTGCACACCCATTGAAGAACTAAAACCTCTTTAAAAAACTATATTCCGATACTTTTTAAAAACATTAAATAGCTTCCTTCCGTGACCAACACACTTCTAACATAAGCAAGAATTCACTACATGGAGTAAGAAGTTCACTGCCAGGTCACTAGTCATTGTGATGCTAGAAAATAACTAATGAGTGTGCAATAGTTTCTGAAAAGTCTAAATGAGCCGTTCTGTGGTTTGCTACATCTACTTCAAAAAACTTTTATTATTATTTCTTTCATTTTGAGCATAAAAAGTCTTCAATAAATCCTCTTACTATGCTAGACTGATTTACCAAACTATATGGACCACCCAGCCAATTTCACAGAGAGGGAAACTGAGGCCCAAAGAGATGAAGAGATTTATCTAGTATATGCATCAAGGTGCTTAGCTGAAATCAACAGACTCTAAGTAAGGCACATTTATGCAAAAGGGTATTGAGGCTGAAAAGACATATCTTGGGCTAGTCAGGGACAATATCCAGAGTCATGTCACAGAACTGGCCCACTGGGAATACTACTGTCTCCCTTGCTGGGCAGTTCCACTGGAATCACAGCCTTGACCACCCCCAGAGCCTCAGGGTGGCTGCTCCCATTATCCCCAAAACAGATTCTTTCTGATTTCTAGTTCTTTTCAACTATAGCTAGTATTGAAAAATCTGGGTTACTTTAATATGTTTGGCACGGTTTGGGTTATGTACCAGGGTTGCAAGTCAAGCTACCAAAACAAAACAAAATGAAACAAAACAAAAAAACTGCTGTTAACTATCTAGATTTTTCTAAGTCCTATAGTAAGAGGCAGGTTTTGTCTGATAATTTCTGAGTGGTATAAACATAGAGAGAGTTAACATACTACATAGATTCCATAGGAAGAAACACCCTCTTTCCTTTTCTCTATTCCTCTCTCTCTCATCCTATCTATATCCAGTTTGTAAGAATAAGACATGCCACCTAAAGAAATGCCTTGCATTATGTTTCACATTTCTAATCAAGACCACAAGGTTATTTCTGGAGTCTCCTGGAGCCCTGCACACGCCCACAGCCTGTGTGTTGACGGCCCTGAGAACAAGCTCCTTCATACACTGGGTAAGGAACGCCATTTTAGACCTGACGTTCCCGGTGTAAAAACTGGCCACAACATCAGGAGTGAATGGTAAATTGGATGACTGTACAGGAAAAGAAAGTCAAGAACGATACAGTGAGGATACAGGGAAGACGGAGAGCAAATTCATGAAGGAGAACCGCCCTCTTCATGCATAAAAAGTAGAGTTCCCTGGGAGGAGTTGGATGAAGGAAGGCTGCCATCCCTACCAGTGACCCTGAGACCTCCCCATCGGGTAAGCCATGTTAATTTAAGTAAAAAGTTGGTTTCCTGACAGGTGAGACAGAGCAGGGCACGGGGGAGGCCCTGTTGTTCAGGCCTCTTCACCCCTTCTCCCATTGCCCTCTACCGCAAAGCTGGCTTCCAGCTCTCATGTAATTCTGTGAGCCTTGTGAACCACATTATCAGCCCCATGTAACATTTCTTACCTGTTTGCACTGCCTTAAAGTTTCTTCCTCCATTCCTTTTTTACTTGGTAAACGCCAACGTTATCACACACCTTCCTGCAGAAGCCCTTTCTGACACACTAGCCCTCATCCTGGGTGACATACAGCCACAGGCTGTTTATGAGAGTTAGGGAGGAGAAATGTATTGTGTCCTCTGATTTGTCAAATCACGTCGGGATAATTTTTGCCAGAGCTATCCTGAAGATTCTCCAAGTCTGTGACTGAATGAGAGCAAGGACACTGGCCGATGAGCTAAAACACTACAACGGGCTAGTTTTGCCATTTAGCCTAGAAGCCAAAACAGATACATAAGTTCCTCCAGAAACCAGTTGCAGTGGGTAAACTAATAGCTATAAGAATGAAATTAGGTTGGCAAAATAAAGACATGCATTTGTTTTCTCTCCAAGCCCCACACACATAAAATTATTTTAAAATTGAAAATGCAAAAAAAGGAAGGAAGCTGGAAGAAGGAAAGGGAAGGAAGGAAAGGAAGGAAGGAAGAAAGGAAGGAAGGAAGGAAGAGAAAACCAGGCTAGAATACAGAGGATATTGCTGGCCATCTATTTCAAATCTTTACACGTATAGCCTCCCTCCCCAAAGCCCCACATGGGATTAATAAGTAGGAAAAATAAAATGGCACATTACACACTTTTATCAGTACTAAGTAATAGAGAAAGATATATTTAATTATAGAGCTAAGAAGGGTGGGGCCACGTAGGCACGAAGAGTATAAAAATGTTACATGTACTCAAAACACTGAAAGACTGCAACATTAAGAAATAGGAAAAGGGAGAGGAAAAGGGCAATGTGAAATAAAATCAATGATTATAAGTAATAATTAAAATCAAAGAATACCATTTGAAACTGAAAAACTAGATAGTAATACCTCAAGGAAGAAAAATGAGATTGAGGGAACTTATAAAAGGCATAAACAGAGGTGACCACTAGAACAAAATCATAAATCCGACTCTATCAAAAGCAAATGTAAGAACAAAGAAGATATCCTTCATAATAAATAAACAGATAAATAAATTTATAAAATAAAATATTTGTGATAGATTTGAGACCAAACATCACTATCAATAAAGATCAATCAGCTCACTTTAAGGAAAAGATTTTCACATCTTTAAAATGTTAAACTATCATTATTTGTAATTGTAAAATATTAGAAACCACCTGACTGCCTGAATGTTGAAAAATGGTTAAAACAACAGTGGAGTGTTATGCAACTGTGAATTGAAGAGAAAAATCTCCATATTTAACCAGGATGTAGATTTTCAAGATATACATAAAATGCTATCTTTTCCATAAGAAAGAATGTAAAGAAAGGAAACATATGTATCTTTTCCATAAGAAAGAATGTAAAGAAAGGAAACATGTATTTTTATGCTATACAACAAATTATACTAATTTAGTAGCTCGAAACAACTTGCATTTTTATCTCATTTCCATGAGTCGAAGATCTGGGCACAGCTCAGCTAGGATCTCTGTGCAGGGTCTTGAGGTTTACATCTGGCATCTTCAGAGCTTCATTCCTCCTCATCCAAGTTCACATGGTTCTGGCAGAACTCAGTTCCTTGTGGTTACAGGACTGAGGTCCTTACTCGCTCACTGGCTGTCAGCTGGGGCCACGCCCAGCACTTAAAGGGCCCCACAGTTCTCTGCCATATGAGGCTTTCGCTGGTCTTCTCACAATGTGGCTGTTTGTTTCCTTAAAGCCAGCAGGAGAATCTTTCTTCCTCTCTCCAGTGTTATGTAATATACTATAATCAAGAAAGTGGCTACCCCTTCATCTGTGCCATGTTTTCGGAGTTTCCACCTATACTTAGAAGAGATTGTACAAGGTGAGACTGACTCACTCGGGACCATCTTAGAATTCTGCTTATCGTAGTACATACATCTGCTTAGTGTTCACTAAACACAACATCACAGAGAGAGAGAGAGAGAGAGAGAGAGAGAGAGACTGACTAAAGAAAATAATAAAACTGCTTACCTAGAAAGATCACAGAAGTGGGGGGCGGAATAGAGTAATGGAATAGGACAAGCAGAAATACTTCTCCGAGTATAGTATATAGTTCTGTTTGGTTTTTAGTTTTGGAGCCATGTTAATGTTCGACTTATTCAAAAAATAAAGTTAAACAAACAACAATGGGGAAATAAATCCTAAAACTGGATACAAACAGGCTCAGTTATATTTCTTTTTTTTCTTTTATTACTTTTCAATTACAGTTGACATACAATATTATATTAGTTTCTGGCGTAACACACAGTGATTAGACATTTATAGACCTTGTGAAGTGCTCGCCCAAATAAGTCTAGTACGCATCTGACAGCACAAATAGTTATACAATACTATTGACTATATTCCCTGTATTGTACTTTACATCCCCCTGACTATATTTATAACAAATTAATAGTATAATCCCATTCCAGGAGTAGGGTTCGAGGATGAAGCTAAATAATTTTGGAATTCAGTACTTTGTTCCTACACTCTGTCAAAAAACGAACGTGCAACAACAGCAAATAAATCCTGAAATCTTGTTGGTACTGTTGCTTCGTTACACTGATAAGAGTAATGGAATCTAACCCATTGCATAGAATAAAGATCAAAGAAATAAAAATAGAAAGATACATGATAAGAAAAACTCTTTTTATAGTCATAATGCCAATTAATAAATACATGAGAATGATGAGATTAGAAAATTATTATTTTTCATTATAATAAAACTGAATCAGGAATGAATCACCAATCTATTTATGATTTTTAATGTTTAATACACTCTTAATATAGCTTTCTGCAAATTACTTGATAAAAGAAAAAAATGTTTACACTGAAGAAAATGGATAACACTTCCAAAATTTATAAAAAACTCATACAACTCAACAACAAAAAACAAATATTCCAATTAAGAAATGAGCAGAAGACCTGAATAGGTATTTCTCCAAAGAGGAAATACAGATGGCCAATAGACATAAAAGGAGCTCAAAATCACTCATCGCCAGAGAAATGCAAATTAAAACCATAATGAAATATTACTTCACACCTGTCAGAATGGCTATCATCAATAAATCACAAATCGAGTGTTGGCGAGGATGTGGAGCAAAGAGAACCCTTGTGCACTGTTGGTGGGATTGTAAATTAGTGCAGCCGCTATGGAAAACAGTTTGGAGGCTCCTCAAAAAATTTAAAATGGATCTACTTTTTGACCCAACAATTGCACTTCTGCGTATTTATCCAAAGAAAGCCAAAACATTCATAAAGATCTATGTGCCCCTATGTTCACAGCAGCACTATTCACAATAGCCAAGATATGGAAGCGACCTAAGAGCCCATCGACAGATGATTGGATGAAGAATTTGTGGTTCCTATATACAATGGAATATTGCCCAGCCAAAAAAAAAAAATGAAGTCCTATCATTTGCAATGACATATATGGACCTAGAGGGTATTATCCTGAGTGAAATAAGTCAGACAAAGATAAATACTACACGCTTCCCTTAAATGCAGAATCTAAGGAACGAAAGAAATAAACTAAAGAAAACAGATATGGAAGACAATCTGGTGATTGCCAGAGGGGAGGGAGGTTGAGTGTTGGGTGGAAAGGTGAAGGGAGGAAGGAGTGGCAATTAGTAGTTACACAATAGTCACAGAGATGTGGAGTGCAGCGTAGGGAATACAGTAAATGGTATTGTTACGGCTGTGTGTGGTGCCAGGCGGCGGCTAGAGTCATCAAGGATCTCGTCATAAACGATATAAGTATCTAACCAATGTACTATACACCTGAAACAAATATAAAATGAAAGGTTTGTTTGTTTTTTTTTTAAGAGACAAAATGTCATTATGTTCCTCCTGATACGATGCTCTGAGGACACGCTATCACCTGTGTGGCATTTCCCCCAAATACACTAGAATATTCAATCCAATCAAGAAGCATCAGGTCACCCAAATTGTGAGACAACCTACAAAATAACTGCAGTGTTGTCTTCACAAACGTCGACGTTATCAGAGACAGGGAAGGCTGAGAAACTGCCGCAGATTAGAGAAGGCAGGAAGAGTGTGAATGCTCAATGTGTTGTTCGATTCTGACCAGACACTGTAATGAAGGGGGAGGGAAGAAACACTATAAAATACGTTAGAAAAAAAAAATCAAGAAATTGCAATGTGGAGTGTTGATTCAATTAAAAAATTGTATCCATGTTAAGTTTTTCAAATTTCATAACTTTATTGTATTTATGTAAAGGAATATCCTTGTTCTTAGAAAATACTGAGAAGTAATATAGTAAGGTAATAAAACGAGAAAGACTGTAAAATTGTGGGCAACCTATATGCCAATGGTTCAGAAAAAAAATTATAAAAGAGAGACAGAAAAGGGTAAGTGAATCTGGAAATTGTAAGTGGGATGAGGGTTCATTGCATAGTCTTTCCACTATACCGCAAGCTTGAAATCATTCCAAAATAAAAAGGGAAAAAAACAGGGCTGGAAAACAAGAGAGCCATCAGACAAAGAGCAATGTTAATGTGTTTTGAAATATATATTGATAAATAGGTTCCAATATATTGTTAATACAGAGCAAAACAGGGACTTAGAGGAACCCTCAGCTCAACTCATGCATAGAAGAGAAGCTGCTGTAGGAACTTCTCTGAAAACATCCAGCGGCAACGCAGGGGGATGAGCAGGCTCCCTGGGGATTTCAAAAGTGAGAGCATCCTTTGGACCAGTGGCGTTGCCAGCCCATTCCCACAGCACATTTGTGCTTGGCATTTAAACCCAGAGCAGGACAGTGCATTTGGGAGCAGGGGTAAACCTTCTCCATTCTAAGGACTTATTCCCTGACTTTCCAAGATCAGTTCAAAGATCACTTCAGTGAGCTTTTCTCTCATTAACGGTAACACTCACTTTCACTCGCTTGTTATTCTTCTTACCCTGCTTCGTTACTATATTCCTGTAATTTTTTCTTATTTTTTCTCCTACCCTTGGACTGTCAACTCCACGAAAGCAGAAAATGTGTCCTCATCATTCACTCAATCTAGAGCCTGGCCCTTGGCATATGGAAAATGAATATTAATTGAATAAACAAATCGATGAATTCAAGATATGATCAACACATTCACCTAATCTCATTAGCTCCGTAATCTTCTTAGCTGGCTCCCAACCAATGGGTAACCTTGGGAGTCACCCAGTTATGACCAGTAGTCACTGTATCTGTCCTATAACAAATGGAAAACAAATCCTCGTGGTCTGGGCCTTCTCTGAGAAACGTAAAACTGGGCCTGAGGAGCCCACGCTGCACAGCCAGAGACGGTACCATAAGGACAGAGGCAGAGAAAACAAGAAACCAGAAAAGATATTTCCCTTTGCCCACTGCATCCCCATGACTTCAAGAGTTAGGCTGCCTGTGTTCACGTTCAGCAACCAGCAAGGAGAGGCAGCAAGGAGAGGTAACAACAGGTAAGGGAGCACCAGCAAGCCCACAGCAGTAACTCAAAACACAACCCGTGTGTCTGTGCCATCAGCCACCGGAAACCGAGATCATCCAGAGAATTGAAATTGCCAAGGGGGCTTCATCCTAGGCTCCGTTTCTTCCCCTCCCTCTTCAGCAGAGGGCAGTGTGGTACAGTGGGAGAAGCCGTGCAATTCTTGGGAAAGACAGGCCCTCTGGCTCCACCTCCTTCACTAGCTGCCTCTCTCTCTGGCCCTGAACTTCATTTGCATCATAAATGCTGATAGTTTAAAGTGTGGCCATTGCAGCATTTCAGATAATTATTTCGGAAAATGGAAACAACACAATATCCATCGGTGAGATGTAATTTAATCTTATAAGTCAGAAAGAGCATGTGACTAAAGAATATTTTGCGACATGGAAAATGCACATGATAAATTGGTACATGCAATATCAGGTTACTAACGAATATGTTAGTATAAAACTAATTCTACAAAAAATATTCATGTCGTACACAGAATAAAATAATTAAGAGAAATTTAGTATATAACTAGTACAAGTTATTTCTCGGTAGAAGAGTCACTGATGATGTTTTTTCTAGTTTATACTTTATTTTCCAAAGGTACAAAAATAAAAGTAATAGTAATAATTATAATAATAGCTAACAATCATGTAGCACTTACTATGTACTAAGAACTATTTGAATATATGATATGTATTAACTTATTTAATCCTCACAATAATTCTCAAAGTAGGCATCATTATTATTATTATACCCATTTTATGGAGGAGGAATAAAAACAAGATACAGAAAGTTTTAAGTAAATTGTCCAAGGTCTTACAATGAGTGGTCATTGCCTTTATGAGGTGGGAAACCATTAAATGTCCCAATAAATTAGATCAGATTTTGATTTCAGAAGTGTCTTTTGCCTTGATCAACCCATGATCTAATGCTAAAGTCATGTATAACCCTGAAGGGGTGGCTTCTAAACTAGCCTCTAAGAGAAAAATTATCCAGAGAACCTCCAGTTCCTGTAGGCCAGAAATCACAATTTCCTTCCTGGGAATCTCAGGGAGCAGGGAAAGTTCATGGGAAGAAACCACTGAAAAGCAAGTGCACGACCCTTATTAGCCAACAACAACTCTTTATAATAAGTTTGAGCTTGTCAAAGATTACGGGTCTTTGCATGGAAGCTATTCTGGCTGAGATGGCTCACTCTAGCATTAGGTACCCAAAAATCAGTACCAAAACTTTTAGGCTATTCCAGTTACTTGTGCTGCAACTCTTACTAAGGTCACTCTCAGACTGCAGCAATATAACCCTTGCCAGTTCCCCGTAGGAGCTAAGGTCTCCTTGGCCGCTAAACGTCAGATCCCTTTAGGCCACAGAAATTAACTGCAAAACTCACAGGGCTTTATCAATAATTTACATGATGTTCTGCATTCCTAGAGCCATGTGTCTAAAATAAGAAATGGACCATTTTTAATCTAGAGGCTTCCAAGCTGTGTTCCCAGGGGGTGACACAGTTGGGTGAGTTGGAGATCTTGTGCTGTAATCAAAGCATTTCCAGTGATATAAAGCATTTAGCAACGATTTTTAAGAGGTTTCTTCTAATAATTAAAAAAACAAGATGATTCAATAATTAAGTCTAACACCTCATTTGACAATTGGAATACAAGGAATTAGCAAGGGAACTAATTTGTCCAAGGTCATATAAATGGCAATAGATGCAGTGGTATATGTAAAGCTCCTAGCCCAGCTCTATATAATCAGTGCTAAATGCAATTTCTATTATCGTTTTTATTATAAATATTCTTTATTGTTATTAACAATATGACTTCCAGTCTAATTCTCCATTTGAACATTCCTTGTACAATCCTCTCTCTCTCTCTCACACACACACACACACACACACACACACACACACACACACACACTGTTCTTGTCTCTGGAACATCAGTTGGAGAGGTCTAAATCTCACCCACTCACAAAGGCCCAAGGAAGAAATAATAGTAACTACCATAAGAGTTTTTTTTTTTCAATAAAATATTTAACATATATCAGTCTTCTAAGGACTTTGCATATATTAAGTCATTATATTTTACAAAAATTTTATCAAGTAGGTTCTGTAATTATCATTATAATTTAAAATGAGGAAATTGAAGCACAGAGAATTGAAGTAACTTGTAAAATAGAGCTTGTTAGGGGATTAGAAAAGGGCTATTTTGATGCATATGATACCAATAAAAAGTTACTGGGGAAGTATAAGTCACCTGCTTAGATCAGTATATAACAGGTACTAAATAACAGTTTACTGAGTTAATAAATGTTATAGGAGAAAGTTGCAAGATATTTCAGTTATGATCTTGGATAGAGGCACGGTAAAGGAAATTATGGCTTGTAGAAAGGAATATTACTTACTATATGCTAAAAAAAAAAATTGGGCTCAGCTGGATCCCCAGGGCCATGTCGTATCTTTGCATCTTAACTATGAAGAACCCGCTGGTGATATTTTATGGTATCATCTAGCATGTTCTGGAACTTTTTGCCCCAAACCACGGATATCTTTCAAGCCTTAGGCACCGATGAGCAGCCATTGCATTTATATATTTTACTGAGATTCAGAAACCCTGTGAGACTCGGGGACCCTCTCGTGTGTTCTGATTAGCCACAGACCTATCTTAACTTCCCTTTCTAGCTTGTTGGACAAAACCTTGAAAACCACTTTGTTACTTAAAAGCTTTTCATTAAAGATGAAAAAGTGGGGGAAAAACGCAAAAGGAGATCAAAAGAATAAAATAAATTATAACAAAATATATAAAGAACAACTCATCCTATTACAGTTTAAAAATTATCTCACGAAGAAGCAGGAGAAAGGGTTTTGATTTACCAAGTTGACCAGTAGTATCACATCGTAAGGCCAGCTCAGATAAATTGCTCCTTTACCAATAAGCTTTTCAGAGCTCCTCAGTAAACACTGATAGGTCATTGCTTTGCATAACGTTGACACTTTGCTGTTTTAAGCTAAGGTAGTTTTCTGTTTGTTTGTTTTGTTTTAACCTTTTGGTGTGTGCGTGGTGTAGAGGGGGGCATCTTCAACTCTTGAAAACTAAAAAGCCTATAATATTCATTTGAAAATACACTGTTATTCCTTCCCTACTGCACCCGTGCATGTGTGCGCGCGTACACACATGCACAAACACAGCACTATTAAGCTCCGGCAGCATCCATTGAAAATTATAGGTATTCAGTAAATTTGTGACGTCATGTACTCTTGGAGGAACTTTGAAGTCTTGATGTATCTCACACTGAAAATTATTGGAGTTGCTTCTACAAAGGAAGAGAAAGGTCACGTTTTCCCGCTTTGATTGCTTCAGATTATACATCGTTGCGTACATACACAAATTAATGGAGCTGGTACCACTGAGAAATGAGGAGGACGAGGAGGAAGTAGAGTGGGAGGAGAGAACAGCATTTTGAGAGCAAGTGGAGCATGATGTTTCAGACACATGTCTAAATATGAGCTACGTCCTGTTCCCTCTCCCTGGAGTGTGAGTCCTAAAACTTGAAGAGCTGACTTCGCTATAAGATAAACATCAGACTGTAGGAGACGCAGAGTTATCAGGCTGAGGACAAAACAATACAAAAACATTTTAAAGGAAGCATATAAACCCTGGAATTATGGTGAGGTAGGAAGAACCCAGAGATTTTTAGTCACAGAGATCTGGATCACGTCAATCATTTGTGCTTCAATATCTTGCTTAAAAATGAACTTGAAATACTCATCTTTCAGGACCCTTGAGAACATGCAATGGATAAGATCCGCGAAAGAAACAACCACTGTGGCTTCTATTTAGCAGGTGTTCAAAAAACGCTACTTTCTTTCTCTATCTTCCTGCTAAGTCAGGGGTACATTTGTCAATGTGGTTAAAACACTGATTCCTCAAGAGCCAGAGACTCTGTTTCTCGCCTTTACATTGTATTTTTATTGACGCACACCTGCCAGGAACGTCTTCTGCTATCACTGCTACAAATGTTAAAATTAATAAACAGTCACCTGACACACTTTTTTTCGTACACCAAGTACTCACCATCGTAGCAATGCGCACTCATCCACTGTCACAAGAGCCTTTCTGTGACAGTGGATGACTCAAGTGACTGCTGTCCGCATACTGGCAAGCTCAGTTTCAGTTTCTAGATCATTGACAAAAATCACTTTGGCTTTTCCTGGGAAGTATCTCTATTTTAACCTCCTCTCGAGAAAGGTCTCGTGGGCTCATTTCTAGCCTCTTCAGAATGTAAACTCTGCAAGAAAGTGAATTTTTCTCTTACATTTCTTCCTAATGTGCCATGTTGCCTGGTCGGCCGGGATGTAATAAGTCATTAGGAATTGCAGCCACTGGGGGAAAACACAGCTCTGGTCTTCTCATCCATACAGAGCGAGCTCACAAGCCCGTACTGACACCTTCATCACCCTCCGGCCCTAAACAACCCACCTCCCACCTTCCTAATCAAATGTGCTATTCTTTGGCCACTGCAAGTATTTATATTTTATTAACCTAACTGTGAGTTTGCTGCATAGACGGTTAATGCTGTAATTCATTTTTTATTTGTGTGCCCAGGAGCTTTGAGCAATAGAGACATTTTTTTTTTTCCATTTCCAAAAGCAAATAAAATCATAATGGGCTAGCTCCCCCTCCTGTCTATTAAGCCACTGGAAAAATCTTCCATGGGAGCCTGGGATTTATAGCATCGTATTTATCCGGCACACTCTGAAGAATGATACTTTCCATCAGAGATACATGAATATTTTGTGTTCAAAGGCACGTCAGTATTTTTCAGAAACTTGCATTTAATGAGGCTTGGGGGTTTGCCACCCTCAGGATCATATTTTTTGCACTGCTCTATACACCCACACATAAGAATAGATACAGACACATACACGCATGCACGCACACAGCACGACGGTTGTATTTAAAAAGACATCCATCTTAGTAAGTGTCTCATTTCATCGTCAGATGTGTACGACATGCCCAGGTTCCCTGTGCTTTATGAAAGTTACACACATTAGAAATCTCACTTGACATTGTGACTTTTTTTCCTTCCATGACACTGCCTGCAGCTTCCAGAAGCAGTTAGTAACGAGAGTAACAAGCCTGCTATGATGCTGATGCTGCGGAGGTTGAGAATTAGCCATGGCAACAGTTTCTATAAGAATAGGTTGTTAGGATGGTTTTAAAAGCAGGAGAGCGTGGCTCACACTCTGCTCTGCCACCCAAGTCGTGTGGGGGTTGCTGAAGTATCAACTGATCTCCTGCTCTCAGTTACTTCATCCGGAGGATGGAGATGGGACAGTGCTGCCTCTGTGATGGACTGCAGTGAGGACCAAATGATATGACGTATCTGAAAACGTGTTCAGACTATAAAGTGCTTGATGAATATAACTACCTTTATGTTACGTTAATGTGTTACCTAAACATTGTATAGACCACAAAAATATGTTTATTGTATCAAATTTATTACTGTTTTTGTGTGTAGATTATCTTTTTCTCTTACCAACATCTATTACTTTACGTAATTTACGTAATTTAAGTAGATGAATGCTAAAATAGCTTTTATAAGTTTTGTAAAATAGGCTTAATTCCTTTCTTCTTTTGCTCATAACTCCTTGAGCCCAGTAAAGAATTAAATCCCTCCTCCTCCCATACATAGTCTTCACAGGGCCACAGACTTATCTGGGTTAAGGAGACATAGACACCAACGCATATTATCAGAGAGACATTAAGTTCTAGTCACTCAAAACTGTTTATTTTCTGTGGACTATAGATATTCCTTTACCCAGTATTTGGTGAAATGGCTTCATGGAGTAAACTTAAAGGGACTTCTACCCCTGACCAATGCATATATGCATCAATTTCTTCCCCTATCGATGAAGAAGGAAACACCATCATTCAAGCCTACTGTGTGACGAGACTCTTTTCCCCATTACTCGCTGCCAAAATGATGGAAAGGAAAACATATCCAAAGTAGAAATAAAGATCTTGGCTCAGGTAATGCTTCAGAATAAGCTAATGACTACCCTTCACCACTCATTACCCCTCGCATTTCATTAACCAGGTAAGTTGAAAAGTTCATTTCAGAGAATTTCTTCTTTAAGAATAAGTTCAACCCATTGTTTATCATTAAGAGAATGCTCTTCTACAGTCTCAAGGATTTCTCAGACAGGCCACAGGGGTATGCAACCCAGAGTTTTGTTTCCAACCATTGCAGGGAGATTTTCTGAGCACTGTAGGGTGCTGGGACCACCCACTGAGATAAGAAATCCATTCGGTTTCAAAGAGAGTTGTCAGAGTGATAACTGGATGAGAAAGTCGTCAAAAAATCAGAAAAAGAAATGTGAAGAATTTGTTGAAAGAGGAGAATAGGTTTATGTCAAAATCTTTCAGTGCTAAGACATGAAAGAAAATACCCAAAGAGAGCAGACGAAGAAAGAATCAAAGTCTGATTTTATTCTCATGTAGGATTCTGTTGAATTAGCCCGTAGATTGATTTAGGAGAGACTTTGACCTCTTTGCCCAAAGCTGCCATCTGGCTGGCTCCATTGTCTCGGGGAAGAGGTCGAAACAGTTCTTCACAGTCAGGTTTGCTGCTCACCTGTGTTCTTACCAGTCTGGATCTTCGCGAAGAGTGAATCTCTTCCCGCTCTTCAGGATATTCGGAGCCTTTTATCTATCTGATTATTCCAAGGAATAATGGAGTCTCCACATACGTAATAATGTGGAAATAAATTTTATAGTTAATATTTGTAAACTAAATTATCTTGTACAAAATATTCCCCCATCTATTATCTTATTTAATCTTTAAGTCTTTGAGAGAGGTTATTTTAATTTCCATCTAAAGGGGAGGCAGATGAGACTCAGTTCTAGGCGAGTGGCAGGGGCACAGGACAGTGGGGCTGGGGAGACAGCCAAATACTGTAGTGCCTTAACCCTGGAGTGCCCCCCACCTTTGCAAACCCAAATGCCACCTATTCTTAATGTTCTCTGTATTATGTCACCTGTAACAGCCTCAGACAGGAGTAATGTCTGCCTCCTCTAAATCCTCATGTGTTTCTCTAGTGCTTTATTGGACATTTACATCATTATTTTCACAAACTACTTTTAAATAGTAATAGTTGATACTTTTCTAGCACTTAGTATGAACGAGACACTGTCCTAAGTGCTACATACTGTGACAGGCCAAATAAAGGCTTCTAAGCACAGCCACAGCCTAATACCTGGAATCTCTGAAAGCTGCTTCTGTGGCGAAGGGACCTGGCAGATATGACTAAGTTCAGGATCTTGAGACTGGGAGATTCGTGACTTACGGAGTGAGTACCAAATGTGGTTACAAGTGTTTTTATGAGAGGGAGGCAGGGTGAGATTTAACACAGAGAGACACAGGCAATGTGCAGACTGAAGAGAAAGAAGGGGCCGTGAGCCGAGGGATGCAAGACGCTGGAAAAGACAGAGAAACCGATGCCCTCTCGGCATCCAGTGGGCGCCCGACCCCACCAGTGTCTTGATTTCGGCCCAGTGACACCGATTCTGGCCTTCTAACCTCCATAACCATGAGAGAATAAACCTGTGTTAAGCCAACGTAGTTTGTGGTAATTAGTTATAACAGCCATCAAACATTCGTACGTATATACATTAATTAACCCTCAGAACTCTATGTGGTAGCTACCAAGATTATTTCCATTTAACAGATAAGAAAACAGAGGCATTGAGAAGTTAGTCAAATCGCCCAAGGTTATATGACCAGTTAGTGTGGAAGCTGGACTCTGAATTCCAGAAAATGGGCCCCCAACTACCACATAATACAAGCTCTTTGATAAATTGTGAATGTGTTAACTATCTATTTTATCTCCTAGTCTTGCAGTGTTTATCACACCATTTCAAAGCGCCGTGATAAATGTTTGTGTCTCCCCCAAAACTACATGTCGAAATCCTAACCCCCCAAAATGATGGTATTAGGAAGTGGGAAGTTCGGGAGGTGCTTAAATCATGAGGGTGGAGCCCTCAGGAATGGGATCGCTGCCTTAGAAAAGAAGCGCCAGAGAGCTGCCTAGCGCCTTCGCCCACGTCAGGACACAGCCAGGGGTCAGCAGCCTAGGACCCGGAAAAGGGCCCCGAGACCATGCTGGCACCCTAATCTCGGACTGCCAGCCTCTGGAACTATAAGCCACAAATGTGTGCCATTTGCAGGCAATCCAATCTGGTATTTTGACATAGCAGCCCAAATGAACGGAGACACCCTATAAATTAAATTTAAGTGCTTTACAAACACTGCATTAAGCTCTTTTACCACCATAAAATTTTATGTATGATGTCTCATTAAACAATATTTGCAAAATATAGAAAGGAAAAATACCCATAATTTCTATTGCTCATCGCAGAAATAAGCATGTTTAGTACTCAGGTATATATCTTTGTGTATTTTTTTATGCTTATAGTTGTATTTATTAGTTTACATAGTTTTAGCCTGAATACAATGTAGAATGATACATTCTTCTATACGTACTTAATTTCTATAGCTACTTCTCTATACTTAACAATATGCTTTAACTGTTACATTATAAATTTCTCCTTAAAATATCATGTTTATTTTTTTTTTTACTGTTTATCATAAAATTATGTATGCAAAAATAAGTATAGAATTGCAATGTGAAATCCCTCGCCTCTTACCTTCCTGATTCCTAGGTCGTGTTTCCAGATAGGGATGGAGAGATAGATGGTATATGAGCGAGAGAGAGAGAGTGTACAGATGCAGGATCGTGCTCTGTGTACTGATCTCCAACTTGCTTTTCCACTCAACGGCATATCGTGGATGTCCTTATATGTCAGTAGGTAAAACTGAGCTTACTCTGTTCAACGGCTGTACAATATTCCTTAATCACTGTATCATCATTGATGTACTAATGGACATTGAAGTGGTCTCCAGTCTTTCGATGTTCCAAGAATGTAATAAACAGCCTTGTCAACTCTTCTGAGTTTTTCTATGTGAGAGTTAACTTAAAAGTAGAATGTGCTGGTCAGCAGTTTACATATTTTTTATTTGATCGGTACTGACAAGTTGCTCTCTAAAAATGTTGTACCAATTTACACTGCAATTTGTAATATATGGGACTATCACAGTCCCCGTAGCCTTAATAACAGTAGATATTATGCTCCGTTTGTTGGTCTTTAAAAATATGAAGGTCTGAAAAATAGCACTCTATTTTTTATTTTATTTCATTGAACGATACATAGTTTGAGCTTCTTTTCTTATATGTATTATTCATTTTTTGGTAAATTGCTGTTTAAATCTTTTGATCATTCTTCTATTGTTTTTTATTCAACATTTTAAATACAACATTCCAAACAATGGCTATACCATTCGATTCAATCATTTTCCAATGCTGACAAAATCTACGGGCTATGCATCTGTGTGCAAAAAACTTTTGTACTATTATAGATTACTTACTTAGGACAGATGGTTAACACAGTTTTAAAGTTAAAAAACACACATTTTTAAAGTTTTTGATATTTTCCAGATAATCTCCCAACAAAGAAGCAACACATAGTAGTGACCATTTCATGGAAGACTAGGGGAAAAAAATGGTATTATTTTTTTTCGATGTTGCTGATTAAATAGTTGAAAATGTATCTCATCTGCAGAAATAATATGCTTAACTAAGTATAGTATGATTGAATATTTTTTCACTTATTTACCTCTTTTTTTTCCCCTCTTGTGAATTATATACTTTAGCATCCTCTGCTCATTTTTTTCCTTTAACTCTATTACAGTTTCAAGGATTTCCACTGTTTAGTGGTCCTGCATCTTTTTGGTCCCCGACGCATTAAAAGGAAAGAGCAGCTGTTCCTGACGTGATTCAGCTGAAGAGACTCACGCAAATGCTCATTAGAAGGGTTCCCCGCTTCCCATTTTTCCTTACATTGCAACATGCATAGATAATCTACATATTACTATTAGTGGAGTTGGTCTTTTTAAAGAAGGATTTAGTAAATAGCCAACGTGATCAAAATTAGTGGTTTGTAACACAGGAAAGATCAAAAGCTTATTTGCAAATGTCTAGTCCTTCAGAAGGACCAGTTCTAAAGAGGCTGTGTCAGGTAACTAGCTACAGAAAACTACAGCCTTCCAGTCTTCATTCTAATCTTTTTTTTTAAGGACTGTTGAAAGTCAGAACTTTATCAGGACTTTACTCCCTGATGTCTATTCTTAGGAAATACATGCCTCTAATATTAACTCTTTATTTCTCCTACTGGTTGGGGACATTTAGCCAACATTTCCTTTGTTCTATACCTGTTTTTTTTTTTTTTAATGCATCAAGAAGTCTTTAATGTTTACCTAATAAAATCAATTAATTAGTTATTATTATTTTAGGTGAGGCAATCCTTGGTTGACCTCACAGATCGCAAGGACCTTGTCAGCTTACAATCCCTTATTTTTTATTTTTTTATGCCTACGGCACCTGGTCTTCCTGGGTGGTCTCCCATCCAAGCACTAACCAGGCCTGACCCTGCTTAGCTTTAATTAATTTTTTAAATTTTCTTTCATCAGCTTTTAAACAAAGAAATTCTCCCCATGTAAACTTCCATGTGCCTACCAGATTTGATATAAATTTATTTTTATCTTTTACTAAGTTGTTTATTATTTGACTTTTTACATTTAACCTTTTATCCCTTCGTGAATTTGTTTTGGTAGATGTTGTTATGTGAGGATCTAAAATTGTTTATTTCCCTAAGACTAGTCACTATATGATTAACATTTATGGAATATTTTATTTATGTATTAACTGGCCAAATTTCTTTACCTTATGCTGAGCTATTATTAAACAACAGTCTGTTCCAGAATTAGCTATGCCTCTGGCTATAATTTTTTCTTTTTTATATCAGTATCCTATTGTTTTTATTATTATAACTACATAACAGTTTACTACTCGTTAGAACTGGCCTCCCTCCTTACATTTCCTTTTCAAACTCTTATTGTCTGTTTTTAGCTATTCAGTAACCACGTCATAAAGGGATGAAGAGAGGACTGGATGGAGCATGTCAGGAGATGAATCAGACCATTCACTGGCTTTCTGAGAGGAAGCAGCAATGGCGGACAGAGCTGACTTTCCCTCAAGCTACTGGGCAGTAACACAACTTCAAGAAAGCAAGTGTGTTAATGACTTCGAGTCCTGCATATTCATCCTACAAGTTCCATAAATGATTACAGAATCAGTCATCAACCATATAAGTTGGAGTCGACATAGACAATGATACAGTTACAAAATAATAAACCACATCTCAGGGCCTACTGTACTTAGTTCCATAAAACACCTACTCATACAGTAGCTTCGTTAGTATGAATCTGCTGAAGTAATGAACAGCATCACATGAAACTGTTGAACAAATAAATTTAAGCTAATAGCAACTTTTTCACCTGATAAATATGTTTATTATCTTATCGTTAAAGAAACTACAAGACAAATCATCATAAAAGCAATTATAGGACATTTGCTCCTGGACCATTTTCTACTTGCATAGTGAATAGAAGAAATATAAGTTTCTTTCCAGATTTTCAAAACTTAAATAAGGTGTTCACATTTAATTTGAAGACCTGTTTTTCAGGTACCAAAAACGACCAAAAAAGAAGGATTTGTGAAATATCTAAGAATTGTAACAATTTAATGAAAGTTACTACTGTTCCCAGGGCAAAATATGTAAATAAAAAGAGACTACTTAAGCCAGTGTTAATAAAAGATACATACAAGTCACAGAGATGATATCTTCTTAAAGCACAAGTAATCTGTGGCATGGCTCTGTGGTCCTAACCACATCCATTTGTAGCTTAGTAACAGGAAACACTGGATCTTTTTCCCTCAAAACAGAAATTGAGATTACATTATTTTTCATTAGCCCCATGCGTGGCCTATGCACTAAAGATGAGTCAACCATGTAATTTTCAAAGGTTTTTAATTATTGAGAAAAGCACACACACCCACGAACATATGCACACAATGAATCTAGTAGGCAAAGCACAGACAAAACTTAGAGTTGAGAAACTTGGGTTTGTTACAGTTTCCCCTTTTTTTATTTTTTAATCTATAAAATCTTGGACAGGGCATTTCCATTCAGAAACTCAAGTTTCTCCATCTGCGAAAAGTAAATAATAGTAGTAATGATCATTCAATATGATATCACAGGAGTTTCTGGCATTAAATGTCACATAAAAGGGTGTTTAGTAAAGTGTAAAGCACTATTATAAAAAATAAGCTATTATTATAAATGTCTTTACAATAATTACTGATATCTATGAAAACTGCTCCCCCACTTAAAATGAGATCATTTATGATGAGAGGTATATTTTCCAATTCCATTTTCCTTTCAAATATATATAATTTATTCCCCTAACTTTTTTTGAATGGTCTCAAACTTAAAGATGAATGGATAGTAATGAACCTTCATGTATCCTTCACTATATTATTATATTCACCACTTGTTAACATTTTGCTACATTTTCTTCATATATCTCTCTTCCCAAATGTCATGTGCTTTCCAGAGTGCTATGTCAGTCATCCATAATTAGTAATATAATGTTTTAGTCCTCAGTTAATGTAGTATTTGCCAGATATCTCTATTGTAAAAGTACCTTTTCTTCTTCATAATTAATAATTTAGGGGACAAATTATTGACATCGTAAGAGTAGTCTTTTCCCCAATTTATGTTCACCAAATGTAAATTGCTTTGTTTTTAGTTTTGATTCTTTAATATGCATACAAACATGTACATTTGTGACTAGGATTTTTAATAACTGAGAAGTCAAAGTAATTTTGACATTTTAAATTATCCTATAAAAGTGTTTTGTGAGTTAATAAAAGGTTTTTGGTTAGGTTTCTGAACTGCTGAAACAGTTTGAATTGCTATAAATATTTTATGAATATATAGTCATCTTAAAATGAAAAATAATAGCTTGTGGACTTCCATTATGACTCGGGGCACAGAGGGGGCAAGGAGGCCAGGTTGGAGATAGATGTAGGTCATCTTCGTGTGCATGAAAATAAGAAAAAATACAAAAATACTTGCTGCATTTTAAAGGAAGGGCCACCTTGTGAATGAAATTATCTTCAAAATATATCCAATATTTCAAATAATCCTGGGAGGTTTTGCAATCATTTTAGATAACTCTGACTGACCACCTAAGCTAGAAGTATTGAAAAATATGCAAATGAGTCAATATGTACCCATGAAAGGTAGCCATCTACTGCAAATGTTTCTGAAAATTCCCTCAGCTGAATGTCTATGGGCTTATTATGTTTAAAACCTTTGCTCCTAAGCATTCATGTAGGCTGACTTTTCAATTTCAAGGGATTTCAGTACTGGTCCCTGCAATTTATCATGTGAAAGGAATTAACAAGGAAGAAAATGGAAGCACATTCACATTTACCAAGACATTTTCCTTCGGATGGAGAAAAAGCTACTGAATGAATAACATAAAGAAGACCATTTTGGTGCTTCTAAAACAGAAAAAAATTACTAAAGTCCCACTTAGTGAAGCCAGCCTTCCCTGTCCTATAAGTATGAGTCTGAACCAGGTACACAATAAAAACCTGTTGTAATCCAGCTCATTATCACACATGTTCAGGCACACTAAGGGCTCCCTCTCCAGTGTCCCGTCCTTGACGCAAAATACTCTGATAAGGGAGGTATTACCACCCTTATAAGGCAAATCCAAATAAAGCTGATCCTCTATGTTCCCATTTTTTCCAATTAAGAAAAAAAGTCCCAGAATAAGCTTTTGGATCAACGTGAATATATAAACATATACAGGTTTATAGCACATAAAGCATGCGTTAGCTAGATATATTCGGATCTTACATGTGGTTGCGAATCAGAGCTAATTTGGGGTTTTCTCAACTGTACTCACTCCCTTGGTGCTCTGGTCCAGTTCTATGGCTTTACCCTTCATATATCTATATTCCAATGACTCCCAGTTCGACTCCTATACAATTTTGATTCAACATCTCCCGTTGGGTATCTAACAGACAGCTCAGACACACCCAAAACAGACTCCTCTCTCTGCCTCTCCTCACTGTTCTTATTCGTCCCATCTGGCCACTGTATCCCTCTTACCCCATGCCGCCTTTCACGACTCTGATGATGACAGCTCAACAGTAAGCAGAGAGAAAAGGGACTTTGAAAAATAAAGACGGGTCATCCGCAGAGTGCACTTTTTCTGCCTATAGTCCCATGGCAATGTTAAACTCCAGTCCCTGAACAGCAGAGAACCTTTCCAGTCATGTGAATGTATTTGAAGAGATTTATATCAAGATCGACCGTGCCAGCAATTCAGAACTGGATCAAAGAGATCCAGAACAGTACAAATGTGTCAGAAGCAGAACAGCTCCAGAGGCTAATTACTGACCCTCGGCAATCACCGAGTGGGAGGAATCTCACTCTTTAGTATGTAACGAGAATGTGACGAGAGAATAATTAAGGCGGACCAGAACCAAGAATAATCCGAATGATATGGAAAAAGTGCAAGATCTGGCCAAAAGCCAGACAGGAGTCAGTGCTCTATCCACTGTTAATTAACCTAGAAGAAAGGGATAAAAATTTAAAACTGGAACTACACTGCTACCATTTTTGTATATACACCCATTTGTCATACGAGTCTGCTTAAATTAGCGCTTCAAAACGTGTCGCTGTTCCATAATATGAGTTTAGTTCCTCTCACTTAAAACTATTTTTATGAACGAAGAGCTCCTCTTTTACACGATTTGCTTTTTAATTATCCATATAACATCGCATGGTTCCCTCTATAAGAAACATATGCCCATGACTGCAAAAACAATTAAAGATACTATATACAAAAGAGAACATAGACCAAGCTCACACATAAATATAAAGGCTGTTTTTGATTATAATTTTCCAAACGGAAGAATCGTGCCTGGTATTACTGAGAAAGGGTGCAGGTCTGGATTATAACAATCAGCATGTGAACAGCAGCCCAGAGTCAGGATTAGACAGACACCCAGGTGAGCAATGCCCCTGAGTTATTCCACAGTTCGTGTCATCGCCCAGATTAAACACTGGACTTGGAACCGAGAAATCCGATTGATCAAAACTGGAGTTCTTGAGAACTACTGAGATTTTAATTAAAAAAAAAAAAATTGGAGGGGGGAGCAGGATTAAAAAGTAAACAAGTCAATCTTCGGCTGTTTCTGTTTCATATTTATGCACCCATCTGCCATAGCCTCAGGTTAAAAAGTACTTATTTTAACCATGAAAAACATATCCATCACAAGTTGGCCTGAAATAAATCACTCCCCATGGAAAAAGCAACATAAATGTGAATGGCTCTACAGCAAAAGTAGGAAAAAAAAAAAAAAGAAGAAAGAGAGGAATAATAGCTTTTTTGTCTTACCTGGGAACTTCCCCAATTTAATGAATTTAACCAAATTAACTTTCTCCAAAGTCAATTTCTCCAAACACTTAACGGACAACACAATTAAATTTGATATTCTCAAACAGATCTTCCAAATTGTGGGACTGATAGAATATGGCGATGCCACGTAATTTTGCAAGCAGCACATGAATTTGGTAAGGAAGTCAAAGTATATAGTAAACTCACTGAAATTTCATTCTTTCGAACCTAACAAATATTGTCAGTTTCTGAAATAGACCCACAGATAATGTAAACATTTTGACAGAAAATCGGTGGTGGTGACTATGGTGTAAAACTATCTGAGGACAAATGTACTGTGACTTGGAACATAAGGTACAATTTTCTTTGCATAGAAGCAAAATGAAGTGATGACAGGGTTCACCAAACCTTGTCTCCTCCTGAAATTACATTCTGACTTTTCCCTTCACTGGGCATCTTTCAAAAAGGAAAACTTGACACTCCGAGCAATTCCGTTGACATTGGTTTGCAAGTAATCACCATTCCAGATTTGCTTTTTCCTTTTTCATACTTTTTCTACCTATGAGTATTAAAAAGGCATTCCTGTTTTTTTCTGTGTTTTATTAAGTTTGCTCTAGGGGAAAAATTACATGTCTTGCCTGTATTTTCCATTTTCTCTCTGCTTCTACACTTGCCATTTCCCCCTTTCCTGTCAAATATTCCCAAATGGATAATGCCAAACACAGGGTCAGGGTGATAAATATAAAATTTGGGGTTAGAATGTATTTCTTCTAACCACTTGGTTCCTCCCCCAGGCTTCTGTAACCTTTTTTCCTCTAGAATTCCTCTGTAGACTTGCTGTGCTCTGATGAGACTGAACTATCCCCAATTTTCAAACCAGAACCTGTGTTTGCCTCCATTTGTGCCTCTTCTTAAGCTATCCATCACTCTCACGTGTCCTTGTGAATTTCTCTAAGTCTACATTCAATATATTCTCCAAGGCCCAGCTCAGTTATTAGCCTGTTTGAAAAGCTTTTCCTGATCTGACACACAGAAAGTTTTATCTTCCCCTAAACACAGCCCTACTTTTTATTCAATTAATTACTGTGCATCTCTTCTCTCCCTGCTGAATGACAGCAAATGGGACTGAAGACCACTACTTGGCCTTCCTGAACCCATCCCTTACCTCCACCCCATGCCTAGGCCTAAAAGAACACCCTGGGCATTGGGACATATCAGTGATTATTTGTTAAGGAATGAAAAATTATATTCTTCACAAAATAAAGTCATAAGCCTTGGAAAGTTTATTCTTGCCCAGGTCCTATTTCATGAAAAAAAAAGAAAAGAAGAAAAGGAAGAAAGGAAGAAAGGAAGAAAGGGAAGGAAGGAAGGAAGGAAGGAAGGAAAGGAAGGAAGGAAGGAAGGAAGGAAGGAAGGAAGGAAGGAAGGAAGGAAAGAAAGAAAAGAAAAAAGGAAAAAAATTAGAAATTGCTGAAAATTTCCATTAACAAAAGCAAGAAGTTTAACATCTGGAAGAAAATTTATCTCAAGTTTCAGCAACAAACTTTCTTAGCATAAAACTCAAGTTTAAACACATATTAAAGAGACATTGTTTGGACTATTTACTAAGCTAATTTACTGAAGAATATAATAGACCAATTGCATTAAAATGTCATAAACGGTCTGGTTTACTTGAGATCTTGGTATTATTACTTTGACCTTGGTTTCGAGCTAATACACCTTGAAACATACAAGTTATAACAAAAAGAGAGAGTAACATGTTCTCATCCCTCAGTCCTATGATGGCTTTTTTGTTCCATGTTGATGTTAAAATGTGTGGCATATGGTGGGAAAGCTTATAGCAAATTCATTCTTCCTGGGTCTTTAAAATATCTTTACATATTAAAAAAAATAAAATAAAATAAAATAAAAATAGTGCTTTACAAAACAGTGATGTGACCTTCTTATGCTCTTTAATATGACTGGAGAAGTTCACAGGTATGTTAAAAGCACAGAGTTTCTATAGACATACCTTCATCTTATGGTAAACAAGGTTAGCACAAGATCATTTGAGACTTGGGTTTTTAGCAAGCAGCCAAATAAAGCCTGAATGTGCACATAACAAAAAGAAATCAGCCAAATGACAAGTGAGCACAGGGAAAAAATCATGTCGAAAACCTCAGACTTTCAGTCCAAAATCTCTACCTAATTTATGAAACACATGAATATTTAACACTATACCAAGCTCAAGATTAATTATTAGTTGATTGATTTCTAAATGCCTGCTCTAAAAAACCAAACTAATGGGAAAATTAATAATCAAGCATTTCAGAATATCATAAAATTATTAAGCTTCGAGGGATAATTCAAATTTCTCTAAAAAGTTCTGCCAACTTCCTCATTATGTGATTATGGAAACCAAGGCCCAGGGAATGGAAGAGGCTTATGTAAGACCTCTAATTACTTCTGGTTATGGGACCATGACTAGTCTCTTACCAGAGTATGGAGAGTATGATTCTGGCCACTTTCTTAAGAGGGGCTGCTGACTCGGAGTTCCCGATGGAGTGGCTGGTCGGGGAGTGATCAAGAGCCACCCTTGTCTTCCAGCATCGGGACTGCTAATAAACACTAGAACCAAAGGGTTTCTATTATCTCTTCAGTAAGTAGCTGCTCGGAGTAATCCCCAACGAGTTTACGGATAAGTTATGTCTTTAATTTACACCTATGGATATGCTACATCATTATGATAGAATCTGCTTCTGCTTTTTAGTATAATAATCAATTACCAGGAGGAATAGTGTATAATGGAAAAAAGCATGGAACGAGTCAGTAGTTGAAGCTTTTAATCTGTATTTCCGCATGATGTTTGCTTGAGCAATTACTCAAATTCTCTGGGCCTCTTGTCAGAATACAATAATCGCTCTGGGGTAAATAAACTAACACTTACATGTTTCTACCATGAGTCATAAATTTAAATGCTTCCTTTTATTAAATTACAGATACCAGATGAGAAAACCACAGTTTTATGGAAGCAGGATTATATACTGGCGATAAGCATAGGACCTGGCTGCAGAATGGGTTTGACTTTGGCTCCAATACTTCGTAGCTGCATGATCTTGAGGAAGCGACAAACTCTTCAGGCTACAGTTTCCTCATTTGTCAGATGAGGATAACTGTAATATAAAATTCATATGGCTCTTGTAAGGTTAAATGGAATAATGTACGTCTCTTAAAACAACACCTGGAGCATAACAGTTCTTAATATACATTGACTAATTGTCATTATTATT
Organism: Pteropus medius; assembly: GCF_902729225.1. Lineage (NCBI taxonomy): Eukaryota > Metazoa > Chordata > Mammalia > Chiroptera > Pteropodidae > Pteropus > Pteropus medius. The sequence goes on along the minus strand of NW_024349800.1, from coordinate 58,597,066 downwards.
ATATATTGTCCAAGATCACAGTAGCACTAAATGGTGGAGACCAAGTCAGCAAGTCTTGTCTGATGGAGTCTTGTCTGAGGGAGTGCTGGCTTTCACCCATCATATTGGGCTCATTAAACCCCTCCATTATTTCTGTACCCAAGATTTTGTGACCCCAATCGGTAGGTCATTTTAGAGGAGCGTTAACTCTTTCAACTTTTTACATGACACACTAGATATTTGAAGCTACACTAATTTGTTAATTGATATCCTACAGCTTACGAGTAGAGATTGTTTTAACTTTTAATTTTTTATTTAGACCTACAGGATTGCAAAATAATGCAAAGGATTACCAACACCCTTCACCAAAATTTTCTAAACGAGATAAATTGACATGTTCTGATAAGATACATTGATTAAGAAGGATACAACATCGCTTCTGTGAGATTCCTGCCCAAAACGCATAAACTAAGAGTAATCACGAGTCACCATTGGACCAACCCAATCTGAGGGGCATAGTACAAAACAGCTGGCAGTACTGTCCAAAGTGCCAAACGATGGAAAACACAGAAATATTGAGGAGCAGGATTAAAAGAGACTAATGGGACATAAAAACTATATGCAATGTGCATGACCGAATTTGATTCTGATCCAGACAGCGGACTGCCATGAGGCTATCTACTCCACTGCGGACGGATGGTCTCGTGACCTATTTCCGGTCGAGCTTCTAATTCAGGAATACATGTATTGTATCAATGTCATTTTCCTGATTTGATATTTCCTGATATTTGTAATATGTAGTAAATTTTTAAAAAGCAACTTTTTTTAGGTCGATAATGTTAGAGCATAAAGGGAAGCCACGCCTCACAGTGTACAGATAGGGGGGCTGGGCTTCAGTAAAAGGTGGCAGCTGCCTGTGGTCCATAATTAGGGAGTAAGGGGAAGTTCTGGAATTCTGCTCCTGTTTCTCAGGCCAGTGCCCCTTCTGCTACATCCAGCTGCAGAAAACATTCCGAGCCTGTAAAAGTTGTATTGGTTTCCTGTGACTGCTTTAATATATGAATGAAAAGTGGGTGCTTAAAATAACACACATTTATTCACATTCACACACGGTTTGGGATGTCAAAAGGCCAAATTTAGTGTCACTGGGCTACAGTGTCTGCAGGGCTGTGCCCTATCCCAGGCTCCGGGCAAGAAGCCCTGTCCTTGCCACTCCTTGGTGAGGACCTCTATCCTTCCTCCATCTTCAGAGTCAGCAGCCTAGCATCTTCACATCCTCCTCTCTTCCCATCATCACTTCACCTTCTCCTCATCTGTTTTTAAATCTCTCTCTTATGAGAACACTTGTGATGACATATGGGGTCCACTCTGATCCGGGATAATCTTTCCATTTCAAAATCATTGCTTTAATCACAGCTGTGAAGTCCCCATTACTATACAAAGGAGCGTGCCCAGGACCCAGGGGGCTGTGGCCTGGGTTTTGGGGTTCAGTATTCAGCCTACCACAGGTACAAAAAGACATCTCCCTTTGTAGTGGGGTTTAATTTTTTTTTTTTTTTTTTATTTATACACTCAAGTAGACATGAATTCCTACTCAGGCTGAAAACTGATATTAATAGTTGGGAAGCAGTTAATTCTTAATCATTTTCTAACAGGAAAATATTATGTTCCTGGAATCTGTGTCTGACATTATTCTTTCAAAGATTCTGGGATCTGCTTACACGGCTCTCATGCGAGCTTTTAAGAGGGCAGGTGCATATTACGTATTTATATATCTCCAGTAAAGTAGGCAAATATTGTGGATACACATTCAGATCCTAATTTCTGAAACTCCGAAAGTTACCTTCTATGGAAAAAGGGATTTTATGGATGTGATTAAGGATCTTGAATTGGGAAGATTATCCTGAATTATTAGGGTGGGCCCTAAATGCAATCCTCAGTGTCTTTATAAGAGGGAGGAAGAGGGAAAATTGACACAGAAGAGGAGAAAGCAATATGGCAACAAGAGCAGAGATTGGATGACATGGTCACAAGCCAAGGAATATTGGCAGCCATCGGAAGCTGGGAGGGGAAATAGGAAATGGATTTACCCCTGGAGCCTCCCAAGGGAGCACAGCCCTGCTGACCCCTTGATTTAGCTGTGTAAGACTCAGTTTGGATCATGGGACTCTAGAACTGCAAACGAATAAATGTTTGTTGTTTTAAGCCACTAAGTTTGTGGCAATTTGTTACAGCAGTAATAAGAAACCAACATACCAAATAAGTAGCTTAGTACCAGGCACATACTAGAAACTCAACAATGCTTGATAAATGAAGAGAAAAAAGGAAGATAGAGAGGGAAGGAAAATGGGAGGAGGGAGGGGAAGGAAGGAAGGAAGGGAGGGAGGGAGGGAGGGAGGGAGGGAGATTGGTTGATTTAAAGTCACAAGGAAAATCAACATTTTGGATGTTGAATTAATAAACATTTGACCTATTTTCCTCAACTGGGCACACATTACTGATCCTCCAACTGAAGAGACAAGTTTTTGTCTTCAGTTTCATGTCCTCCATCCAAATCCGAGGAATTGTGCTTTTAAAGTCTACATCTGAGACTGGAAGGCTATACGGCATGCTTCAACTTGAGAGAATTTTTGTAAGTGAGTTATGAGCTTCTGCATGAAGGAGGGATAGTGAGCCTGATAGGTCCTTTTGAGGGAGAGCTTGCAGGCTGGGTCCAATAATTGGAAAGTGGGTGAAAATGAGAGGTGAAGGCTCATTTACTCACTGCCTTAAAATATCATTCATTTCTGTCTAAATGTTTTAGGCTAAAAGACACGTCAGTACACAAGCAGCCATTGAAAAAATGTTCTCATGTCTACTAGCTCTGAGGAAATTATTAATTGATAAATTTGTGATATGTGAAATACCAGAATCTATCTATCTATATATATGGTTTCAGAAATAATACATCGTGACTCATATTGAACTTCTTAATTTGTGGTATTTAATGCAAGCCTATAAATGACCTAAAAGGAGCTAGATATATCGAAGGCAGCGTGTTACTACTGAGTAGTTGACTGAAGAGTTAAATTAAAACTAAAGACGGAAAGGCTGACACAATAAAGCTCTTATCCTGTAGACCTTTTTCTGAAGGTCCTATGCTGGAATTCAATTAAAATGAACACTTTTTTCTTCCCCAAAATTACCATTGACTTATTGAGTTTGACGATACTCGACAATGCCTTAATGTTTGTCCAAGTGAAAGAAATCACTTGGCTCTGTCATAGAGATAAATGAGGTAAATTTGTCAAGAGACTCCACTCAATAAGAATATTGATGACGCCTTGCTTGGATGCATAAACTCTTCGGTCACAAGTAACTAGTCCAATACCCAACGCGAGGCTCTTGCTATTACTTAAAAAAATAACTGAAAACAAACAAACAAACAAAAAAACCACATCTGAATTCCCCATCCTGTCATTTACTCAATTATTTCTTCAGATTAGGCTATATTTTTAATGGCAAGCTGCACTAAATCAAAGCTGAAATGAGAAAAGATGTAGGAAAAAAACAAGCAAATATACCACTGAGCTGAATCTAGTACAATTATTTGTTGACTTTTCCCCCAAATATTATACATCACTTAGAAATTGAAACTAGGCTGATAAACTATGCATGTAATATTTTTCTCCATCTCTGAGGAAAAGATATTATACATTTTTTCTTTACACACACATAATTTTACACAGTACACAAATATGGTACTCTATCATACATAATATTTACTTAATGCAGGCCTGAATTTATTTTATTTTTTAACTCACCTATTTCCTTCCTTTCTTCCTTCTTTCTCCACCATATCACATATCAATGTCCTTTTAGGTAACATATGTTAACATCTACATCTTTTCTGCTTGTCTTCACACTTAGATATACCAACACACACAATACACACATACATACACACATACTATCTATGTGAACATACACATGATATTCGTTCATATACAATACAAATACATAAACTTCTATTTTAAAAATATATACATATTTAAATCATGTCTTATAAAAATTAAATCATGTTATTATACCTGCTTTTCTTCATCTTACTTTTCTCAATAGCTGGTAAACATTCCTCCCAGAAAACAGATACGAATCTAATGGCTTTGTTTCACGGTGTTGATACACCATGATCTGCATAACCAATTCTCCCATGATGAGCATTTTTCCTTATATTTTTCTACATGAATAATAATGCAAGACAGTCTCTTGTACATAGATCTTTACTTATTGGTCCTTTGGTGTCTATAAAGTATGTTTCAAGAAATACAATGTTGCTGGATCAAAGAGTATATGTATTTTAGATTTTAACAGTGTCTTTAAGACTACTTAAGAATAAAAGATGTAACAATACAAATTTATATCACCAAGCATTAGAGCATATTTTCTCTACATCCTTACAATCGATCGATCGATCGATCAATCAATCAGTACTGTAGTTCTTGGCCAATGTTTCCATTTCGATGGGTGTGAGTGGCACTTCATTATTAGTTAAATTTGTATTGCTACGTAACTACTTTTTACACATGACCTTGTTGCATTTCTGGAAATCATAATCCCTCCATGAATTTAGAAAAAGACATGATTATAGAGAGACAATGGAAAGGGAGCAGTAGGCCGATGTGTGTGGATGACAGTGAAGTGTGCCCGTTCTTCTTGTGTTTGGGGAAGGTCCATTGTCTTGCTGTCTTGAAAGAAGTACATCTGATGAGGAACAACAATTATCTATGGGCTTCATCCTCATCTCGCCAGTTGGTTGGTTATTTGACATTTGCAAATCCTTGGAAATTTGGAACTCGCTTTATTTGATGCCGTTTAGCTAGGTCAACTCTATTAGAAATCCATGCCTCTGAAGAGGCTACTCATTACTTCTGCTCATTGATCCTCAATTGTTTTTCTTGAAGCCATACGGAAAAAAAAGCGAAATAGACAAACAAAGCAAAAAATCTAATCTCTCTTCAATTGGAGTTTATTTAAATATAGTACTTAATGACATTTAGCATTTACTCAGAATTCTTTTCTCCTCTGTACATCTTCATTTCTTTCAACTTTTCCTCAGAAAAACTAAAGTCCTCTCAACACCGACTCTTCACATCTATCTTCCTTGGGCAAATTTATTTAACTTATTATAAGATGTTAAGAGGAAAAAATAAAAATAAAAGCATCATACGGCTCCATTGTAAGGAATCCTTACTGGAAAAGTAGCCTGTATTAAAATAGCATTTTGCCAGTTTCGTTTTTAAATGTGTGGAACACAAGGCCGGTCTCCTCACATGCTATCACTGCAGATTCCTGGACTATACCTCCAACGAGAAAAAACAGAACGTGCGGACACAGACTCGAGAATCTGCATTAGAAATCTGCTTCCCCAGGTAATCTTCCATAATCTAAAAGTAGTGTTAATGCTTTTAAAGGCTTTACCTTTTTCTTAATACCTGGGCTGATTAGGGAGTCAACCACTTGTCAGTTACAAAGGAGAACAGAGATGCTAATTACCTATTCAATACTCTGAGCACTCTAAGAGCCAGCACTCAAGAAGGATCTGTCCCCTTTTCAGTCTGAGAAAGCTTCTGTTCTTTTTTTTTTTTTCCCTGCAACCTCAGTCCCTTGAGTGCTTTATTCCTGCTGTGAGATTCTCGTCAAAATACAGGTTTCCTTGAACCTTAACTGACTTGCTCCCATTCTTCTCTTATGAATATTTCTTTAATTTGCAAAGTGGCTTCTTAAAAGTGTCAGACACCTTGTCTTCAGGAAAATTGAGGTTCTAACCAAACTATATGGAAAATGAACAAAACGGCATAATGGTTTTGTCATGAAATAGAATGTCAAATGGTTTTCTTCAAACGATAAATGAATCTCAATTTGAACACAAAGACAGGTAAAAAATATGACTCTCATTTTCTTTACATTACATATATGATATGATTTGAGGAATTCGAGTAAAGATCTTGTGCGGTATCATTTCAGCTTGATTCCTTTGACTATGAAAGCTTTAGATATTTTAAAGCACCTTATGAAATCATCAATGCTTCTTAGGTCCCTAGCAACTAATATCTCAGCTCTCATTTGAAAAGTTTCTCGGAATTAAACATGACATTGAGGTTTTAATGGACAATAGTTATCTGCAGCCTTGTCTGTGGAGGACTCTTAGCTCAGAGCTAAGGACACTTGGGTTCTAAAAATGTAATCAAGTTCTCTAGACATATAGAGAAATGATATGTCCTTTTTATTGTGGTAACAGATAATATCAGATCTACTCTCTTAAATTTTTAAGTTTTCAGTACAGTATCATTAACTGTAAACATGATGCTATGCAGTAGAGTTCTAGAACTTACTCATTTTATACAACTGAAACTTTATAACCATTGAACAGCAATGCCCCATCTGCCCTGGGCCCCAGCTACCACTATTCTTTCTGCTTCTGTGGGTTTGACTATTGTAAATACCTCAAGAAAATGTGGTAGCTTACATAATGGAATATTATACAGCTATGAAAAGGAAGTAACCCTGCTATTTACAACACCATAAATAAACTTTGAGGACAGTATGCTAAGCGAAATAAGCCAATTACAGAAGGACAAATACTGACTGATTTCACTTATATGATGTGTCCTTTCTGAGCTTCCACTTTCTCTTTTATAAAATGCAAAAGTAATTCCTTCCCACTATGAGTCATTGCTATGACGAAAGAAATAAATATTATAAAGTGAAAGAGTAACATTTTTTCGCTCAAATCTGAAACCCAAAAGGCCAAATATACCCACCTCCACTAACCCAGACATACAGACTAAGGCTCTGTATAGTCTCATATGAATTTACTTAAGCAGTTGCTAAACACTATAAAAATACTAAAAGAACAAGAAGTCTCTGTTGATCAAATATTGATTTAAGCTTGTACTACTGGTTAAATAAGGTTGGTAGGGTTTTGCAGAAGCGTGTCCTGAGATGACGGTTTATGTCCAAGTGATTTTTGAGAAAGAACTCCCTGGGGAAACAAGTAAGGATGTGCGAGAAGCAGGATTGGGAAGGGGAGACGTCAAGCAAGGTTGAGATTTCAGGTATAATCCCAACAAATGCCCAGGAAGCTCCGGAAGCTATATTACACCTTTAGAACACATTCAGTCCAAAGGCAAGGCAGCTGGGCTTTCATCAGCCTGCTGCTGGAAAAATGCTAAAGTGCCTAGTAGGGGACACACAAACTCCCTGGCACTTCTGTAAGTAAGGGTGAAGCAAAAGGCTCCGTGATCCAAAGGCAGTTCTCTGAAGAAAGCTGGAGGTACCTGCCAGCAGAAGCGAAGCTCACAGAGGGTGAGAGAATTGGTCCCCAGAGGCTAACATGGATAGGAGGGGATCTGGGCAGAGTGCCAATAGTATTCTCTTGGTTTGCACATGCTAGTACTGAGGCTCAGCGATATCAAGGAGCCGGCCCAAGGTCACATCGCTTATTAACGGCAGGTTGGGTTGTGCAACCCAAGACTCAACTCGGCGTTCCTTCCGTGTCTCCAGGATGCTAGTGGGTCTGTTATACTGTAAGTCCTGAGGTCGTTAACCACGTTCTGCCTTCTGAACTGGCCTTTCATTCATGTCTAAGAAAATACCCGCCACCTCTCTCCTACAAATTGATATGCACCCACCACAGCAAAGTACATTTTTGTAAGGCTATAAATAACTTAAGAAGCAGTTGCTGCTGGTAGATCCCCTGCTAACACTGCAGTGAGTAGAAATGCTGTCCTTCTTAAATGATGCAAGGAAGGAAGAATGAAACATGCTCCCTTCGATGTAAAAATTTTAGAGAAATCGGTATCTCTCAAATGTTTGCAAGAGTCCATATTTATTAGGCATGTCCTCAGCATCCATCCATAAATAGAGACTAAAATAATTATGCTGCAATAAGAAAGGAATCCCCATCATGGTAGACGTGAACCAGCAGCCTAATCATCTTCTGCTTGGAGAAGCCGAATCTCTCTACATCCTATTCAAAGCAGGATACAACGCACCCATCTGACTGAGAGATGAAAAGGAGGCGATGTTTATCTTTTATGATATCACCACGATATCGGTGACTTACATTGGTCTGAAATGGGGGAAAGCCCATTTTCAAAGGTTTTTAGAGATTTTTAAAAAGTGTTCATGAGAACCCACACACGACCTACAGTCATAAAGTGGCTGTGGAGAAGCTGCCTTCTGCTCCTTAGCTGTCCCTCCTGAGGTGCCCAGCGCATGCTTGGTTCAGGCAAAGCAACAATTAATTAATTAGAAATGACAAAAAAAATAATTATCACGGTGTAGCCCGGGAGTTCATCCCCAAATACTCTCAGAAGAATCTCAGTAAAAGAAAAGCAATTGAGAAATCTGCGCCATTTTTCAAAGAGGACTGGCATGACCCCTCTACCATTCTTATCCTTCTTTTCCTTTGTCCATGAATAATCGGAAATAAAGGAGACTGACGAATGACTCTTCTCAAACATTTAAAATGTTTCTACAACAAAAGGAATTAGACAGATCATCTTTCACCCAGGAAAACACCAGAATCAACAAATGGAGATAAAAGAGGAAAGAGAGAAGCTGTTTTAAGCTCTGTGCTACTACACTCAACCATTAAGGTTACAAAATGGAAGCCCCGTCCTCAAGATCATCTGTCCCACGTGTCGTATATGCATCATCACTCGACAATTCTGCAAGTTTCATATTATGTCCGCTTTATACAACAGTAACAAAATATAGTTGATAAAGATTGCGACCAAGATTTCTTGGACGATGCTCCAAATCCTGCCCTGATCCCCTCCCCACCCTTAAAACACACACACACCCATGTCATGAGACTGAGCCCCTGCTGTGGGATTGCCTTTCCAAAAAGAGGGGTTGTGTAAGTATGAACTAAGCGTCTCTAGGGCAGATTTCGAATGAAAAATGATACAAGGATTTTTGTCCATCTCTGAGCAGGGACTTACCATAGGAGGTAAACAGCAAGAGGGAGGAGGATATGGACATGAAAGAGGAAGCAACGAGGCAAGCATCTTCATAGACTGCCCCCTCAGAGGCTCTTTGTTCATACCTTAGGACATTTAAAAATTGGTCAAGAAACAATCGACCAAGTGCTTTAAATGTGTTACGCCACAGCTCTGAGACGAGCAAGGCCAGGGAACGCAGCGACAAGCTTCTCCGATTTTCCTGCCTGTTCATGCAATGACATCTCTTTGCAGGGTGACATCTCCTTCCTGGTTCTACCCAAATCAGGACTTAGTCGAAAAGGCTAACCCAAGCTAAGTTTCTCTAACGTAACACAATCAAAGTTCATAATAAAACACCTAAGGGATTTTGAAACACTAAGACAAGTCGGTGCTAGTAGAGAATTTATTTCAAACATTCAACCCTCGCTCGTATTTGTGTCTTTTCATACGAATTTCAGTGGACTCTCTTAGTTATTGCCTAAATCAGCCTCAGATTAAGTATGTGGAGCACTAAGGATTAGTATTATTCCCATTTCACAGAAAGGAAATAATGGAGCTTAAATATGTAGAGTGAAAGTTTTGACCTTCGGACTTGACTCCAGGTGGGAATGGTGAGCGTCTCCTCACTGGAGGAATGCAAATGAACGAAGTGAAGAATGAAGATTCTTTCCAATGCTCAGATTGGTGATTACTTGTTGTAATGTTTTAGTGACACGGTGACAATTAGAGTATTCTGTGTATAATGCCCAAAGGCATCAACCTAAAAGTCTGTCTCTCCTTCCTAAATTACTTTATGGGTTTTCATGATTCAGGATGAGAAGACACCAGTGATCCCTAATGATACTGATTCACCATGAGTAATTTTGAGTCAAAATTGCTCTATATCTTAGATTAGTAATCCTTTTAGAGAATGACATATTTAAGACAAATGTGAAAACCTGCATTTCCTTTAGGAATTTTCAGGGCAATTACCCTTGTACAGGTGAGTTTAATGAAAATATCAGCTTGCTTTTCCTATTCATTAATGCTTGGGAACAAATAAAAATATATACATTATTGAGAGACAAATAAATGGAAATGAGTATTAATAAAAATTATATTTTTAAAAATACTTATCTACGGCCATGCCGCCCTGAACATGTCCGATCTCATCTGATACAAGGTGCTGTAGGTGTAAAAAAAATAAAATTAAATTAAAATTAAAAAATTAAAAATAAAAAAATAAAAAATAAAATAAAAACTTGTGTAAAAAAATACTCGGTTAAGGAAAATTATATGAAGATGTATAAAGACTCAATTTTATTTTTTCTGTATGTGCTTTCTTCACTAATGTTTCATCCTGCTTCATTTGTTCTCAGAATTTACTCCAACTTAAAGAAGTGCAATGCTTCTGAACACAGCTTAAGCTGTGTTAGAATCAGATATATTCCAAGGAATCTCAGGAATTCAGTTCAAGAGGATTCCTAAGATAAACTAATTACCATGAATGTTCTCCCATAACCATGATAAATTTTAATTTTAATTAAAACTAGTTAATTCTTTACTATTCTTTACTATTAGAGGTTATTTTGTTTATTACTATAGTTGTTTATTACTATAAATTCTCCCTTTCTTTCCCTGATATATGTTAAGACATAAAAATGAGGCTATAGAAACAATGAATAGTTAAGAATTAAAATTTATCATTATTATAGGAGAATAATCATTGTTTCTACAGCCTCGTTTTTATTTCTTAGCATATATCAGGGAATGGAGAGAGAAATTTATACTAATAAACAACTATATTTAATTTAAAATAAAGATCTCTAATTAATAACTTCAATTTTTACCTTAAAGAACTGAGTAAAAAAAACAAAATGAACACAAAGTAAGCAAAGAAAGGAAATAGTAAAGATCAAAACAGAAATAAGGTAAAAAAAACAAAACCAAAAAACAATAACACTAGAGAAAGATAAATGAAACCAAAAGCTGACTTTTTGAGATCAATAAAATTGACAAACCTATAACTAGATTGATCAGGAAAAAGAGGAAGTTTTAAGCCAGTGATAAAAGGCCAAAAGATAATAACAAATTTAAAATATCCAGATTGAAAACAAGAGAATAAAATTGCCTTTACTCATAGTTAAACAAAAACAAAGAAATGAAACACATATTTATCCTAGAATCCAGACCAGCCATCCCATTGCTAGGCATCTACCCAAGACTAACGAGAACATATGTCCACACAAAAGCTTCTACACAAGTGTTCATAGCAGTTTTATTTGTAATAAACCACAACCGGAAATGACTCAAGTGTCCACCAACAGATGAACAGTTAAACAAACCATGAGGATATCCATACAACAGGCTACTACTCGGCAGTAAAACAAATGAGCTAATGATGCATACAAAAACGTAGATGAATCTCAAAATAATCATGCTGAGTGAAAGAAACTAGACAAAAGATAATGCAGATAGTATGATTTCATTTCTACAAAACTCCAGCAAATACAAACTAATTTCTAGTGCCAGAGAGCAGATCAGTCTGTGCCTGGGAGAAAGAACCAGGAAGTGGGGAGAGCGTGGCTCCGAGAACAGAGGAAACTTGAGGGTTTATGCAGATGTCTACAACGTTGATTGCAGTGATGGTTTCATAGGTTTATATATTTGTCAAAACTGATCCTACTACATACTTTAGTATGTGTAGTTTATTGTGTGTCAATTATGTGTCAATAAAGCTATTCATATTTGTTTTTTAAATTAAAAAAGAAATCAGGGAAAAGGGAAGATAAATCGTGGAGTACAGAAGTACAACAGAGGCTCCCTTGACAGTCTTGATTTTTACTCCCTATCCCGTGAAAATATTGATTCTCTTTAAGTAAACAAATGTGTTTTTAATATGGTAAGAAAAGTCATACATTAACTTGAAAAGTCATATATCAGCTTGCTTTAATATAAACATATTCCCATTACTGAGCACTGATTTAAGTCAGTTCATCTAGAAAACAATACTCAAGAGTTTATAGCTATCGACAGGAACATACGGTTAATTTTACAACATGCTGAAAGCAAATTCAAGTTTTTCAAAAGATGTAAAGCAGTTAAAATTCACCAATTGGACTGGAGATCGTTCAGTTAGGACTTCTTTGGCAATGCACTAACATGAAAAGTTCTCTTACCCTTTGGTGAAGAAATACGTAACAATTGTAGATCTGACCTGAAAATACCAAGATCGCTCTCCAAAACTTAGTTTTCTGGACTAAGTTCTCCAATAAGAATAGCAATGGGCAAAGCATCATTTTATGTTTAAAATGTAACTCTAAGAATTCAGGAATCCATTGTGCTATATAAACGCATTATTTATTATCACTCTTGGCCCTTTATCGCTGAGTGTAGTCACAAGACTTTTAAATTAGAAGGAATCATAGGAATCAACTTGCTCAAATTTTTTATTTTAGAGATAAAACAGGAAGGGAAAGTGATTGTTTCAAGGTCGCAGGGTAAATTGAAGGCAGATTAAGATCTGAAACTTAGATATTATTCTCAAACCAAAGCTTTTCTCGTACACTGGGTCTTTTACCACCCCTACTCCCTCACACACACACACACACACACACACACACACACGCACTCGTCACTGGCTTCAACCCAATACCCTTAAATCAACCAGAGTGAATCCTCCATATTCTCCAGCGGCTTCTGTCTAGGAGGTTGAGCCTTTACCAGTCTGCTTCCTTCAAGCAATTTTCTTAGAACTTTTGGATTTCTCCTGATTTTGTTCCCACACTTTGCCTTATTTCAGGGTTTCCATGGAATAAGAATTTATCTTTTCCCTCATATCTACTTATTCCCCTTGATCATGATGGATTAGGTTTTTCTGGATTTAATGACATTATGTTCCCAAGAACAGGGCATGTGTGCAACATATGGTTCCAAACTCACAGCTTTAGGAAACCACCACACTTGACCCCAGTATCAGCCATCACGATCCTACTGCTGCATCTCAGCCCTACCGAATTCTCTTGAGACCATCCAAGGACATTCGTAGGTGTGATTGCAAAGTGTATAAATAATGAGAACCACTGAGAGCCCTTGGCTGTAAATATTTTACATTATCTATCAGCTGAATACACCTTAGTATGAAAACCATATAACTATGTGATGCAGGGTATGTGCATAACAGAGGACGTGCCTACTGAGTAAAGGATTGTGAAGCCTGTGCAGACCAGCACGACCAGCCTTAAACTAGAATCCAAGGGTCCTGGGTCTTAGGCCCAGCTCTTCGACTAATTACTTTGGATCTCAACAAGCAGTCCCATAAAATAAGGGCTAGACAGCATTTCACTGACAGCCAGGAGACATAAATGCAAATACAGGAGTAAATAAGAGAAAATTCACAAAAAGATGGGAAGCAAGAAGATTCAGTGCTAGAGGTGAAGATCTATCTTTGAGTCAGACCTAGGTTCAAATTGTACCTGTTTAGTTTGTTTCCTTGTTCAAGATGTTAGATACTTTGCATCCCTCTACAGAATGGGCAAACAATTACTATATCAGGGTTTGTTGTAAAGGTAAAACAAGAAACTGATAGTTTCAAGACTTGCTCTTTCTAAAAGGCAATAGATCCCTTGTACCAAAGTCTGATATGAGACAAACATACGAGATGTAGAAATGGCATTAGGGGGAAAATAATAGTGTTTCACACTTTATTGGCCACCTACTTGCAGACTCTAAAGAAAGTTGGAGGAATGAGACTAGAAAAATACTCCTTGAGAGAGATTAGCATTGAAGGGAAGGAAAGTTTAGGGAAAAGAGCTTGCAAGGCACTGCGCGAGCAACACGTTTGTCCCTTAAAGTTTGAGAGGCAGAGCAAACTAGTATTTGACCCACAGACAGAGGCAGCAAAATCTCAATGGAGATTATGCATCTGGCTGGCTAACTAGGTTTATGACAGAGCAAGCGCTGCAGCTTGAGCTCATCAAATCAAAGGAAGCGAGAATGTTTGAAACAGGCTAGTCATATTCTGTACACAGGGCAGAGTCATCCTGTCCGAACAGGGAACCTAGAGGCCTGAGGAGACCTCAGCATGAAGTATATGCACTGCTCAATGTTTGGAAGCTACAAAAGGCATCCTAAGTGAGCAGACAAAAGGAAATGCTTCTACCAAAGGGAATGCTTCTACCAAATGCTTCTCCCAGTGAAGGGGGAGCAGGTTTCAGAAACCAACAAGCATGCTCCTGTGTGACAAAGAGCAACACACACACCACGCTCAGGGAGACCGACGCCAATTCACAACCATGCCAGTCAAAAAGGAACTTTCCAGCACCCTCTTTCCTTCCTTCATCATTCCCCCAGCAGAACTATTAAATAAAGCTGACATTTAGAACGAGTTTAAACTTTTGATTATTATACCAGGCTGGACTGTCTGTAATACCTGAAAGTGACCAGAAAAGTAATTGTACCTGCAATAAATTGCACTCAGAAAGAATCTTTTGTCCTGGAAATATGGCGTTTGCCATAGTTACTATCTGATAAGTCATTGAACTGTACATTCATGATTTGTCTACTTTTCTGTATGGGTTTTATATCTTACAATGAAAAACATAAAAAGAAGAATAATCTTCATTAACAAATTGATTGCTATTATTGAAAGACGTGTGTGTGCTTGCCTTTGCACTTAGAATTGAATTAACATCTCACTTAGAAAATAGTAATAATAATGTTTAATGAGTATCATTTGCCGTGTTCTATGCTAGATACTTTTTAATGAATTATCTCAATGATTTCTTGCAATAATCTTATCGTGTACATATTGCTATTTCCCCATTTTACAATGATAATTTTATACAAACAGGTGGCCCAGGTAGATCTCAAAACCAGATGAGTCTAATATAAGAATCTGTGCATTAAATCCATACGCTAAAATGTCTCCTGGATTTATGGGGAACATTTTTCTATATAGATGAAGGATGAAAATTTCATATGTACGTATATATGAAATTATATATAATAGCATACATATAATTATATACATATGATTACAGATATAATTTTTAAAGATAATTATAGCTTTACACCCACATTTAAGCAATTTCTGAGAGTATACTTTAGGTGAGTATAAACATATCTGCTTCCATAAACCATAAAAAGGAAACTCAGATTTTATTGACCATGATCAATATTAAAATAAATAAATCATTAGCAACCATACATTTTTAGACCAGTCTCCCAACTTGATGCCTTTTACTTGAACGCTCTGATGAAAAAGTGATCACTGCCTCAGGAAATCAGTGGCATATTAGATTTTCATGTCACTCTAATATTTATACTTTTTCTTATAAACAGTATTGCAGTGGCAATATTACAAAGGGCTCTAGGGACAAAGCACTTGGATAAAATCATGGCTTTGCTACTTAAGTAGGTAGGTCCTTGAGCAAGTTATTTATATCTCTGTGATTAGGTTTTCTCAAGTGGAAAATGGGGAGAATAGTGGTACGTCCCTCCCAGGGTTGATACAAGGATTGAGTAAATTAATAGATACAAAAAATTTAGAACTGTGCCTCAAACCTAGGTAAGTGTTGCAAACACACTTGCTTTTATTATTATTAAGAAATAGCACACACTGAAATTTATCTACGTATCAGACAGTTTTATGTGCTTTACAAATTTTGTTTCATTCACTCATCACAATAAACCTTTGATGAAGGTATTCCTAGCATCTCCTTTTCAAGTGACGACACAGAGACACAGACAGGTTAAAAACAGGTCCAAGTTTGCAAGTGATGGATTTAGGACTTCAAACCCCAGGCAGTATGACTTTTGAATCTATTCTCATAAGCACTATGCAAGACGACTATTGTTATGGAATGGATTTTCTTTATTCTGTATGGCCTCTAGTTAAGCAATAATAACCAATTGGCATTAGTTAACCAACAATAGCCAAATAACATTAGTTAACTATTTTCTGTTTGTAAATGTTATGACATCTTTGAAAACAGTTGAGGTGAACCAGTTGAGGCCATGTTGTTTATATCTGTGCTTAGAAAACACATGGCCTCATACTTCAATGCTATGTTAGTTGTATCTGTTTTGTTTTGATTTAGCTGTCTATTTCACTCTTCAATTTAAGACCTAAGTCTGTCATTGCATTCCCTCCTCTAAAACCTGGAAACATACTTCGTAACTCTATTTTGATGCTCTGAGTGTTCTACTTTGTATTATTATTATTTTCATATACGTTAAATTTTTCTAAATTTATACTAAGATCTTTGAAGACAAGACCATGTGTTCTACATTTTTGTTGCTGCAGAGCATACTACATCCAATCAATATGTAGTCAGAGAAGATGACACATTCATCAATCCTCTTCATAGTGGATGCTCTCAATGTGATATGGTTTAAGAAATCTGGAAACCACGGTTACTAGAATTTGTGCCAACAAAGAATCAATAATTTCTGAATGAGGGTTCCTTTTATATATTAAACGTATATGGGTTTTCAGAGTATTATTTTCAGAGTATTATTTTCTTATTTCTGAATTCCCACTTTTGTTATAGAAATTTCATATTGCTCCAAATCAAATTTTCAATAAATAGAGACTTTACTGTACAAACAACTCACATTATGATCCATCTTTGGAGAGGCAATGCTATCTTATGGAAAGATCTCTGAAATGATGAACAAGGTTAAGTCAACATGAACAAAGGAAAACAAACCAAAAAATTCCACTAACATCTGCCTTTGCTATAAATGTAACATATATGCATATACATGCACAAAAGCAAAGAGAAAGGAATGTTTAATAATAGCTATTTATTTTTGCAAGTGTGACAACAGAATGAATACATTTTTCCTACTATTATTTTACCTCCCATTAATATAGTTAATGCTATACTACAATAATTCTGAAAATAGAAGCCTGCATTAGGTATCAAAAAAACACAGTAAAATAATAAAAATTGTTTAATCCCTTATTATGTCTGAGTTCTGGGTCCCCAAATATAAAAAAAGGAAATTATGAAGCCTAAAATAAGATATGATTTTCTATAGGGCTGTTGCCAGTAGCAAGTGAGAAAATTTGAATGAAAAGATTTAATAAATGATATACAATTCTACAAATTAAAGATTATCATATTCAGCCCAATTCTGACCTATATGACTAAAGTATGATCGACATAGGTATTTGACTCATAGCAACCAGAAATTAAATACATATTTTCCCTACAAAAGAATACTGGTGTTGTATTTGGAAGTGGTAAAATGTGCGAACAGTATGACTGTCGCCTGTATGCTACTCATTTTTCCAAGAAATGCTTACAATATTTTAAAGGACATATCTAAAAACAAAATGGCACACGACTAAGATAAAATGTTATAAATAGGTACATATCATCCATCGACAAGCCTGATATGACTTAAGTCTAACAATGCTCTAAAGAAAAAGCATGAACATAATGAAAAGATATAAAAAAGAACCAAATAAAACTTTAAGAAATAAAAATCCAATATCTGAAGTTTAAAAAATAACGATATGAAATATACAGGAGATTAAATAGTTCAGAAGAAAAGATCAGTAAACATGAAGATGTGTCAATAATAATTATTGAAAATGAAATACTAAGAGAAAAAGACCACAAAAAATAAATATAGCTTCAATAAGCTATGGGAAATTTTCAAGTAGTCTGAAATGTCTAATTGAGGCCCAGAGAGAGGGAAGAGGCAGAAAAATACGTGAAGAAACAATGGCTGAAAGGTATTAATACTTGATAAAAACTATAAAAGCATAGATCTAGGAAGTTTAATATACTCCACAGAAGAAACATAAAGGAAACCACATCAAAGCACATTATGATCAAATTGTTGAAAACCAGCAATAAATAAAATTTCAGAAACAGCTTTGTTTCTGTAAAGAGAAAGGAAGAATTACCACAAAAATTACTTGATGAGAATGAAATGATATCTCTAAAGTGCTAAAAGAAAAAAATTGATTAAACTATAATTCTACACTTAGCCAAAATATCCTTAATTAATGGCTATAGAACAAAGATTGTTCAGACACACATCATCTGTTCTAGGTGTTGTGGGTATATGCCAGGCCACAGAGGTGAGCTCAGGACATCTGGATGAGCATCATCTTGGCACTCAGGGTTTCCATGATGGGGATGTTTGTAATAAAGTGCTATTATCTGAATGAGCTTTTGCAAATTGTAAAATGACTATAGGATTAATTTATTAATTCAAAAATCCACTCAATTGTCCAATAAACCTTTGCTAAGTGCTTTCACTGCACCTGTTACTGTGTAAAATACTAGGAAACAGAGTAAATAAAGCACAGTTTCTGCCCTGGTGAAGTTTACAGGTGAGCACAGAAGACAGAAATACAGGTAGAAGATTATAATGTAACATGATAGGGGCAATGATGTAGGCTTGCTCAAGGAGTTATGGTAACCAAATGGAAAACACCCAACTCAGCCTAAGAAGGCATGTGAAAGGACACTCTTATAGGATCCATAAGTTTTAGGTAAGAGAAAAGAGGACTAAATACTGTCAAGTAGCTGGGATACAACCCAAAGCACAGACACCCGAGGAGCCTGGATTGTTTGAGCGGGGCTTCAGTATGGCTGGAATTCAGGATACTAAAAAGGACACGGTAAGATTAGAAGCCCAAGATCTCATCGGGACATAAAACACAAAGACAGTAGTATGTTCCACTAAGGCATTTGAAGTCTACGTGAAGGTAATATCTATTCAATGGCTCTAAGAAGGTGTAAGGATCATTAAGATTGTAATTTCAAAATATTCGATAGCAACATAGAAATTAGGTGGAGGAGAGTGATTCTGAAGAGAGGGATCAATTGCTATGTTTTTACCAACCTAAGAGAGAAGTGAAAAACTTTGAATAAAGACGATGACAGTGAGGATGGAATAAAAAAGAGAAATTTAGCAAAACTTTCCAGTAAACATAGCCTTCTGTAGTCTCTGGACCTGAGCTGTTGAGGATGGGGAGTATCAAGTTGGATTCTCACTTCACTTCTAGCTAGAACAAATATTTTTTGTGGCTCTCCAGACCTTTCACTAGAGAAGCCTCTAAACTTTAAAATCAGCCATCATTCAATGGCCGATTCCTGCCAAGATTTAATAGGTAATGAAGGAGGACCTGCGCAATTTAGGGGATTCAACTAAGAGTGCTGAGGCACCCAGATTGCGAGCCTTAAATCATCCAACCTTCTGCCTGCTGAATTGTTTTATGAACAAGTTGTGGATGCAATAACTCAGAACGCTAATTCCTACTGCACTCCAGTCATGAAAATGCCAAATTGAGAAAGGGATGGGGTGGGGGTGAGTAGCAGAAATTCCTCAACTAAAAAAGATGGAAACAACTGAAGAAACCAAAGATGGAAACAACTGAAAGATGGAAACAACTGAAGAAACCAAACAGTATTATTTAATACCATCAAGGAATAATAATAATAATAATAATAATAATAATAATAATAATAATAATAAATATATATAACTTTTAAAAATAAAAATCATGCATTGAGTAGCAAACAGAGTCGTCTGCTCACCATTATTGTTTTGAGTACTGACTGTAGACCGCTGAGAAACATCGGCATATAGGATTCATTCCTCTCTTCCCAGATCAGTAATTAAGAGGATCGGTGATCACTATCTGCTGAATTAATGAATGAATCTGCTTATTTAGGAGGATACACACTCTGGAGTATTGTGATAGCACCAAGTCTAAAGCAGCATGTTCTTAAGAAAATGGTTGTTTTTAAAGATGAGCTAATCTACAACTGCTCTGAGCAAAGAAGAAGCGAAAGGAGAGAGGATGGAGTTAGTTTTGATAGAAAAATTCCATTTTTGATAGAAAAATTCCATTTTTGATTTCAAGATCAAAGACTGGTGGTTAAGATTGTGACTCGGAGACGAACTGCCTGGATTCAAATCCTGGCTCTGCTGCTGATGCCTCTGCTCCTTGGGCAAGTTTCTTTACTTCTCGACACATCCGCTTCCTCATTTATAAATAAGATCCTTATACGGTTGCTGTACGGGTTAAAAGAATAATAGACTTAAAACACTTAAACAGTGCCTAGCGCAGAGTACAGCACTCTACAAAGATTAGCTGTTGGTATTTTATAGTTTTAAAGTTATGGCATCCAAGAATGTAAGAGTTGGAAGGGGCTCAAAAGTCATGTGATCTTGAACCCTCGCAGTACCAGCTTCTTTCTGTACTTGGGGTCATTGTGAAATTCCAGCTTCCATAAATTCTGCAGCACCTGTAGGCCACACCTTCCAGACTGAGTGAGTGCTGCAGGGAGATGCGTGGTCAGAATCCCTTCCAGAGCCTCATCGGTGAGTACTTCTTTCTCCTGGAAGGACCGGAACGCCTTGGTCCGTGCTTCCTCTGTGGCCATGGCTCTGTTGTGGCAGAAAGTTTGAATGAAGATTAACAACCTTCCATCACTCTCTGTCCTTGAACTTGGAGAAGATCCAACTTACAGGCATCTTCAGTATAGAACAGGTAATACCTCTTTTGCTTTTTATTGTAATAATAACAGTTAACAACATCATCAATCATTTTTATTAACTTTCAAATGTATACAAAGCTTCACTATTTTCAAAATGTAGCTATACGACGATCACATTTGACTCTCAAAGCCTTTCTGCAAACACGTGGCACGGACTCCTGGTTTCACACAAGAGAAAATGAAGCTCTAAGAGAGTCAAGATCAAAGACTTAACGGCAGGGCCATATCTGCCGGATCCCTGTCTAGTACCCTGTCACTGTGGCATATTTATTTCACAGTGACCCAAGAAAGGAAAGGAACTAATCACTTGGATGTTCTTTGGGCGTCTGGGAGTCTGAAGGCACGAATGAAAGCCTAGGAGATGCACAGCATATGCTTCAACTAAAGATAGAACACAGGCTCACGTCCACAGCAGGGAAGATCCATTGCAAATCCTCTAATTGATCGTTTGTGCACATTTCCCTCAAAGACAATGTGTTGCTTAGAGGAAGGCCTCCTGCCAGGGTCAGAGGTGATTCAAAATGAACATGTTTGTTGAGTCCAACACCCCGATGGGAGATGCCAGACTTGTGAAAGAAAACAGGAAAAGAGCAAGCTTTGTTCTAAGCGCTTAAATATGTGAATTCCTTTGCTCCGTCTCATAGCATTCTTGTGTGGCCACACTGTTATTTTATAGATGAGGAAACTGAGATAAAAGAATAAACAAATGAACAGGTGTTCAAGATTATATACAATGAGACTGACAGAGTCCTGTCGCATCCTTTATCTAACTATTTCTAATGCAAGAAAGTCTAAACAAAACCACAGATGGAATACGCTGTCTGTCTGCAGAGCTTTTGTGGTTTAGATTTAGTCATTATCTATTCTTCATACTATTTTTTTTAAATTTTTGACTTTTTTCAACATTATAGCTAGCTTATTGATGGAGTATAGAGAAAAACTCTCAGAATGTTCCCACATTTGATTAGCATCACAAATAAATACTTAAATTAAAAAAAATTAATTTCCTATCATTAATATCTCTAGTTATAAAATAAAAGATGAGAAATAAGAGACAGCTCCTCAGATGCTCTTAAGGGCTTTGTCCTTGGTCATTGACAACACTAGCTCTCGAAGGCTCGCTTCTCACTCACCGACTGGGCTCCTGAGACTCTGGGATGCTCAGGCCAGTGCCCAGAGCTTCATCTTAATTAGGTATGCCAAGTCTATGTGCTGAGCTGGTGCAGTTTGGCATGTGGTACTGGATTGTTCATTAGGGCTGAGAAAGTGCTTTGGAGGATGTGAGCTCCGTAATCCTGTGATTGCAGGTGAGGATTGCAGAGAACTTGTCCCCAGATCATGGGGGAGGCAGTGAGGCCAGTCTCTGTGTGAGGGCACAGCACAGAGAAGGTAGTGTGGAGAAGCCAGACAGGTGGCCATCAGTGTTTCTCATGTGCAAGTCTGTTAGTATTCTGAAGATTTCAAACAGGGCCTCAAAAATATAGAAAATGTGACTTCAAAGGTGAGAAAGAGCCCTTAGGTTGATAAGAACTACAACGAATGACGTGAATCAGAGGATTCAGCTCAGAGCAGGAGCGAGCACAGTGAAGGGCAAGGTTTACCCACAGAGGGACAATCAGATGACAGGCAGCAAATCAAACCAAGTCACTCGAGAACTTGTGGAAACCGGGTGAGCCAGCAGATCTTGATAAAGGAGTCATCGAGAAGGCATGGAGAAAGGCAGAAATAAAAGACAGATGGACAGATAGACAGACAGGTGGACAGATTGTCCTTTTATAAAAGTCTACAAGATTACCGGGCACCTGAGAAGTAAACACGCCAGAACCACTCAACTCTTTAAGCAAATGGTCTGCTGGGGGATATCAAAAAAAAAAAATTACAGCATAACTATAAAACTGCAATTCTGATAAGTATTATAAGGGAGGGAATCAAGATACTATGAGAATACTTGATAGAGAATTTGACCTGGTTAGAAGACCACAGATGTATTCCCAGAGAGAGCATACACTGTGCTGAGAAATCAGGAGGAAGATTAGAAATTAGATAAAAGGGAGAAAAGAAGACTCTTCAGGCGGAGGAAGCCCCTACCGCAGGGGTAGGAAGCGGGAAGATGGCCAGAACTGAGAGAGAGGAGGGCGGTGTGTGTAGAGCAGTCCAGCGCTCCAGATAAAATTCAGCCAGAGCAGCGTCTCCTCTGCGATAAGAGGAAATGAAGCAGAAATAAAGCCTGGAAATATCCTGAGATGGAGAGGAACAGGGATATGGGGTGTCCTTGACCCTCCTCGATGTCAAGCTCCTGATTTAAAGAACCATATTCCCGCCTTGCTCTTCGGGTTTCGGTGAATCTGTTGACTGATATTTTAGTGTCTCCTCTTTCTTCAGTGACAGGAGAAACAGTACGTTATGCGAGTCTACAGAAAGTAAAAGCTTCTGGTTCTTTGAGCTCCCCAGATTCTCACGGGGCAAACGGGAATGACAGGACATAGGGCTTTTATTGCTCTCGGGAGATCCAATCTTGGCTTAACTTGTTTCCAGCTACTTTGAATGAGGAAAATCTTTTTTTCTCATAGCCTATTTTTTTCTTTGTTTCTTTTCCTTTTTAAAATAAAGTTGTGAACAATTCCCCAAAAGTTCAAAATGAAAGGCGAGAATGTGGAGGATGACAGTTGACTCTAGCACCTGTGCCAAGTGCTATTTAAGAAACAGAGTTATTTTTAGAAAGCATAATGCAATGTTGGAGGGTGAGCTGTCAAGGTGGAAAACTTCTCTCTGGGTTTCAGTGGCTTCCTGTGGGAGGATGTCTAGGGAGCCTTGAAGGCACCTTGGCGGTTGGCTCCCACGCCTTGGCCTACCTGTACCCAGCGGAGGTGTTGTCAGGTTGTCCAGTGACTGTTGACCGCTTATGGCCTAAAGCACCCCAGGGAACATCTGAACTATGTAGGGAGCTACCACTGTACCTTCTCCCATGAGATCTGAACCCTATTCTTGGACAGGAACTTTTCATCCCCTTACAAATTCATCCTTTCCATGCTTTTTTTGCTCTTAAATAAAAAATATTTTTCAAATTTCTTTTTGATTCTTTATAATTGTCCTCCTTATAGTTATCAATAATGGTTCTTTATATTAAATTTATCTGTTCCAGTTACTGTGTAGTTTATTTCTCTTGACTGGATTCTGATACAGAGTCATAGAACCAAGATCAGCACACCAGTCTTGATTAAAACTAGGGACTGTCGGGCTATTTACAGAGAGACATTATAGGAAAAAGTCAGAGGATAAAATTAATTCAAGAGGGTGAAGAAAAGTAGACAAAATTGGGGGTGCTTACGATGCATCCCAAGACTATAGAATGAGCAGGAAAAACCCTCAATCAACCCCGGGTGAGTCGAAAACAAGTCTCATCAGATTGAAGATGTATTCCTAATTATCGAGGATTCTCCCACTGACAATAATAAGATTTCCTATATTTTAAAGGACATCCATAAATAACACAGCAATTGATAATCGGGAAATAATTATCAGGGGGGGGGGCGGAAATTAAATTAATTGATCTGTACTACAATATGAAAAAAAAGCCCAGGATGCTGTAAAATTGTTAGCCATAGAGAAGATCCATACCAAGTCAGGAAAGTAATGTTTAAGCAGATAAATCATGGGATTTGTGCTAAGAAGCATGCGTTTTATGTTGTTGTTATGGCGGTTTTAATTGTAGAGCAGATAGATCTTTAAATTCATATTCACCATGCCAAAAAGCTGACCGGTGATAGAGGAACCTTCTGGTCATTTCAGAAACACTTAAGGGCGAAGAATCCAGTAAAAGATGGGGCCCCTTACAGAGACATGGAGTCAAAGCTCAGATCTCAGATCATGCAGTTAGACATTAAGCAGGAATGTGACCACTGAAGACTGGGTAACTTGAGGACATTCAAAATCACCAACAACATCTACCTCTCCTGAGGAATTCCTAGTGCTGGTCTGAATATCAGTCGAAGGGTAGAAGTATAAAGCTTCCGTCCTGTGGAATTATAAAGTGGCAACTTTCTGAACTTCCTTTGAAATTGAATAAATGAACACTAGCACATCAGACATGCTGAGAAAATAAGGAAATAGATTTTTAATGGATTCTTTCTACCTTGAGTAAAAAGCACTTCTATTTCCTTTTCAAGGCTTTTTTTTTTTTTTTAATTTGAAAAGCAATGTTCTTTATTTAGAGTCACCAATGTTCACGAATATTTTGATGGTGCTTAAAAAATACCAGCTTTCATATGTGATTTCTTGGAGTCTTTCATGTGTGTGCCTGATGTATTTAAAGGCTGAAAATGTTCAAAGCTGTGATTTGTGTTAGAAATCAGTTCCCCTAACTGATCTCATTCTAAACCATTCAAACCCTGACACCAGGGACATCAAGTGATCGGAAATAACCTGGGTGTTGAGTTTCCAGTTAATAACACTACAGGCATAAGTCTTGTCAAAAACTCAACCAGGATGATCCTTTTTACTATTTCTTTGCTTTTCCCCCCTCTTTTCAATCGACATAGATGTGATGCAAAGAACATTGAATTAAATGTCACGAGACTTGGGGTCATACCTCATCTCTGTAGTTACCTTATTCCCTGACTTTGGGCCTTGGCTTCCCAACTAAAAATATGGACAATGATGCCATTTTCACATAGTTATAGGTATAAAGCGCATGATAAAAGCATGGAGCTATAGAGATGGAAGATGGTTCCATTTTTCTGAGAGTAAAACAGAGAGAACGTCATTTATTTAAGAAGACCTCCACTTCTTTGGCCAAGAAACGAAATCTAAGGTCCGTCTTGCATAATTTCATTATACAAGAGGGAAAAGTAATGGGGGGGGGGCAGGGCGAGAGAGAGAGAGAGAGAGAGAGAGAGAGAGAGAAAGAGAGAGAGAGAGAGATGTTATTAGTCTGAATAGTTACCACTCTTTCTCCATAACCGGGTCATTAAAAGAGAGTTGACTAGGGGTCAGTGACCAGCGTTACAGGCTGCTTCTTTCACTGGATGACTGGCTTGACCTGTGTGGCAGCTACAGATGCTGCCCTATCAGCCCAGTGCCCGGTACCATTCAGATGTAGACTGGAATGCATGGGTCCTTCCTTTTAAATCTTCTCTCTGGCACCACAGTGGCCAGTCATTACGCTGGCTTGGCTCTACAGTGGCTGGTCTCTGTCCTATCCACTCAGACCAGCACAGCAGCCCCTCAGGCCTCCCCCACGCATTCTTCATGGGGAAATTCCTCTTGTGATGCCTTTACACACTCACTGTATGGTAAAATCTTTAGAAAGTTACAAGGAAAGAGAAACAGCTGGAAGAGATAGAGAGAGAAACACACAGAGACAAAAACAGAGGGAGAACACAATCCAGAAGCGGCATCCACAAAGGACAAGGCCAGGCACAAAAATAAAGAAACTCTGACTCATAATCTCAATAAGCTGTGACAAAGTAAAAAGAGCACCGGCTTTGACTCAGAAAACAGTTTATGTCCTTACCAGCAGCATCTCCTTTGATGAGTTAATTAACTTACTGAGCTGGCTAACTCATCTGTAAAATGGAAATAATAATATATGCTATGGGGTCATTTGGAAGATTAAATAGGATGCTTTGCGAGGCATCTAGAACAGTTCCTGACACTTAGGGAGTGCTAGTAAATGTCAAACCCTTCCCCATGTTTTATTATCCAAAGAAACCTACCGTCTATGAGCATAAGCAGAAAGACCCTGTTAAAACTTCAAGTGTAAGTGACTCTATTGTAAGAACATAGAGTTTTAAGGATACAAAAATTATAGTTTCGAGAAATGAAACCTCAGTAATCAGAGAGAAAAATACAATACCTGGTGAAGAAACTAGCATGAGTCAAAAGTCTCTGTATAGCATAAGAAAATGGTCAATAATATCGTAATAACTATATGCAGAGTCAGACGGACACCAGATTTACTGGGACAATCATTTTGTAAGGTCTACAAATGTCTAATCACTTTGTTGTACACCTGAAACTAATATAATATTGTATGTCAACTGTCATTTAAAAAAATGAAATAAAAAAAAATGAGAAACAAAAACGTACAAAAACAAATCTGTATGTCTGGTAAGGCTGAGAGTTATGAGTTGCCAGGGTACTGAAGCGAAGATTTTGTTTGGGTTATCAGGAGTGGGAAACGGAGTGGTTTGTGAGGAAAAGGGAGCGATTAGAAAAGAGATGGGCTCACTAAGAGATAACCCTGCAAAGTTGCCATGGCTGCCCAGGCTTGGCCTGCTCCACAGACACTGAGAAGGTGGGTTGTCCCGAGTCTAGGAAGCTAGATGTATTAAAAGGTAAATAGCTTCAAGCTCTCTATCTTTCTGTGTTGCAATCACTGTATCTTTGGTGTGTGACCTCTGTGATTAATCTTTAATACTGTCTTGGTGAGTCATGCATGAATTATGCATTTCCTTTTTTTTAGTCTAACATAATCACTTGAATAAAATTCTCAGGTCTCGAGTTTTACCATAATATTATATGTCTAAAAATTTATCATCTTTTTTTTTTCCTTTTCATTTTTTCTCCCTATTTCAAAGCAATCTCATAGATGTTGGTGTTCGAAAAGTTTATTTCTAGGACTTGGGAAAGTATGCTTGACAGAATATAATAAATATACAACTGTATTTTGTTTCCTACTTTTCTCACAAAAATATAGTCATTAAGAGAATTTTTCAATTGCTGTTTTATAAAAACAAAGGCCACCGTCTATATCTGCTATCTCTCAGGCACTGATCCACTCAGTTCTCTCTCTGCACCTGCACCCTCCCCGCCTCTCCCTTCCTTTCTCTCTCTCACTCTCTTTCTCCCCCACTCCACACACACACACACACACACACACACACACACGAAAAAAGTGAGCAAAAAACACGACTGTAACCGTATCATTTGTTTGTTTGCAACACTATGCTCAAGATAAAAACCCAAATATCTTGTAATGACAGAGATCCATGATCTAGCCACTCTGATACCTAGAACAACCTCATTTATGGAAGCAAAGCTGACTCACAGGTTTCTTAAAAGGATGCAAGGAATACATCGTTTTAATTAAATGATCAATAAAATATTATATATTATTATGATTAACTTGCCTTATTTGACTCCAGCCCTTCGCATATGTTACTTCCTTTGTCTAGGATGCTCTTTGCTCATCGCTTTCCACCTTGTCTGCCGAACTCCCGTTTGTCCTTTAACTAATAAACTAGAATACTCAGGGACCGATACCGAGTTCCAAAGACCAAGTTGAGTGTGTTTCTTACAAACTTGTGTGCTGTCCTCTATAATATTTACACATGTGATTATACTTACTAATTTGAGTGCCTATTCATTCTGTTTTTAATATACGCATGTGATTATCCTTACTCCTAACACAGGATAGTATAAATTTTCTAAGTAGAGAGATAGGGTAACGTTAGCCAGTCCCCCTAGTAGTCAGGACATCTCCTGGCATGTAATATACATCCAAAACACGTTTGTTGAATAAAAGAATCATAGATATTTGTTTAAAAAATCTTGGCCCTGCCACTTACTAGTACTGTTATCTTGGAAAAGTTTCCTTTGTTTTTTTCAAGTCTCCATTTCACTACTATAAAAAGAAAACAAATAATATTGCTTTTAAAATCGTTTTAATGATTTAATGATAGAAAACAATGAATGAGCAGTATCTGCATGTCTTCGTTGTATATCAGTTCTTTCTCTTTCTCATTGATTTCTTCTCCTTACAGAACGCTGGGGACAAGAACTGGCCTCTCTTAAGTGCCTGACAAGTTTCTGGCACACCGTTGAAGTGTACCGAACATTAGTTCTCTTCCCTGGGATTGAAGAGCATGTCACAGTACCAGCGTGCTGTTGAATACCTACTACGTCTTTAACTCAGAAACGGTGAAGGTAAATTGGCCCAAGCCTTTGTATCAACCTGATCTAAATAAAAGTTGGAAGATGTATTAGCTAAACCTCAGGCATTCTGGATTTATAAAACTACTTGTTTATTTATCTCTGACTGTTACTAACAGAGAGAGAGAGAGTACCTATCTGCTTTGTAACAAAGCCCATTGCAAACGCCCATCTGCTTTGGCCAATGTAGTGTCCCTGCTTTCCGAATATGCCATGCCCACTTCATGCTCTGTCACGACTGGCAAAGCATGTGTTGAACCTAATTACAGTACTTGGCCCAAAGCACAGAATGTTTCTCACGGTTACCTTTTAATTATCTTGCCAGTTACCTTTTAATTATGAGTCTGCACGGGCATACGAAGTGCTGCTCCAACATCTTTGCCCTACCACACAAGCACTGGATTTCCCCGAGTGTCACAGCTACTCTTCGATTCTGATGTCGTGTACCACCTAGAAGTGGCAGCATGTTGATACATATCTATCAACAGTCCAGGGAAAGGGGTGGGGAGGGCCGATCTGTAGCATTTGCTGACTTCTGTGGTATATATTTTCCCACTTTGGCCAACTGCAAGCTCCCAAAGTGATATCAACAAATGCAGAGCTGAGGAGAGATGGTCAGGAGTAGCCGTACAGATGTGGCGTTCCTGTTATCTGGATATAATCATTTAAACCACCTCACGAGCATACGCCATACTAAAATATAGTCAAATCAAATAATTAAATGATGGGTTTCGAGTGCCTATGCATTCTGTTTTTGATATAAATGTTTACCCGTGGGTTTTACAACTGGATCTGACCTCCACATACCGCTGCCTAGAAGTGTGTCCTACAAAGTAGGTCATAGTAAACAGGGATGGTTTGCTGAGAGCAGTGGTTATATATACATATATATGTGTGTACACACACACACACACACACACACACACACACACACTGAACTGGAGCAAGTTGGTTTCAACTCTTCCTTCCTATAATTATGTAATACAGATTCACAATGAATAAGTAGAACCAACAAAAGGTTGAACTCTGAGCTGCTACATTGGAAGAGGGGCTGAACATGCTCTATAATTATCTAAGTTTTTTTAAACCAAAAAAAAAAAAAGATTTGATGTTGAACGACTAAGGACGATGAAAGTATAATTCACAGAACTTAATAGAAAGATCAAGATTATAAAAGATTATGAAATAAGTTCTGAAAAAGACTTGGTTGGGCCTGCCCTTTATCTTTACCTGAAAGAGAACATCTGCAAACACCGAAGGTGAGATTATTAAATTTATGAAGAAAACCACACTGTAAATTTCAGGATGTATTTAAATGGATAGGAATATCTTATTCAGGAGCAGCTTAAATTTTGATAAACTGCTTCTAATTTAACAACATTCTTGTATATGTAGACAATAGACATTTTACACTACTTGAAAACTTCTGAGCTGAAAGAAACTTAAGACATCAATCTAGTTCAACTTCTTCGAGTCAGCAATATGAAAACCAAGGCCCAGAAAAAGGAAATGCTTTGCTCACACTCACTTGGACGCTCAGAAATGGCATTGCACTCACTGTAATAAGTCCCTTGATGTGCTGGTGTAGAATTGCCCTTTTTACATACATATCAAAGTCAAGGATCTCTAAGTGGTTTGTCTAAGATGACAGAGGAGATTACAGCTTGAGACAAGGTGAATGTTAAAGGTAAGTAGATTCCTGATGATTGCAAAGTTCTCACATATCACATATCCCACTCTCTTATGAGTCAATGTTGCTACTTAGTACATGTATTGATTCATCCATTGAATGAATATGTATTGTTCACCCATCAAGAGCCACGGACAGAAGGTTGAACAGAGGCAGGACCTGCTCCATACCTCGTGGTGCTACATGAGCTTGTAATAAGGCAAATGCAGGTGGTCGGCAAGGTCTGGCAAGGCTCCCTCTCCTCTTTTGAGGTTCACCTCTGGCACCAGGGCTTGGGAACCTCTGCTATAGTGAATAAACGAATAAGAGGATGTGAGCAGTTGATGAAATTTGTCCTAAATCCATGATTTGCTTGCAAAATCCTGCTGGAATGTTTAATTTGAATTCTTGTTTCAACCAACATTGTGGATAAAGCTCTACTTATTTATTATGCATAATAACAAGGAGATTATTAAGTGGATGCATTATAAATAAGTAGAGCATTATCCCAAAGAAATCTTAATGTCCAAGTGGGATAAAACTTCAGGATCAGAAGTCCCTACTCCTGAAAGGCCAGATGTCGATGAAAGAACCAGAGAAGAGGCCAGAGGAAGAGACAGTGAGACCGAGACCCACCTCTCTATCCCCATATCAGGGACAGATGGGAACCTCAGATTGTTGACCGTGATCCAGAAAGAACACCCAAAAAGGTGTTGAATGTAAAATAACACAATATTTATTTGAGAGAATTTGAATGGCAGGAAAAAAAAAAAAGAAAGCTTCTATAAAGGGCAGTGCCAAACCTATATACGATCCGCATTCCTGTTATATCTGCCTATAGAGAACCTGCAAATATTCGCTATATACAATCACTACATAGAAAATAAACTTCTTTAATAGCTACTCTTCCACCTTCACTTAAAAAATGAGATGCCCCTTGTTCATTTCATAGCCTTCTGACCATGCAAACTGCAACAGTTTAGTGGGCCAAATTCCATAATCCAGCGATCATCATCATTCACTGATTTTGAATATCGACTTTGTTTGGATGGAAACAAATATATTTTGAGGGAGGGAGGGAGAAGTTTTTAATAATAGAAAGAAAGAAAAAAAGATCCTTGAAAAGGGAGCCCGGCACCGATTTTTGACAGCAAGGGAAGCTGATCCCCAGAACACTCGGCTTCATGAGCAAGAATGTGATTAATCAGAAACTCTGCATTTTTAATTTCCAGGGCACTCCCAGTGCACCATAATGTTAAATTCTCATTTCACTGGGATGTGTTGCATGGATTAAATATGCAGAAGCCTGAAGTCTTTAGGAAGATTACCTAAAATTTTTGAAATTAAAAATGGTTCCTGCTATGAAAGCATATGGCTTTTGATGAAAGTTTTTCTCCAATTATTTCAAAGTGAATGAAGTGTATAAGTTTACAAGTTTCTTAAAACAATCAGTCATGTATGCCTTCCTCATACATAAAGTGTAAAGTGCTCTTTAGTTATATGTGTGTGTGTATATATATATATAATAAGCTGAAAAGTCCGAATATAGTAATTATTATATACTTATATGTTATATGTGAGTATATCTGTAACACATATATGTATATAATATATATATATTCCATATCCCATTCATGTTTTTATGGAAATGCTTAATATTTTCTGTAAGACTAATAATTGCTTAAATGCAATCAAGTCATTTGAAAGAGCTCATCATGGTCTGGCATGCCTCACTGTAGGCCATCTGAGCAGCACTGCACCTAAAATAATAACTTCATTTTCTGCATCCGTGACTTTCCCTGCGTTCTTGGATTAAGCACCTATATCATCCATCCTATTATATGCCCTGTATGCCTCACTTTTTTATTTGCTTCCCAACTCTACTCGACTATTATAATTTATAACTTTGCTTTGTCCTTCTAGTTTAAGATGCGATGTGTCTCTGACATCAATTAATTTCCCTCCACAGGACTTCATCTATCTGTGCATTGACTGACTGAATGACTGACTGATTCAACAAAAGTGAGTGGACGTCTCTGCATTCATCACTGGGAAGGGACATTATTAATGGGGTACCATCCCTCTCCTCAAATTTCTTACTGCTGAGTGAAGATCTGCTCGTAAACAGAATTATGTCATTGTGTTACTGGCAATACGTTTAGGTTCAAATGCTCCCCCCATGGTAGCAAATTTAATGAAATTATTTCTTCTCCGGGGACAGCAACAGAAAATCTTCATCTGAGAAGGGACATTGAAGCTGAACCCTGAAGACCAAGAACGAACTTTCCAAAGGCGGGAGCGATTACCCGGAATGTTCTGGGTAGAGAGAAGTATGAACCAAGGCTCCAAAGATGAAATTGTGTGTCTTGTTTCAGGAGCAAGAAAATCTGAGAGTAGCCTTCCGTTTCTCTTATGGGAAAACTACCGACAAGGAAAGAATCGCACCCTCAGTGACTCGTTGGTGATCCAGAAATACAAACCTGTGAGCCAGACCTGCGGAGGAGAAAGGAGAATGGTGCACTTGACAGAAAGCCATGTAAATCCTCCTTGGTGACCATGACAACCGTATGTGCCTCCCAAGTGGCTTTTAAGTCTCTATTCTCTGTGACACATATGTGTCCCTGGGACATCAGTCCTCTAAGGAATGTCTTCTGAACCAACTGGCTCACTTTCTTCCAAGTCCCTAGAATCAGTGGCTAATTTCAGAAAAGTCAGTTCATAGTGGCACAATGGGCCGAAATGCTGAAAAGTCTGAATATAGCAATTATACAAAACTCAGAGCAGAAATTAAGCCATATTTTATTGGCATTAGTAGTAATTATAACAATTTAAAAAAAGAAAAGAAAAGAAAGGCAGTAAGTACCATCCTATGTCATGAAGATAAAGATAAGACTGACAAAGAGAAGGGGGTTATGATCCCGATGACTCCTGGGAGACGTCTGGGTATTGGTAACATTTAATGTCTTGACCTGGATAGAAGTCTCATGGGGGCTCATTTTACAATTCTTAATGAGCAAAACACTTTTGTTGTACGTGGTTTTTGATATGTTATGCTTCATGATAAAAATAAACTCTTAAGCATAAAATAGCCATGATATCTTCTCTGTCAATAGAATCCTGGGTGCATCTGGCAACTGCCCGTAATATTTGAGCACCAGGAAGTATAGTGTGCACAAATGTTAATGGTATGTCATCTTCCTGTACCTTCTCTGGATTTTGGCACCCTAAAATGATACTCCCTTTTTCTGATCAAACCTGTCTTTTAATTCCTTAGCTACTTCTGTGAATATTCTGCATAAAACTTAGTGTAATCCTTGGGCTCCCCAGTCACTTTATGGCCGATCCTGGTGAGGGCTGGTACCCACAGAGCTTAAGTCCAGGAGATCCTATTTACTCTGGAATTTCATCAAAAGGCGTGTGAACTATGGAATCAGTCAGAACTGGGTATCAGTCAAGTCCCACTACCACTTTCCAGGAAGATGACCTCGAGAAAGTAATTTAAATTCTCAAAACTTTGGTTTCAGTTTTTTTCACCTATAAAATGGGGTTGATAACACCTACTTCACTGTCTTTGTTAGACTTAAATGAAGCAACGTACGCAAAGAAAGCTTAGTGTCAGGCTCAAGCAATGCAACTTATTATTTCCACTTCTATCTGTCAGGGAAGTTCAGGGCCTGTAAATGTACCACCTTTCATGACCCTATCTGTTTCCCCAGGACTCTGTCCTGGACCTCTGAGAAACTCTGGTGCCTGGCCAGGCAACCTAGAACCCTTGTGCCATTTATCTATCATCAGAACCACATTCCATGTTTTAGTTTCTACTCGCTTTTCCCAACGCTATGCTCCCCATGCCTGAGGGGTATCCTGGTACCGAATGTGACATCACCTGGATTTACTAGAAGATTTAGATCCTGCTCTTTTAAATCTTTTCAGATCAAATGTCCAGCTGCTATACTTTATAAAAAATCTAGGTTGGCTCCGGGTCTCACACTGCAAACCTCAACAATGCAATTACCTGGAAGAAGCTGAAATGTGTCTTGGTATGTGGTCCCCTGGGGCAGATCCTGAGACAAACTTCTGAGAGCAAGTAGATTATTTGGAATATAACACTAGGAAATCCTGTGAAAGGAATGGAGAAGTGAAGCTGGGGAAGGAAGAAACCCAACAAAGGGTCTAGGATCTAGTTAATACCACCTTGGGCACGTGGAGCACAAGTCTGCTGGAGCGCTCTGGCAGTGAGC
Source organism: Pteropus medius (assembly GCF_902729225.1). Classification (NCBI taxonomy): domain Eukaryota; kingdom Metazoa; phylum Chordata; class Mammalia; order Chiroptera; family Pteropodidae; genus Pteropus; species Pteropus medius. The sequence continues at coordinate 58,562,745 of NW_024349800.1, read as the reverse complement.
ATAAAACATAATTCAGAATTACCCAAGAAGTGTAATCCATCAACTTCCTCTCTATCATTGGTTGAGGACTTCTTCCAGAGGCATTCGCTCTCTGGAACCTCCAGCTTGTGCTGCCGTTGGCTAAAAACAAGCCATTGGTATATTCTAGGAGCAGTTTTCAGAGAGAGGGTGAGAGTGAATGCTGAAGGGGTCTGGGTAGGACACTCGGTGACACTAGCAGACACCAAGTGCTACGGTCAACTATCATCGACGTGGTTCCAGAATCTCACAAGAAAACCTAAAGATCTGTCATGTCTGAAGCCCCCAATGTCTTTCCAGGAAAAGAATGATTACAGTCTCGTGATGGACTTGTTTCCTAAACTGTACTCTGCTAGCGAGATCACACAACGGAGCACTGAATATTTAACCGTTAGGAAAGAATCTGAAGCTCAATGACAGCTAAGAAACCGTTCTGAAGTAAATAACTTGATGGTGTAAATTCTCTCCATTTATAAAAGAACTGAAAATAAGAAAAATCAAAATGGATGCCGTCCACCCTCCACACATACTTATCTTCTGCTTTCTCCCTTTCTTTTTCCCACAACACGTAGAAAAAGGACTTCCACATTATGGCTTTTCCAAGCCATAGTCACCTTTACAATCTACTGGTGCCAGATCCTTTATATGGGATGTTGGGGTAACCTGGAAATACAAGTTCTATAGTGTTATCCTCATTGCAAAGAAGACAGAAAATTTAAATGCTTTGCTGCACGGTAAGTAAATGGTAAAACCAAGATTCAAAAAACAAGTTTGTTAACTTTCCGATGCCTGTCCTTTCCCTGCACTGCCTCTGGGGACGGTCCACAGCTCACTTTGCCCTAAAGATATGGACAAGATAATTACCCAGCATCGCCCGCGCGGCTGTTCTGTTCTCACCACACGAGGGGGTGGGGACAGCTCTGCACCAGCTCCGCCCAGCTTTCCTATCCTAAAGACTCAGCCCTAAGGTCATTGGACAGGTTTCCTCTGCGTATGTGTGATGCAGGCTGGTGCCCTTGCCTGGACATGCGCACCTCACAAAGAACAGCACCTGTCATGCTCCACACACTCTCTCCCCAGGGAATGAGGCAGACCTGCCTGGCCACTTCTGGAAGCTTGCAAAGCCCTGGGATACCCCTGTCATGGCCACATCGCTGGGAGCAAAAGCCTTCCTCGGATCTCTGCAACCTTAGTCACTGCTCTTCCATGAGAACTCTTCCGGTCCTGCTGTGGACGGTGCAATTTGGAGAAGGACAGCCATTGGAGACAGGCTGGGGCCCTGAGCATGAGCATTCATGGCAAGGTGCCATCTTCCAGCATCTGAGCTCACAGCCCAGATGGGCCTCATTGATGTCAGCTCTTAGTGACTCATGCTGGGCCAGGCCTCCTAAGCTCGTCAAAACCATATTCACAAAGTGGGACAAAAGAGACGCAGTGTGGGTTTCACGGCTTCTCTCGCGGATTTTGACAGTGCATGAAATGAGAAGGCACAGGTGTAACTGAAGTCATGTTAAAAAATTCAAAATTTTATGCAAAATATCAAAGTTTGGCAGGACAATCCTGATAAAACGTCTTCATTCAGGCATCATATCCCTCCTGGCCTTCAGATTCAGAGGGTCAGGCATTCTCAGTGACTCTTGCTCGCCCCTTCACCAGCTGCCTATCCCCAGAATCACAGAGCCAAGCACTGCAGAAGGCTTCCATCCAGCCCTTTTTTCCCGCCCCCTCTGCTCAAATCTCACCTCCGTATCTATATGCAATCTGGCCCCGACTACTGCCTCTAGTCTCATCATACATGAAACCCTGCTGTTTACACTGTGTCTTGCTCACTGCAGAAATGGTGCCACCTCCCCTGCTTACATCCATGTCATTGCTCACACAAGGCTCTCAGCTGGGAATCCTTTCCACCCTCGTCTGGCCCATCCTGCAAACATTTCAAATGCTACCTTCTCTAAGAAAGTCTACTAGTGCCCCCTGAAGAAAGTGGTCACCCCTCCTTTTGACATCCAAACTGTTTTATTTCCATCTCCCTCATGGTATTTCCCTTAGCAGCCTTTGTTATAGTTAATAGTTTAATTGTTTTTGTCTCCTATATTAGAATATACATTTCTACTGGATGGGGGAGGGGAGGAATCCGAGCTTCCTGAAATGTAATAGTGGAATAGAATGTTACAGATCATCTAGTCATGCCCTGCCCACTAATAGATTAAAAAAAAAAAATTGAGAACAAGAGAGAGGGCAGAGAGAGAGCAAAACTCAAGTATTTCCATCCATCGCTCACCATGTCACATGTGTCC
>NW_024349800.1:58480021-58560419 GCF_902729225.1 Pteropus medius | reverse complement strand
AGGTCATCGGACAGGTTTCCTCTGCGTATGTGCGATGCAGGCTGGTGCCCTTGCCTGGACATGCGCACCTCACAAAGAACAGCACCTGTCATGCTCCACACACTCTCTCCCCAGGGAATGAGGCAGACCTGCCTGGCCACTTCTGGAAGCTTGCAAAGCCCTGGGATACCCCTGTCATGGCCACATCGCTGGGAGCAAAAGCCTTCCTCGGATCTCTGCAACCTTAGTCACTACTGCTCTTCCATGAGAACTCTTCCGGTCCTGCTGTGGACGGTGCAATTTGGAGAAGGACAGCCATTGGAAGCAGGCTGGGGCCCTGAGCATGAGCATTCATGGCAAGGTGCCATCTCCCAGCATCTGAGCTCACAGCCCAGATGGGCCTCACTGATGTCAGCTCTTGGTGACTCATGCTGGGCCAAGCCTCCTAAAGCTCGTCAGAACCATGTTCACCCCAGCACAAGGTGGGACGAAAGAGACGCAGTGTGGGTTTCACAGCTTCTCTCACGGATGTTGACAGTGCACGAAACGAGAAGGCACAGGTGTAACTGAAGTCATGTTAAAAAATTCAAAATTTTACACAAAATATCAAGGTTTGGCAGGACGATCCTGATAAAACGTCTTCATTCAGGCATCACATCCCTCCTGGTCTTCAGATTCAGAGGGTCAGGCATTTTCAGTGACTCTTGCTCGCCCCTTCACCAGCTGCCTATCCCCAGAATCACAGAGCCAAGCACTGCAGAAGGCTTCCATCCAGCCCTTTTTTCCTGCCCCCTCTGCTCAAATGTCACCTCTGTATCTATATGCAACCTGGCCCCGACTACTGCCTCTAGTCTCATCATACATGAAACCCTGCTGTTTACACTGTGTCTTGCTCACTGCAGAAATGGTGCCACCTCCCCTGCTTACGTCCATGTCATTGCTCACACAAGGCTCTCAGCTGGGAATTCTTTCCACCCTTGTCCGGCCCATTCTGCAAACATTTCAAATGCTACCTTCTCTAAGAAAGTCTACTAGTGCCCCCTGAAGAAAGTGGTCACCCCTCCTTTTGACATCCAAACTATTTTATTTCCGTCTCCCTCATGGTATTTCCCTTAGCAGCCTTTGTTATAGTTAATAGTTTAATTGTTTTTGTCTCCTATATTAGAATATACATTTTACTGGATGGGGGAGGGGAGGAATCTGAGCTTCCTGAAATGTAATAGTGGAATAGAATGTTACAGATCATCTAGTCATGCCCTGCCCACTAATAGATTAAAAAAAAAAAATTGAGAACCAGAGAGAGGGCAGAGAGAGAGCAAAACTCAAGTATTTCCGTCCATTGCTCACCATGTCACATGTGTCCTGCATGGGAGAGAAGGCCCTCAATGCACCATTTGGAATTCTTACAGGGAGATATAAATGATAGGAATGGACTCTGTTCTGTACTTACCATCCTATAAACACCTCGCAAACACACACACAATATAAACCAATTTCATTGCAGTATCTATAGTAAAAATTTTAAATACCAGAGATCATCAAATAATCAATTGAGCACCTAATTGTGCTAGCCACAGTAGCTGGCGAATTAGGTTTATCATCTCATTCACTTCTCATCATAACCCTGCAAGTGGAGTGATTATTTCTATTTTATATCTGACTAAATAGAAACTTGGGAAGATTAGATAAATGAGCAAAGACTGAGTTCCCCTTTCCATGAGACTCATCGCTCACTCTTCCATTCACCTCCTTCACGAAAGTTGGTTCACCTTTACAGAAGCGGACATATAAGGGATGCCAAATAAACGTGGAAGGTGAACGCTCAGAAATTTATTGGAATAATAAATTGAATCAGAGTCGTCTGTGTGGTCCAGGTGCATAGTGACCACTTGGAGAGGGTCCGCCACAATTTCCCCCTCAAGCTTGGGAGGAGCGACATGCAAATCTGTGGAAGGGTCATTCTGACAAAATGCAAACATGGCTATTCCAGGGATGTTCCAAAGATGCCAGATCAAATCAGCAGTTAATAAAATGAAGGGCAATAGGAAATGTTGAAAGAACGAGCATTACTTTGATCATTGTGATCCATGTTAGGTTATCTATGCCTCTCTGTTTTCTTCTTGGGCTTCTCTGGAGTTATTCTCATTCACTGTGCAGTTGGCCGCTATATTTCTTCTTAAGGGGCACAACAAGTCAACTGTTTTCGTAGAGAGGCTGTAATCCACTTCCTCTTCTACCCTCCTAGTTCTTGCCAGTTTGGGGAGGTTGCAGCATTGCTATTTGAACTCAGATGGATATTCCATTCAGGTCGGAGAAGCATTTGCTGAAAAACAAAAGCTACTGTGCTAAATAAAACAGAGAACTCACTAGACTTAGCGTCAAAACACAAAAGAGGCTACAGTAGAAGCCAGATGACTGGCGGGTTGCTTAAACTTTCTGTGCCTCAGTTTACTTGTCTTCAAAATGGGTATTATAATGCTGTCTTTACAGGATATTTTGAGAGAAGTGTCTTGCACATCGTTTAGTGCAATGTTAACTAATAAAAATATAAGACATCACAAATGGAATTTTAAATTTTCTAGTAGCTGCATTAATAACACTGAAATTAGTTTCAATAACACATTTATTTAATCCAATGTACACCAAATATTATTTTGGGCATCGTCACACACCGATCTGAGGTTGAGCTAACCCCAAGTCAACACATACAGCCCGATGTCCTTTGCCTTCTGCCTTTTCCAGTGTGGTCGATAATTTTTATGTCGTCTCTGAATATGACCACATTTCTTTGTCATCTGGAGGCCTCCCTGTGATAGTCTGGACATTTTTTTCCAGTTAGGATTTCACTTAAAAGCAAAATCAGAATAAACAGATGTACAACCAAGGCAACACATCCAGGAAGTGCTGGAGTTTGCGAAGCAGTTGTCCCGACCGGCAGAGCAGTCTGTACAACGGGGCAGGTGGGCGCTAGCAGAGAATTCACCTTGTGGATCTCACTCCTTGAGAACTCTCTCCCGGTGTCCCCACAACCACTCAGCCACACAGGCGACATGAATTCTGTCACATGTATACAAAAGATTAAACTGATTTGTTCTAATGTAGTGTGTGGCCACTGAAAAATGTGTTAACCTCTTTGATATTTTCATTCCCAAATACACAGAGAGAAAGTAGTGACAAATGGGGGTGTCACATAGGGATGATGTATAGAGAGCTTCCTGTCTAGCTAATAAAGCCCTATTCTCAGTCAGGAAGACAAGAGAGAGTCACAGCAAGGCAGAAGAAGCTACAATACCCCCTACTTTGAAGGTCAGATACACTGAAAAAAAATCAGTGCTTAGGCTACAGAAAACACAGCTTGCTGAGTGAATCAAAAGTATGTTTGCTATTTCTGTGAGGAATGTGAAAAATTCGGCTCTCTGTATTTTAAGTTTTGAACAGAGGACCTAATTCTCTCTTTAGTAAGTAAATATTACATGAAAAGCAACTTTCAATTCCAAATTACAGTCACACTGACATGGGCAGTAGAGAGGGGCCCACAGAATAGAGAAAGAGAAGAACTGTATGACAGAAAGACAGACAGGAACAGAGAGAGACAACAAAAGGTATCTTCCCACATACAGGTTTATGTTTATGTGTGTTTATATTTAGTTGTATTTACCTCAAGCATTTACCTACGTTTATATTTTTCGGTATGCATACATGCATGTGTGTGTGTGTATATATATATATATATATATATATATATATATATATATATATATATATATAAAATGCAGAGTTTTGCTTGTTTTTTTGTTTTTAACCTTCTGGAGAGAGAGAGCTAAGAGGTCACAGGAGAGATCCAACTTCAAAAATATAGAATGTTCTCACTTCCCACGGCCCAAATGCCCACGTTAATATCCCTCTTGGTCTCAGCAAAATGAACCCTTTCTGCAGAAAATAGTCGTATACATCGTTACCTCACAGTGTCTCTCTTTGCTAAACTCCCGTCACACTGAGGCTATCATAGAAGAAAGCAATTTCTCACAGTTCCCACGTTCTTTAGAAACTAAGAGACAACTGTAAATTGCACTATTATCTTATGTGCCCCTAAGAAAGGAAATCTCTGCCAATTAAACTATGGCATGGTGCTTTCTTATCATTTAGAAGTCTTCTTTTGTATTTATCAAGAGTCTTTAGACTGATTTAGAGCTAGAAGTGATGACAAGATGAATGACTGTGGCCAAGTTCATGGCCACACAGGCAGTGATAACTGTCACGGCGGCCACATCATGCCTTCGATCTTAAAACAGTGCTCATTGCAAGAGCCTAATTTCAGAGATATTAAAGTGTGAGTCAATATGCATCAGAAAAGTGATGAAATATGGACTGTTTCTTCTTTACTCGGATTCTGATTGTTGGTTCTCAAAAGTCGTTTCCATGCTCTTCCTGAGAGCGTGGGTGGTATGTTAGTCATCTATGTTGGACATATATGCTTCCGTGGCACCTGTAAAATATGCTGTTTCTAGGCCTTCTGATGCGGTACAAATCCCCAGGCCTGGAGTCACGTACTAGCTCTGAGCCCTTGAGGCAAGTCCCACTTAATAGTGCTAATGTATAATTATCTAAAACTGTGTATATAAATCATCTAATGCAATACCTGGCACCTGGTAAGCATTAACAATTATCAGCTTGTTGAGAAAAAATCATTGATAACGGAAGTGAGGAAAAGGGGGAGGGGGAGCCATCACTCTTTCTATTCTGCCATCACCTTCCCTCGATATTTCAGACTCCGAGGGAGCCAAAGCAGTTGGCTTCCTGTTCCCAAGGGTACAGGGAATGATAATGAGATACATTAGTCAGGCCTGAGCAACCCCTACATACACTGCAAACCCAAGCCCACAGATGACTTATGGCTCTTTTTACCTGATGGAGGAAAAAAAAAAAACCAACAACCAGAATGCGACGGAGCCAGGAGGAGAGTTCCACGCCGTCCTGATGATCTGGGGGTGTGAGTGAGGGTCCAGCTGGGGCCAGGAGCCAAAGAAGGACCCCAGGAAACTCCATCGCAGGGAAAAGGAACGAATAAAGGTCACTCTATTGGTTAAAAAAAAAAAAATCCATAGCTTTTCTGATGTAATCCAGTTTAATGAGGTGGAGAAATCCAGAGCTCTTTGAAAATTTAAAGCAATTACAACACAAATGACTCGGAAGCAAGATGATCTGATCGCGACGCGGCCATAAACAGAATGTCAGGAGAGCAGAACGTTCTCGGCTGGTGTGTCAGAATTTATGGGAGGTTTCTGGAATTGTTGACACTCGATTATCCTCGGAGGATAGTTTATTGCTCCACATGTAGCATTTCATCTGGGATTGACCGTTCTTCGTGTCGTTATCTAAGAGGGTGGCAGCTGCTCCCATGCGTCCTGCAACGTCTCCTTCAGAACAACGCACAGTTCAGTGGAGGTGGGGAAAGAGTGAAATTCATTTTCCATTGATAAATTGAGCCAAAATTTCTTATGAAAACCCATCTTCAGCTGCCTCGCCCTCCACTTGGTTACAGTAAAGCAGTGATTCTCAAAGTTTGTCCCCAGCAGCATCACCACCTCATGGCGACTTATTTGGAAAACAAACACTTGGTCCCATCTCAGACTTGCTGAATTAGAAGCTCTCAGGGTGGGACCCAGCAACCTTCTGTGTAACATACCCTGCAGGGGACTCTGACTTGCACTCGAGTTTGTCAACTAATACAGTGAGACTGACTTTGTTAAGAGATGCACACGTCTGCCTTCTTTCAATGCAGGAATGGTCTATTGGTTCCTGTCCACATGCCCAGAATCATGCCCGGGTCTGAAACCACCCGTGACTTCAAACGACAGGATTCAGGGGCTTCTGGTGTGCACATCCCAATCAGTGTCAGCTCCTGTAACTATCTATCGCGGTTCTGACCCTGTTGCCAATGGCTGGTCATCAGTCACTCCCGAGTATGTAGCAAGTATGTACCACTTGCCAGACAGACACTCCTCTAGGCCTTGGGGCTGGAGCGGCATGCCAGGCAGTCGAGGCTGTGGCTCCCCTGGGGCATTCAGGACAGACGAGGCCGAAGGAAGTGAAGAGGGGCACTGGACCCCGACCTCCCCACTGAGACAAAATCTTTTTTGCAACGGCCTTTCGTTTTATAGATATTTGCTGGACACTGACTCTGTGCCAGGCTCTGTGCAAACGGAAGGCTCCAAGGGGCGTGGCAGGTCCCTGGAGGGATGCACGGCTGGGGAAATGCATCTACCAACCAGGGTGATGTGTGTGTCACTGGGGAAACAGGACAGTTATCCTGTTTCAAAGTATCACTCAAAAGGAAGGAGGTGCCCTTGCCGGGGAGGAATCGGATGGAACCAAACGATTAAACATCAGGACAGTGAAACCACCTGACTGAGGTGCCTCGACGTGACTGACAAGCAGAGGCCTTCCCTTATATTCTTGCCAAAATATATCTAATCTGAATGTGTCCATGACATAACAAACAGATGGTGGGACATTTCCCAAGACAACTGGTCTAGACTCTTCACACAATTCAGTGTAAGAAAAACAGACGTTACAAAGTGAGGGGACTGTTCCAGAGTAAAAGAGATAATGAGATTTAATCAAATATAACACCTGGGATCTGGGCTAAAAAAAAAAAACAGCTGGAAGTCATCTTTGAAAAAAACTTGGAAAAACTGAATATGAACTATGTATTAAATGACATTATGAAATGATTACTGATTTTCTGGGGTCCAATAATGACACAGCGGTTATGAGGATGTGCTTTTATTCTTAGGAGAGACACACTGAAGTATTTATGGGGGAAAATGTCAAAATGTCCACGAATGCTTCAACTACACACAGACGCACACAAAACCCACTAAATCTATCTATTTTTCTCCTTCCATCTCATCTCTCCTCTATCTAAGTGGAAAGATAAAGTTAAATGCTGCAAACTGTTAACAACTGGTAAATCTAAGTGACGGAGTGTGGGCGATCATTGTATTACTTTTTAAACATCTCGTTTCTGTGATATTTTTCAGTCTCTCTGTCCTTACTCACTGAGGACTACAGATGGCGGAAGGCACCCTGCAGCCCCACGAGAAGGCAAACTGGAGGAGGGCAAAGGCTCAGTTTTCTTTCTCACCGTGCCCAGAACAGGGCCTGGCAGAGTGGATACTCACTGTTGTATGGCCACTGAACACGTGCTTTACCTTCTCATATACCAGCCCTCTGTTTGACACGGGCACATACACTGGACTAATCAACACCAGATGCTTTCTGGATGATTCAGATAAACTCAAAAAGAAAGAATTGAAAGTCAAACACAAGACTTTGAAGAGTTTTGTTTAACTCAGAGAAAGCATTGGCCACTAGAACTCCCACGAAGTCCATAGGGCTACAAGTTCCCTTCCTGGGGTATCAGGCCTTTATCATATTTTACTTTCAACCAAGGCAGGATGCTTCATTCATACAGGGCATGCTGGTTTATGAATAAAGTAAGCAAATTTTTTTTTGAGATATGTTTAAAAAGAGATTTTAAATGTGCCTTGGATAAGACAAAAGTATTTTCTAAAATTATTGAAACGGACAAAGTTCTAGGTGAATGTTGCATTCACGAATTGGAAGGAACGTTTGATATCGTTTAGTTCAGCAGTTTTTGAAGTAGAGTCCAGGGTCCCTCTGAGCTGCATGATGGGGCTGGGAGGGTGGTGGGCACCCACACCCTTTTCAAGCAGATGAGCTTCCCTTTCATGAGTTGTACATGTTGGGCTTCCATTTTCTGTGAGGAAACAGTTTTGATGCCAATACAAAGAGAACGTTTTAAAGTCACCAATCTGTACCACTTTCTGACCCGCCAACCCAGCCAGAGCAAGAGTGTCCAGGACAGAGGGGTACAAGGACAACTTCTGTCAGAACGTACCCACTTCAGGTGACCAAGCTGCAGTCCATCATAGGCACATCCAGGTGCTATAAAGTTTTCTCTTATAATAATCCGAATCTGCTTCCTCGAAGCTGTGACACATCTACCTAAATTTTTTATTCTAAAGACAGAGTGGGAAAGTCTAATCCTTCTCTGTGGCAGTCCTTAAGACAACGAAGGGCAGCTGTCATTAGGTCTCTAAGTGGTTCCTCAAGTTAACACCCAGCCCTCAGTTCTGTCTCTGCCAACTCTTGTGTTTATAAATTCTTTCGACAAATTCCTAGGTAGGTGTTTCACTAAGAGCAAACCATTTTCTTTAATCATAGTTTCCAATGCTTTGTCGCTCTACTCCAAATACTCAACTCTCTCTCTGAATATAGGCCAGTTTTATAATTTTTTCCTTAATTTTTGGTGTCATAAACATTACTTATCCCTTGCCATCCCCACTCGCTCCATACACATCTGCTGTAATTCCTTCTTGACGGATCTGATAGTCCTTTTAATGCAGCCCTGCTCGATTTGGACTTTTCTGATAGAGCCAGAAATATGACCCCATAATTACTAGTTCCTCTCGTACTTGTTGTCTTTTAGGCTGATTAAATTCTAGGTGTGTGTTGCTTGCGTTGTTTTCTGAAGCTGGTGCAGAAGAATTGAATGCTCCAGAAGTCAAACCTGAGCGTGTTGACAAAAAGAGCTTCTCATCATGAACCTTGACAGTGCCTGGGTGCTTTTCTGAGTGTTGCACAAATCCCTTGTCACACCGTCTACCGCAAGCCGGTAAAACGGGATTTAGGTATATGCTTCATGAGAGGTTCGACGAGGCCGTCAAGTCACAGTATGTCATTTTCGAGACTGAAACTCCTTTTATTCATTCATTTGAAAACTCGTTATCATACATGGCATGATTTATATAGAGAGTTTTAGAAGACAAAATAATGGTTTGCAATCCACCTTTAAAAACATTTTTCAATTATCAGTCATCATGACATAATTTCCTAATGCAAATGTTTTAAAAGATAAAGAACTAAAAAAAATATTTTAGCAGATCAAATTCAAACATCAGTGTGTAAAAGCTTTTAGCAAAATGGCATAAGAATAATTGATTTCGCAGCCTTAGTTGGGTGTCTCCTAGGAGTGTCGGGCTGAGCACATGTGGCTTTGGTGGTGAGGTTCGGGTGTCCTGCTAGTTAAGGGACACATTGTCATGCCCACTACGACCAGTTTAATCCGACAGGCGAGTTCTGAGTTGTGAAACGCACATTTCAGAATGATCCCCACCAGGAGTGAGAGTCAGACTGTCAGGCGTTGATAAGGAGTGTCATCTGGAAAGAGATTTTACTCCCAGGACTGTCCTGCGGCTGTGCTGCTAGGCCACAGCCCTCAAAAATGCTGGTGCTGGTCACTGAAGTCAGACAAGCCCCTACGACAGGTCCATTTGTTTTCCATTGAGTAAAATGTTGAAAAACTAAGGAAGAAATTATACACACACTCACACATAGATATGTGTGTACATACATATGCATACAGCTCTCCACACACACACACACACACACACACACACACACACACTGACAAGGACAGGCTCAACACCTACTCTCTAGCTCTGTGGAGTTCAGAAAAGCCACAGTACTGCAGTGACAAGTAATATTTTAAAGGTCTGCCTTCCCTCGATGACTATCTTTGTCATGTTGATTGATTTGGCTTTCTGAAGGGCTCTGAGTAATTCCTCTGACCTCGTGACGACAGGGAGGCCCAAGACCATTACCTGCCCGCACCACAGTGTGAAGGAGCCTGGTCAGACTCCAGTCTTCCTGGCGCCTGAGAGAGGGCATCGGGAGGAAGGCATGCGGGGTCAGTGGGCTTGGGAGGGATAGGGGGAGTCATAGTGATCAGCCTGATACGCAGCCCCTAGAACGTTTCAAGTTCCCGCTTGCAAGGTTATCTGTTCCTCTGTGAGAGCTCACTCTCCTGAAGCTTACCCTACTGGGCTCAGGGAAATGCCCTGCTTTTAGTGAGGGCCAATTTAAGAGGGCAGGGTGTAGCAATGAAGATGACTTAGCAACCAGCAGACTCTCCGTCTGCCCCGGCCTGCCCTTCCCAGGGCCCTCACATCCCACGTCTATGCCCTCGTACTACACATCTGTCTTTTCCCTGAGCCCGAGTCCCTGACTTAAAAGGCCACCTAGGATCTCAGTTCCTCTTTCTCTTGGCAGGACCTGCTATCGGTCCACTCCTTCCCTCTCCGGGCCGAAACACTGAGACCCTCCGAAATGCAGCCAGCCGCTGTCTCTGCACCTGGCTGGGACTGGGCTTTCTCCTACACCCTGACCTCCAGGTTCCAGCTCCCCTGCGGGACCCGCCCATGACCTTGACCTGGCTCTCTTGAGTACTGAATGTCCTCTCATCAAAGAACTCAAGGCAGTTCCTACTTCAGCTTTGGCATCACACCGTCCCCTGGATCCAAGGTTTAAGACATCAGGTGACCAGCAACCAGCAAGTGCAAGGAAGGCTCAGGGACAGAGTGAGCAGAAAGCAGCTGATCATGAGACTGGCTGAGTATGAGACAGGCGGCAGCTTCTGCCTCCGCCATGGATGCATTTACACTCCCTGCCGTCATAGAGACAGCTTAAGAAGAGGCCGTGCGCTACCGGATGTTTGGGGTGAGAAGTTCTGATATGACTGGTCTAGACACAAACTTTGCATTTGACTTTTATCCCCAGAATTAATCTGCCTGGGCAAAATCGATTTTCTTTTCAGAGCTTTACCTTGATGGAATATGTTCATCAGTAGAGCTTTAAAAACATGGGATTTTATTTCTCTTATCTAATAGCAGAAAACAGCCCAAAGCTCAAATACAGTGGAATAAATGTTATATTTTACATTCATCTAAAAAATATCTGCTTTTCAACCGAATTGTTAAAACTTAGTGAGACAAAATGAAGGCCCCAATTTTAATAAACAACTAAGTGAGACCTATGTGAATTTAAAGAGACGGAAGGCCAGCGAAGCTAAAGGCCTGGAAAATCTTACTGTCAGCTTCTGGGGCTTGCTCATCTGCCTCAGCCCCAAGAGAGCAGCAGACAGTAAAGACTTTCAACTTGAAGTCTTCATGCTGGTAAATTGCTTAGCAAAATGGGCTCTAGCTTGATTGTTTTCAGGTAACTTCAACCCACCAGCAGAGCCAGTCGGAATGAGTCTTGCTGCTGCAAGCTGGTAACTGACGTGGCCGGGTGAGCCCCTTCTCGCCCTAGGTGTTCCCTCACGCTTGACCACCTCCAGGTCCCTCCCGGATGAGCTCCTGCCCCGAATCCCCTTTCTGTTCTCTATGGCTTGGATATGTTACCCAGTGTTAGCTAGGTCCTCTTCCTGAGACCTAGAATCTTCTCCATGCTTGTCCCTCACCAGCCCCCAGAGGAGCCCCTGCTCTTCTCACTCTCCCTTTCATACACATATTTACACCGTGCGTGTGCACACGCACACGCACACGCACGCACACGCACACACCTACACACACCAGTCCCAGGTGTTGTCTAGGGTACTATTCAAAAGAGACAGACCAACCAGAAACACAGTGCAGGCACCCAGCCACGCACTGTCCACGACACTATCACTTCCCAGAGGTCCTCGGTCCTGGGTGCCATGTCCTCGGCTCATCCCTGGAACCTACCCTATGTTCAAAGGACACTTAACCTCTGTGCTTTGGACAACCGTAATCGTGACTCTTGGCCACCACTCAACAGCCAGTCCTAGGACCAAGCTGGTTCCTGCAGCTCACTTCTAACCCCTGCCTGTTCCTGACGATCGCTAATGCGATTCCAGAATGTCTGACGGATGAGCCCACATGGATGAGCCCACGTGCATTATAGCGCAGCTTCCTATTATTCCGTGCCTCCCAAGAGCCTGCAGGGATGTAAGAGAAACACTCTTATCTGTTTTACCGATGATAAAACCGAGGTCCAGAAAAATAGTTCACGAGGCCCGAGGCCATCTCCTGGGAATATGTGCCCACAAGCTGGTGTTGGAAGAATAAATCACTTACGGCAATTTCTTTTTCTTTTTTTCCCAGAGCCACCTGGACTCTGAAAGTGTGTAGGAATGAAAAGTATTTCTCCAGCAAAACCCAGAGACCACCGATTTCTCAGTATTTATGGGTGAAATAAAGCCTGCTCAGAGCTGGCAGCCATTTTATATGCAAAACCAGTTTAATTTAAGTTGGTTTTTATCTTCTTGCCCATCAACATCGATATTTCTAGGAAATATAAATCCAGATATCGGCACTGACTTGTGTTCATTTCTAATGGCAAGTTGGAGAAAAATAGCTGAAAAGAGCTCTAGTTCATTTTTTAATTATGAAGCAAAAGTGACAGTTCATCTGGAACGTTGTCAAGCCAAGATAAAAACATGACCGAGATTTGGTTGGTTTCTAAAAAACATTTCTGTGGGGGGAAAAAGTTTACTCTGACATACACAAATGCCGCATTCAAGGCCAAGATTTGTATAGCAATTTCCCTCAAGTGGATCAGAAAAATCCTATCGTTTGTGTATGATTTTCTTTTGTTCGCTTTGCTGGGATTTTTTATGATGCAAAAATATGATGTAAACATCGGTTGTTTCCTCAACAAAGATTTTGGAGCCTAAGGATCTAATGTTATACAGAATGATAATGATCACGAAATACAGAAACAGACTTATTTTATACCTAATTTTGCTGCTGCTATTCAGATAAAATTCTCTTAGCCCTGGTACACAGCCCAGTCTGTCTATAAGTCCCTGCGAAAAAAATAAGGATTGGTCTAAAAAGGAGTCTTGCCTGTGTAGGTACACGGCTCTAGTTTTGTTTACAAATGAGGGGGGGAAAAGTACTTGCCCTCAAGAAATTCAGAGCTTGGGAGGAGCGAACACAAACAGCCTGATGGATCGCTGAGCAATGGCGTGAGTGCAGTCAGGGGCATGAGCTGACAGTGCTAAGGGCATTGGGGACAGTGCACACATGGACACTGACGCCAGGAAAAGCGCTGGAGGAGGGGAGCCCTGCACCTGCAGGCTTTGCTACTTTCCCTTCATATCTTCATCTGTAAATATAGGTTACAAAAGATACTATCAAGAGTCGCTTCTAGGTACAAGGTGGTGTGACGCAAAGATATGATCCTGGTGCCACAACAGCCCTATGTGAAAAAAAAAAAACAGTCCCAGTAGAAGTATGGATGCACTGTTTTTAGATTTTACTTCTTACGAGTTCAGGTAAAAACTAACTAGACAGGAGGGAGGCAGAGAAAAAATGAAATCTAAAACATCAAAGGGGGATAAGAGTTAAACGTATGTGCAGTTTCTCTAATTTCTGCTAACGGAGTAAATGCTTGGTCGTTTACCTCACCCCCCACCCTCCCCCCCCAAAATTATCCCTTTAAGCTTTGGAGTTAAGTTTATAATTTAGAGTTATGTTTATAAAAAGGGGTCAAGGAGCAAAGCAGAAGTCTTATGCCACCAAGGAGGTTTTGCCTATCCTATAGGAATAGAAATCTGCCCCTTTTAAGAAGCTCTTTTATTAATAGATACATAAATTAAATAAGCCACAATAACAGGACTTATTGTGTTTCCTAAATACATACTACACAATACAGTTCCAGATATGGTGCAAGGGCTGCTGGGTGAGAGGCAGAGGTCAGCCACAGTTCGCCTTAGGCCACCAGTATCCACAGCATTCTCGCCTACAGGTCAAACATCAAATTTGGTTTTTCTGTAAATAGATTCTGCTGTTTGTGCAACACAGACAACAATGGCAATAACGAATTCTTTACTTTTATATCAATTATGTCAAATTTAAAATAACCGTTTTTATTGAAATATTATTCATGCGCCATAACATTTACCTATTTAAAATGGACAATTCATAAGTTTTACATATTAGAAAATTCACCTGTTTAAAGTGTATAATTCAGCAATTTGTAGTATATTCACAGAGGTGTGCAACCATCACCAAAAAATCAACTTCAGAATATTTTCCCCCCCCCAAAGAAACTCTATACCCATTGGCAGTTTCTTTCTCTTCACTCTCTCCCCTCTCCCCGTGGCAATCACTAGTCTACTTTCTGTCTCAATGGACTTGCCTATTCTAAACATTTCATATAAACAGAATCGGTCAATTGGTAGCTGTTCGTAACTAGCTTCTTTCACTTAACGTGTGTTTTCAAAGTTGATTCATGTTGTAGCATGTATCAGTACTTTATTCCTTTTCTTTGCTGAATAATATTCCACCGTATGGACATACCACTTTTATTCATCCACTCACCAGTTGATAGACATTTCGATTGTTTCTACCTTTTGACTATTATGAATAACGCAGCTATGAACGTTCAGTTACAAGTTTTAGTATGAAGGTATGTATCCATTTCTCTTGGGTATATAAAAAGGAATGGAATTATGGGATCGTAGTTTAACTGTGTTTAAAATTTTGGGGAACTGTCAAACTATTTTCCAAAGTAGCCATGCCATGCACATCCCAATTAACAGTGTGTGGGAGTTTCAATATCTCTACATCTCTGCTAACACTTACGATTTTCCCTTTTTGATTATAGCCATCCTAGTAGGTATAAAGTGGTATCTCATGGTGGCATCTTCGATTTTTAAAAGTTTACTAAAACTTTGAACACTAACAGGGTACTTATTAACAGTCGTAATTATTGTCAATGCTCAGTCAATTGGTGATGAAGGAGAGTGTAGACGAAGCAAGGCTGACACAAGCTGATTATTGTGGAAGCTGGGAAATAGGCACGTGGACACTCACACTATGTTCTCTGCTTTTTAAAGAATGTTTGAAAATTTTCTATTTAAAAAAGTTTTTTGTAAGTTTACTGTAATGTCATGTTAAAAAAATTTAGCATCCTGTTTGAAATTCACCTAGATTTGGAGAACTGGGCTTATTTTAAATGACAATATCTTTTTTAATCAATTTCTTATTCAAATCAGATTTTATTTCCCTCTATAAAACACTTATCTTTTCTATTTCTGGCAGATGTATCAATTTCCTTAATGAAGAAAATGGAAACAAATTTGAATTAAGTAATTTTCTCTTACTTCATCAACTTTTGCTATATTTCCCTGGTCTATCGGTGATTTCAAGCTTCTTAAAAAACAGTGCACCATGAATGACATTTAAGAAGTCATTAGCTTTTAAACTCCTGACTGACATCCACTATTAGAAATGCTGTGAACACCGCCACCCGGTACTCACATTGTATATTAATATGAAAAAAAATATTCACACTGCTTTTCGATTCATTTCTATTCTACTATATTTCATTTTGTTATATTTTTTCTTAATTCTGGTAATGATACATTACATTGATGTTATGACAATGGTTTTAAAATATTGTTTTAGATGGAAAAATAATAATCTCTTCTTAAAAATCTAGTAAAGTTTTCTTAAAATTTCTCAATGATTAAATAATTCTTCATTAAATCAAACCAACTGCTCTAGCACTTTTTTTCATTCACATTTCTTCTTCCATTAACATTGATATTGACATTCATCTCTTAATATTCAGGGTTTCGTTGGCTCTTTGGTCTAATTGATTTCCATGTATGGTATAGCAAGCCAGAATTTGTACAAAAATGAATAAAGACTCTTAGAATATTTATATGACCTAATACAACGTTCCTTGGTTTCAATAAAACACTGTGACCCAGAGTTATCAAATGATTTTCAGAATGAGATGGCCAGCCGTGGTACTAAAATCCAGGACGTCTCATTGCTAGCCTGGGACACAGTCTACTATACTAAGCTTCGATGGGTGAATTTAAAACAGAGTGCACAATTATCAGACAAAAGCTGTTTCATAAGAAAAAGTTATTATTGATGTAGATGTTTCAATTACTATTTCCTGTCCAAAGTCTGTTTGCAACACTAACTGAAATCAACTAATAAGTAAATCGTGTCCCTGAAGGAGATGCACTTATGTGAAAAAGCTGAAGAAAAATGAAATGATATATTATTGATCTTAGGAAATTGTTTTCACAATTCTCCACACTTGACTCTTTAAATGTGAAATGCATCATTTTCAAACTCATTTGTGCCATTTCCCCACCATCCTTGTAATTTTTATTTTCAACTAAATCAGACTGAATTCTAGTAATGCCTTAATGTTTACAAGGCACTTACTATGGGCTGTATTATGTTCTCTCAAAAAGATATGTTGAAGTCCTAAACCCCAGGACCTCGGAGAGTACCCTAACTTGGAAAGAGACCTCTTATAGAGTAATCGAGTTAAAATTAGATCAACAGAGTGAGCCCTAATCTAATATGACTGGTGTCTTTATAAACAGAAAAACAATTGGGAAACAGACACACACAGGGAGAATGCCATGTGAAGATGAAGACAGAACTATCTGAGTGATGGTTCTACAAGCCCAAGATGGCCAGCAACCCACCAGAAACTAGGCGAGAGGCATGGAACAGATTCTTCCTCTCAGCCCTCAGAAGCGACCAGCCCTCAGAAGCAACCAGCCCTGCCAACACCTACATCTCAAATTCCTAGCCTCGGAGCTGAGACAAACACATTTCTGTTGTTGAAGCTATGCAGTCTGGGCTACTTTGTTATAGCAGATCAAGCAAACTAATATAGTGCCTCTGCTGGAGAACAGAGATGTTCCTGAAAATGTCGATTCTCCCTCACGAGTTACCTCTTGACCCTCAACATTTCATGGATGAGCTGTGCAGAACAGTCCCGGGTATTGAACGCAGTACCGGGGACCTCGGTCCCTCCCGTGCCATCTTTCCAGCCCTGATGACAGATACTCTGCCTCAAACACGCCGAGTTCCATTCCTCCACTCCCAGCTGCCCACCAAACTTTTCTGTGGCAAAGCTCTGCCGTCATATTCAGGTCATCGTCCTTTCATAAACCAAATAAACTTGAGCTCTTTTGCTCTCACCCTCAAGACTGATTTCACCATTGCGATATTTTCAAAAGTAATCCAAACTGAAAACCCAAATCCTAAAAAGTCATGTCGGTCTTTTCCGAAAGTTGCCACTATGGAGAGAGTCAGTCACACGCACAATATAATACTCAGCACTGTCGCTATGGGAATTCAGTCATTTGTTTCCCAGCCTACTTCTGTCCGTCGGACCATCTGCTCTGTCGTATTTGTCTCGTATCCTCACACTTGGCACATTACAGTGGCCAGGAAATGATTCCCGTTCTAATTATTAATTTCCGCATGCAGCGTCCTTCTGATTCAAGGTAACATCCGCCCATTGATCCTGATTCTGCTCTCTAAATCACATGGATGGGTTCTAACCTGTTTTCAATACAAGAGACTTTAAGATAGATAATAACAATTAAACCATCCGGAGTGTGCCTTTTTATCTTTAAAGAAACACCCTAAAGTTTACCAGTCAGCCCGGGCATTCAAAGTGTTTATGAAAAATTTCTCACAAAATTGACCATCATCATTGATGACCTTTTACATTGTGATGTAAAAATCAGTGATGATTCCTCGTCATCACCATCGTGTTTGACGTTGGGCAGCTGAGAGCATCTTCCCTTTCCTACGCCCTGTACTTCTATAAATGTAATTTCATATGTACAGTTCTCCCACTCAGCTTTATTTGATGTACTCTTTCTAAAAGCAGTTCTTGCGTATTTCCATACAATTTGTGCATGCAAACATTACAGAGAAGATCGTCCTGTTATGTCCCATTCAATGTTTCTGCAGGATGACAGCTGTCTGTTTTCTGCCTTCGCTGGGTACATATTTGACCAGCTTTGAATCCACTGGCTTCTAGACACTGAGGAACATTATCAAATTCTTTTTTCTTGCTAGTACTCAGATTCACCATGTTTATGGCATTCCTCTAATTTATGAGAGCGGGGTTAAAAACTGAGGAAATGAACTTCAATTTTTATCCCTCTCCATAACTATTCTGTCAGATGCCTCCCTGACTTTTGTTCCACTTTTCAAACATTTCATCCTTTGAATTTATATGGATTCCTTCTTCATCTCTACGTGTAGTTTCCCAGGAGGCAATTAATAGACTCCATCGCTGAGGAAGAATATTGATCTGAGGAAGAACACCAATTTAATTTGGTAGCCAATTACATAGAAATGTGACTAAATTTCATTCACTTAATCTCTTTGTGTTAGATAAATCTGCTTTTCCTTCCTTAAAAAGAGATCATATCTACCTGTTATATGGAGAAGAGACATGAGAGGTCACCTGTATGGATAAATCTCTCCATCAGAAACTGCTCTCTCCTATCACTAAGACATATGAAACCCATTTAAAGCTTTTTGAGAACCCATATATAGTATTAGAGTTGAGAGGGGTTCATAAAAGTTGCCATCTGTCTCTAATCAAATTCTACCAAATATGGAGACGTTACAGCAGTAATAAGGTTTGTCGAAGATCATTTTTACCTAAATGCATCCACCCATTCATTCTAACCATTATAAAAACATGTTTATCACTGTGCCCAAGCTGCGAGAGCCAGACACTGATTAGATCCTCAAAAAAGCCATAGTCAATTACAGAAGACCAGGGTGTATCCATTTAAATAAGATGATACAAAGAAAACCCTGTGTGGTCATGTGCAAGTGCCAAGGGTAACTCTGAAAGTAGAATAGTATTTGGATAATTGATAATGCAGGAAACCATTCCAGGAGTGAGAATAGAAGGAATAAAGTCCCCTGGGCAAGAAATTGAGAAATTCATGATAGGAATATCGAGTTCTTTCCAATTAGTATGTGATATACATGATGTTGAGTAGTTGGCATACAACTCTGTTGTGTAGCAAGTCACATTCGCACGTCAATACGAAGAGAAGGGACTTTGCACAGGAGATAGAGTTCTAGTGAGGGGTGCTCGAGTCATAAAATGACATAACAGAATCATGAGAAATTGCCTGAGCTTATTCTCATAACTGCTCATGAGTTACATCAGACAAAATCCCAAGTTCTTTAAGGATCGACTAGTTGAAGGCACATTGGAATTTTTCACGGGTGCCTGAGCAATGCTCTTGATGGCCCCAGATATTTTTTAAAAACTGTGATGCTTTTAAGAAAATAAAATCTCTAATGGGAAAAGACTAGGTATTGGGGTTGATAAGACCAGGTTTCATTCATACGTGAACTCTGTGGGGACTAGACAAGTTACCTGATCTCACCTACAACACAAGGTTTTCTTTTCTTTTTTTTTTTTTTTTTTAACACGTGTCATGTTATAGATAATATGACATGCTACAAATAGTAGGAACACAAAAGGTGTCAGGAATGTTCAGAAAACCAAACTAGCTGACTGGTATAAGATGCAAGACTTGCAGGAAATTTTGGAAGAGGTCAGCTTTTTTTCCTCCCCATTCTCTTGCCAGAGACGTTTAGAAATACAAAGAAGTGGCATGCATAGATTATTTCAGATCTGGTTAACAGCATATCAATAAGTTCTGATGGCACTGTTCTCTGCACAACATGTTACTGAAATGTTAAGTACATCTATCAAGACATGAGATGTGCGGCCAACTTAAAAAGTAAAAGTCCTCCCCTCCCTTGGCTTTCTCAGCCCCCTCCCTCATTGGATCGGTACCCTTTCTGGAACAGCAGGAGGCAAAATGGACAAGATGGCGATAAGATTGTTGGAAGGTGTGATCTGTCACTCCCACACAGAGTGAGACAGGATGGATTTTCGGAGGCAGATGGAGGACGCCTTTATCAGACCAGCTCGGTCTTTCTCAACTCGATTTCTATTTGTTTTATGGTTCTACCAGTTTTCTAACAAAGCAAGCCCCTCTTTATCCTCAGAATTTGAGAGTAAAGGCATTTTATATCCATCAAATCCACCTCCTGTGAACCTGAAGAGGATTTATCTTGAAGCTAATGAACTCAGTGCCCCTCACTTTACAAACGTGTACATAATTTCATCTTAGTATAAAATACAAATATAAAATATTCTTTAATGTAATGAAAACTGCTTTCTAAACTGCATAAGCTTCAAGCCCTAAGATGCCCCTTGGATACATAATATTATTGTGATCAGGTCGATTCCCTCGTTCGAATTCCCGGTTGGATTTCCCTTCCCCCGACAGGAAGTGCCAATGGCTCTGCTCGACTCCCTCCTTGAGACTCCTTTGTCACCACCCCCTTCCATTCACCGTCACCCGTGCCACTTCACACTTTGGGGGTTTTATACAAAGGGCTCTCTCTAGCTGGAATCCTATTTTCCCTGAACGGTCCTTGCACATTCGACTCAAGCGTCACTTCTGCCAAGTTCTCCCAGGTTCTCTGCAGACAATGTCTTCTATCCTTAACGTATCCCAGAGCACTAGCTCATTCTCTGTTCCGGCCCTTTCTTCATTGTCTTGTAATTACCTACCGTGTGTCCCTCTCCCATACA
Organism: Pteropus medius; assembly: GCF_902729225.1. Classification (NCBI taxonomy): domain Eukaryota; kingdom Metazoa; phylum Chordata; class Mammalia; order Chiroptera; family Pteropodidae; genus Pteropus; species Pteropus medius. The sequence continues at coordinate 58,540,133 of NW_024349800.1, read as the reverse complement.
GACTCACCACAAGTGAGGAGCATGTCTTGATTATTTCTTTACTCTGGGAGCCGGTCACAGTGCCTGGCACAGGATGGTGTCCCGTAAGTAGCTAGTGGAAGGATGGTTCCGGGACCCCTCTGAAGACTCCACTCTACCAGCTTCTGTCCTGACATCACTGAGCTTAGAGGCAGAAGGAAAACCCCTCTCTGGCCCTGCCCTCCACCCACAGTCAAATGTTCATTTTCTCTCAGATGTCAACATTATCACCTTCCCTGCTTTCATCCTCTATTGCAGTCACACACACACACACACACACACACAAATTTCAGAAAAATTTCCTCAATATTATCTCCTCTTCCACAAGCTAAGGGCATATGCAGATTTGAGTTTTAATGTAGCCACGTTGGATGTCTAAAGAAGCTGGGTGGTTTCATTGGGATTTAACGACTACCTCCATTCATGGATCTGAAAAAGTCGCTCGTCACTATATGTGGACATGGACAAACACTCTGAACTCAGCAGAAGAGAAGGAGATAATGCTGACCTCTATTTCATTAACTGATTCATTCATTCCTCCATTCATTTAGCAAACATTTATTAAATATCCGATGTGCGACAGGCACTGTGCTATATATAGTTAGGGACATAGCAATCAACTAGACATAGTCCTTGCCTAGTCAAGGTACCCAAAATTCAGAGTGAGGAAAAAGTCTCATGAAAACAGAGTTACCGCCCAATTTAAGAAATGCTATAATAGTACGTGTTTGGGGTGGAGTAAGCTAAGATAGACGTAAACAGAGAGGAAATTTCTATCAGACTTTGAAATATGAATATAATTTGAAATGTAGTTAAGACAGATACCATAAGGGGCTTGGACTCAATTCTGAAAGCATGGGGATCCATTGAAGGATTTTTAAGAGGGGTGTTATCTTTGGACAGGTCAGCTTGGTGAAAAAGTAGAAAACAGAACTTAGGGATGTCAGGATAGAGATGTGAGGAGCAGTTAGAAGCCATTTCCATGATCAACAGGATAAGGGGTAAGGGGCTGGAATTAGAAAAGCAGGAAACGTAATGGAGAAAAAGGAAAGAACTTCAATGATATTAAGGAGTAAGAACCCAGAGGACACTGTTCTGGTTGAAAGTCAGTGGTGAGAAGGGTCATTAGGTGCTTCTGATGTTTCTAGTTGGCATTGAAATACGAGGTGATGGAAAATCTGAGCTAGTGGTAATTCAGGTGAGTTGAAGATAGTAGGGCCAGAGAGAAGCCAAATGACTGGCAAGGAAGAAGCTCAGTAACCTTCAAGGAGCCAGGGAGCAAACGAGGTTGAAAGTAGACATGAACTCATGAAATAAAAAGCTTATATAATCAGAGCCACAAGAGATGGAAATAAAAAAACAGATCGGGAAAATCACTTCATAATCAAGGTTAGGAACAATGAGATGTGAAGAGTCTGTTTTTATGTGTAAGAGAAGAACTCAGTTCCCACATGCATGTACATCTTCCCCATCTGTCTCTCAGATCAAGACAGAGGGCCTCCCGGTGAGGGCAGAGAATCAGGTCTGGTTCTCAGCGCTGGATCAGGCTCATCAGCGAAGAACCTGGAGTAGATGATGCACAAGAGTTGAGGGTTCATGTTTGATTTTAGATGATTTTTCATAGGTAGTAAACCCCAGAGACTAGGAAAAACCATCTCAAGAAGCAAGCTTCATCTCCAGAAAGACCGCGCGTCATAGCGGGGTATCTGCCTAGGGGGCCCCTGATCATGGCTGGGGCTGAGGATGCCCAGGCTGAAAGGAGAGCTATTTTGATGCCACGGCAGTGTTGTTTAGGACACTGTAGAAACAGCCATAGAATCAGATGCGGAGTAACCAGCCATTTCATGACTCGGCTGTGTACCACTGAAGACTGTCACTTATTTCCACTGACTCGGTTTCCTCTTCTGATAATTGGGAATAAGAGAGCACATCCTCTGACCTGTCGCAGAGTGAAATTAGACCTAAAGGGCCCAATACAATGTCTCAAATACAGTGAGTCCTCAATGCCGACGGCTAGTGCAGGCAACCTTCTGCATGAGCAGGTTTTAACTCCACGGATTCAACCAATCACAGATCAAAATATTTGGGGGAAAAAAAAAAGTCACATTGTTAATCACATGTAGTATATAGTTAGTCTGACGACGGTTGTACTGAATATGTACATTTTTCTTACCATTATTCCCTAAATAAGGTATAACAACTATTTATCTAACATTTCCATTGCATTAAGTATTATAAGTAATCTAGAGACGGTTTAAAGTATACGGGAGGATGTGCATAGGTTATATGCAACTCCCATGCCATTTTATATGAGACTGGAGCATCTGTGGGTTTGGGGATCCTTGTGGAGAGTGGGGCGGTCCTGAGCCAGCTGCCCAGAATGACTGTATTCTTCTTGATCAATTGTTCATTTTGTTTGCTGCGCTTTTGTCTGCATTCAAATTGGTCTGTGCTGGGATGTGAGAAGGATTATTGGGCGGTGGCGGGAGGGGGGGAGGGGACCTGAAAACACGAGATGAGGAGGAGAAGGCAAGGGGATTAGGTCACGAGGCCGACCAAACAGGAATCGACAAATAAGTGTGTCCTCTAAATGAATATGGATTGGCTCTAAAGAGAATGATGACAAAGCCAGATAGTCGCTCACCAATGCTGTCATGTGTTCTGATGACACAGAATCCCCAAAACCTGGCTCTGTGCCGACGTGGGAGACTCAGAACGGCCACGGCTGGCTCGTGGGCACCATCGACTTACCAACCATCCAGAGATGGGGCAATTATTCACATTTTTATGGACAGCTAATTGCTAAAGTAGCAGCTTGCTTGAAATACAGAAACATTCTTTTAGATGCAAGCTGTGTAATGAGGGAGTTGCTTGACTAAGCAAATTTGGGGTTAATGGAAAACAGACCCTTCTGTCACCACGAGCAGCGTCTGCCTGTGCTACGATTAAATTGTGTATATTGCTGACTGCCCTACATTTTTGCATCAAAAAAGAGAGCAGAGAGATGACATTTGCAGTAATTTGGCTAAGGGCTATAGCAACCTAATTAGAAATGTTCAGTGCTACAAGTTCACAAAATTGTATTGCGGCAATTGCTCTTAAAAAATTCAATTCTGAAAATGCAATAAGCAAACGCCGAAACTGGTAGATAACTTAACACGTGTCCTGAGGACAAGGATTAGAAACAAGAGCATGAAAAGCTCCAGGCCCCCGAGGCAGTGAGCACGGAGCCCTGTGATTTTAGGGCCAGCGTCCTGTCAGCACCTGCCTGGGTCCTGGCTTCCCGAGCCTCGTCTGCACTCAGGCTGCTCTCCCCTTCCAACCCCGAGCCTCTCCACGCCCCTCCCGCATTCTCTCCTGGACGGTGGTTCGTGACCTTCAGTTACAGCACCCGAGAATAACCTGGAAGGCTTGGTTAAAACACTCAAATGCTTGGAATACGTTTCTCTTCGTTCATTCACTCACTCGACGTAGGACTTCAAATGTCGACTCTGTGCCAGGCACTACCGTCTAATAGTCTGAGTTCCTTCTGAGAAAGACCATCGCCAACCTTATCACTGTAGTCACGACAGTGCCCTGGATATGGTCTTGCACGTGGTGGATCCGTAGTAACTGTGAATTGATGTTTTCTCTGTACCAGTGGTTCTCAAAGTGACTGCGCATCAAAATAAACTTAGGGAACTTCTGAAGCTTAGCAGTGCTGGAGTCTTACACAGATCATTCTCATTGGAATCTCTGGGGTGAGGCCTAGGCATCTCTTGTTTTAAAAGGTACCCAGACGATTTAATGGATAGCTAGGTTTGAGACCCACTATGTGGCATCACTGGGTCTCAAACTTGCATTTGAGTCTCCTGGAGGGTGGGTTAGTTTTGCATACTCCAAGGCTTCAGTCCCAGAAACTGATGTCAGCAGGTCTGGGAACACGTGACGTATTTCTTTTATAACGCTGCTTCTGGCACATGTGGTTCAAAAGTATATTTTGAGGAACTGGACCAATCCTGACTAGGAGATGAAAGATTCAAGGAACCTGGGCCAATCTTAATGCTTCGTGCTATTGTACGTTCTAGGCCCTCAATCTAGACACATCTACTCATCCTTCAGAACCCAGGGTCCTCTGCAGAAACGTCATCATGTCCTCTCCCCTCCGGGAATAACTAATTACTCTCTTTTTATCTATCTCTGACCCCTTAGCTCCTGCTCTGCTTCCTGATATAGAGTCCGTAACTCTTAACATACAGATGATTAAATGACTCAGCTTGGGGTCAGGCTTCCTACTGCCAGCTGCGACTTCATGGCTCAGGGAAGACAAACTGTTTTTTAAATCTAAATTCCTGTCCTGGCATCTTGTCAAGTAACTGGGGACCGGGGCCTCTAGATATCCTGTCCTGGCTTATTATCTGAAAACTGGAGTCCTGGCCTTCACCCTCAGTCTGGTGTCTGGATCTGACTGTCCAGCGTCAGACTTCCCTAATAGAAGCTTCTTTTCTGCATGTCTAGGTCTTTCCTGTGTATCAGCCAGCTTCGCTGTAGTAACAAATGACCTCAAAATCTCAGCGGCTTGTGAAAACTGAGTTTATGTCTCAATCGCGTGCCACGTGGGTTGAGTGGCAGTGTGGCACCGCAGCTGCTCCGAGAGCTAAGACGAAGGAGCACAGATGTTCTCTTGGCAGAAGGAACAAGGGAATTACTGACGGAAAGCATGAAATGTTTCATAAAGATTCTGCTCCCTCCCAGCGTAGCGTGACTTGTTCTTAAACTCCGTTAGTCAAATCAAATCGTACGGCAAAGCCTGAGCATGAGGCCCAAGCAACACACTCACAGAAGGGCTCGCAAATCATGTGGCCCTGCACAGGACTGCATCACCCTTAAACAGGGGAGGGGTCACTGAAAAACCCTGCCTGTGAAATCACCCTCCTCCTTCGTGCTAATGCCCATGATGCCGATTACTCCACCTGCCTACACCTTCCAAATCTGGACTACACTTATCTCAGCTTCTTCGTAGGAACATTTTTCTCTAGTTTTTATTTATTTCTAGCGTGTCTCCTCAATATATGTTCAGCCATGCCCTAACGCAGGGGTTGCCTTGGGCGAAATCCCGCGGGCTGCTTGTTTTCGTACCGCCCACGGCAGTGCTCCGGCAGACTCAGATTACAAGTCTTTGAAACTGAGCTGGGGTTCCGTCCACTCTGGTTTCGCATTCCGCCCCTGGACTTGCCTCCCTGGGCAGTGGCTTAGCCTCGCCATTGACCACAGCCTGCAGTTCTGGACACCCACATGTTGCAGGGCTCTGCTGTTTGGCACCTGTTGGGCCATCGGTGGTGGAGTCTCTGAGACATCAGTGAGTAGCTGGGCCCCAGCCAGCTTCCATCGCTGAGAGGGCCAGGCTCTCTGGGAGGAGAAAGGGCACGTCAGGATGAGTGTCTCTGGGACAGCAGTAAGGATTGAGGGAACACCACCCGCCATGACAGCTGACACCTTCTCCGCTACAGTCATACCTCCTTAGAATAATGCCTGTCAGCCGCTGGACCCAACGCTTGCTCACCACCCCAGATGACTCTGGACCACCTCAGGCAAATGGGTCCAGGGGCAGAATGAGTTTTCTCTCTTGTCTATGTTATTACATCAGGACCCACATCACACTCAATTTGGCCTCCTGGCCCACAAAGCCGAACATGTTCACCATCTGTTCCTTTAGAGAAAAACTTTGCCAATCACTGCCCTAAAATACAGCATCTCCTTTAAAACGCGAGCTTCAAACCTGTTGCTGAAAATGGTCCCTAAGACCCATCGGGTTTCAGCGCTCTACCTGGTCCAAGTGTCATAAAACATGCACGAAAAGAATTCCATCTAGGATTGCCAATTTTTTTTTTTTTCGTTTTAAACATGTCCCATGAGAACAACTCTAGGCCTGTGGAGTCTGCTACTTTGTTTTTCTAAGTACTAATTGAGACACAGGGTAGAAAATGAAGTGGTAAAGAAACAATGGAGGCTTGATTTGTGGTTATTAATATTTGCCAAAGCAGCATTCCTTGGATTTGTTTAGGACCAACGATGATGCAGCCACTCCTCAGAGTGAATAATCGTGCCCACCTGGCCAGGTGCTCTTGATTTGCACTTTCACCTGGCCAGTGCCTTTGCCATCAGTGGCGTAGATTCATCCCGCGTCCTGGTAAAAATCATGGGACCAGGGTCTTCTTCTGTCCTTCCTTTCTGAAGGAGAGAATGGGTTTACAAGGCATCGAGAAGCAGTTTACTTAACCTCTGTGTGCCTTGGTTTCCTTGTCTAGTGCTTATTATACTGATTGGGTCTGATAATAGCGTCTCTCTTGTGGTCCTCTAAAAGCATTCGCCTCTCTCTTCTGCTGTACTGTGCTCGGGCCAAGAGCCTCTCAGAAGAACAGGGCTGGCTCACAGTTCAGCGAGATAAAGAAGATGCTTTTGAAAATAACTGTAAGGTAGTAGATGAGATATGAGGAAGTACAGATAATTTGCCGTTACAATTCAGGGCAAGAAGTCGCATGTTCGCTTGTTCTAGATACCAAGGCTGACATCTTGCACTCTACCATCGAGATAGGAATGCGCGGGCAGACCTGGTGATAAAAGGAACTTCATACGGAATGAACGACGGAAACAAAGACCCTAGAATTTCAGAGCTGAGTCCCAAAGATCACCTGTTTCATAGAGGAAGAAGCCAGAGCCCTGAAAAAGGGAAGAATCAGCCAAATCAATCACCGGTGGAGAAGGAGCCAGATGGATGATCCCTGGTTAGTTACATATATTAATAAATATTTAACAACTGTAGATAAGTAAAAGGCATTGTATAGTTATTAATATACAGGTATTTAGCTAAACGCAAATATAGAAACTTTAGAGGAAATACGTATATTTAAGAGAGACATCAATCATACTCTATTGGCCTAGCTATAGGGCAAATCACTGTGTAAGTTCATCAGCTCGATCCAGATTAGAGGTGTGCACGCTTCCATGTGTGTGTATGTGTACGTGTGTGTGTATTTTAAGTGTGTGTGTGTGTGCGTGCGCACACACATTTATTGTTGACAAATCAATGAGAGCCAAGAATAGAAGAAAGCAACCTGTGTCAGAAGACCTGAGTTTGGACCACTTCTGGCTGGTGCCCTCGTGGACAAGTCTCTCAGCCTTCTCGAGCCTAGACTTCCAAACCCACCCACATACCCTCCACCTCGCCTATTCCACTGAGTGTTTGTAAGGATGGAAAGACAGAGAGACCAATGTTTGTTGTCATCCAACACACACACACATTGAAGCAAGCCGGGCTGCATAAACAGACGAACGAACGAACGAATCACATCACTTCTACTTTGCTGCCTGTTTTTGAATGAGAACCTGTATATGTTCCAGGACCTCACAGCACATGAATGGCAGTCACTGGCAGGGTGAATCTCACCCTGAACAGTTGACCCGATGTAGGTAAATGTTTAATATAATCTTAAAACTAGTGACAAGTGCTGACAAATGATCAGATTAAACTGCTTCAGAAGGTTGAATTTTTAAATGCTTTTCATCATTAAAAGCACACACACACACCAGTTATTTCCACCTTGGCATCGTCAAGGAGAAATGTCAAAAGCTCCACCTGAATGCTGATTAAGAAAAGCTTGGGTGGCCGATAGGAATCTGTGTTTCAGAATCATCCCAATATGTCTCATGTGTAGCCAGTTTGAGAGCAGCTAGTCTGTTTGTGCACTATTTCTTTTGTCTAATAAATAAAAGGTGGTCTTTACACATAAGGCTATTGGTTACAATTCTTCCTACTAAAAATATTATTTTCGATGGACCAAGAAAAAGCCCCAATAGGATTTTTCAGATTGTTCAAAAAATGCTATTTCTATAAAAATTTTAGGATACCTCTTCCTTCTAAGCCAGGGAAATACCACAGTCCCTTTGAGCATTTTGTGTGAGCAATTTGTTTCTACAGTGGCTTTCGGTCCTTTTCCATGGATCAACTAGTTCTTAGAACCAGAAACTTAATTTATCAACCAAGAGATTAGTCAATAAAGTCACTGCTTGTGACTATTGGCTAAAGTCTGCGTGATCTGTCGTGACAGATTTGGGTGGGGGGTGGAGGGGACTCTATTAGAGGGAGGATGGAGTAATGCCGGAGGCAGGAGCCATTCTGTCTCTGGTACACAAATGTCGATCTTCACGCAATTGGATATGGACCACTTGCTTCCTGTGATGACAGTGTCTCAGGGGAAGTGATCCGTCGGGGTGGAGAGCTTATATACTACTGCTCTCCCACCTGCTCTGGAGACCTCTGAGCCTGAGGTCATCACCTGGCTGCCTTATGAAATGAGGGAAGGGGAGCCATCCACTGATCTCCCAGCACTTTACCATTTGTGCTTCAGCATGTGTATGACAGGGCAAACTCCAAAAGGATGCTTTTAATTTCTGTTTCTTCATTACTAATTTAGAGCGTGATAGTATTTACTTTTTCCATGTGATTCTTGGGGATTCAATGTCTCAGCCTTTTGCAATGGACAAGATAGCTTGATACAAATCCAGCACCTGAGTTCAAAGGAGAAACTTAATTCAATAAATATTCTTAAATATTTGTTGTAGACTTTGGTTTATGCTACATCTTGGGCTTTCGAACTTACGGAAAATGAAGTTCTCACCTTCAGGTAACAGTATAATTTATTGGATAAAGTGCACAATTTGGGGGTTGTAAGGCCTCGGCTCGACCCTTCTGCCACCATAGGCGAATGTTTTATGGAGGTTAGCTTTTGTTTCTAAGCCACAGTTTCCTCTTCGGTGTAATAAAACTAATAAAACATCCCACCTCGTTTAATTGTCGTGAAGTGTAATAATAATATATATATCGTAGACATCAATTTAGAAAATTTTATATTATAAGTACCTGATAAATATTAGCTACAATTATTACTAGTAGTAATCTTAACAATATTATAGTGATGACAAATAATATTTTGGTTTTACAGAAGAATTTACTAAGAGTAATGATATTTCAAAAAGTGTATAAATAAAAGATATACAATTCTCACCTCTCATAAAGGGAGTTATTTTAAGATTAAAAGAAATCAGCGCACAATGTCTCAGGAGGGTTGGCACAATTAGCTCCTACCAGGTAAAATAGCTCCCAATTTCCAACAGCTTTCACACCTGTCGTTCACAATGGCACTATGGTTAGGAAAGTTCAACCATTTGTCTGGGAATACAGCTGCCGAGTAGAAAAGACAAAAATTCAACTAGACCCGTTACAGCTTCTGAATTGCCTGTGCCAAGTGCATTTTGTTTGGAGATCGTGGAGTTGGGGTGCATGTGGGAGGGGGAGGTGGGGGAGGAAGGATGGGCCAGCAGCCGGGAGGATCCAAGTTCTCCAAGCGAGCCCACCTCTAACTGTGCCCAAAGGCAAACTTCTGTCTCGAGCCACCTTTCCGGGCTCCTCCGTTCCCCACACTTCTACCATGTGCAAGTACCTGAGGGCTGGCATAAGGGATGGGCTAAACACACTGCCTTGATGCCTGGGCAGAGCGTGGGCTCTGATCCCCCACGGCCCCTGCCCAGGGTGGCCGGATCCAAGCCTCCAGCGTCTTCATGTCTCAGGCCCGTGCTGTCCCCCAGCCTTGCTTGGTGTGCACTGGGTCTCGAGTCCTCCTTTCTCAAAGGGGCCTCCCAACTTTGAGCTCCTCATCATCCCCACAGTGTTGACTTCGACGATAACTCAAACATCTTTCAAGATCAACTGCATGTCTCAGAGGCCCTCACTGGACTTGAAGTAAGAAACCCAGGGAGCAGTGCTGGGAACTTCTTTGGTACTTAGGAAGTATGAGCGGATGGATTAACCAAAAAGACAAGCACGATCAAATGAAGGAACTACTTTGCCAGTTAATAAGTACGTGACATCGAGTCACTTAAGTCCTGCATTCCTTCATTTATTCTTTTGAAAAATGTATTATCTCCCCTAAACAATTCTATATTACTTTCCTATAACTGCTGCAGCAAATTCCCACATGCTTAGTGGCTTAAAACAACACAAATATATTCTCTCACAGTTCCGGAAGCCAGAAGACTCAATTCAAGGTGTCAGGAGGGCTGCATTCCTTCTGGGGTCTCTAGAGAAGCTACTTCCTTCCCTTTTCAAGGTTCTGGAGGTCACCTGCATGCCCTGCCTCGAGGCCCCCGTCTCGATCTTCAAAGAGCTTCACTCCAACCTCTGATTCCATTGTCACATCTTCTTTCCTTCGGACTCTGACCATCTCGCCTCCCTCTTATAAAGACTCTCATAATCGCATCGGGCCCACTCTGAAAATCTAAGATAACTTCCTCATCTCAAGACCCTTCAGCACACCTGCAAAGCTTCTTTTTCCACGAAAGGCAGCACAGTCACAGGTCACAGGGATTAGGATACAGAGATCTGCTGTGGTCCATTATCCTTCCTACCAGAGTCCCCTCCCATCGGAATTCTGTGAGGGTCATAAAAATACAAGGGGTGACAGTAATCGGTTAATTTTTATTTTCATCCCTTCAATCGGAATGGATAAAAGACAAAGTTTTCTTAACGTTTCTCCAACTCACCTGAGTCTAAAATCACCTCTCTCTTCCTGACTACTTGGTTCTATAATCACTTCCGTCTTCCCGTGACATGTGGGCATGGGACAGGGAGAACAGAGGAACTGTTGGCCTCCTTCTTGCCCCAGGGGGAAGAATGGTCTCCTCTCTTCACATTTTTTTATTTAGAGCATCAATCCTGTTTGACACTTCCGGTTGTCTTGCCCCATGACTCATCTAATGGATGCACAGTGTCGCGACAGGAGGACGTGGAACCCACTTAAAAGTAGGAGCTGAGTTCAGTGGTCTCCAGATGATTGTCAATGTCTTAGAGCCCAATTCTCTTCTCAAACTCTCTTCACTGTGCTCACCTGTCATGATGGTGTCAGGTATAAAGTTAGAGATCAACTCTTCTATTCGCTTACTGCAATTTTTGTATCTACTAGAGTTTAGATGAGACAAAACCTTTCTCCTGAACAAAGATCCAAAGGATTCTCCCATGTGTTCACAATCGTTCAGAGATCTCACAGAGCTATCTGGTACAGTCTGAAGGCTCCATCTTCTGATTTCCATTAACTCCCTGGAGTTCCAGTTTGGTGGTCATAAGTACAGAAATCGAGATCATATCAAGAGGCTTACATTTTAGCTGACAAAATTCAAGTCACTTGTGGGGCTAAATAATCATAAAATCATTGAATATAGACCAAAAGTTTTTTTTAATGATGTGTGTTATGGGTTGAACTGTGTCTCCAAAAATATACGTTGAAGTCCTAACCCTCAGAACGTCAGAATGCCACCTCAGAAATGGGGTGGTTGCTGATGTAATCAGTCAAGACGAGGTCATTTGGGTGGGCCCTAATTCGATATGGCTGGTGTCCTTAAAAGATAAATGGGGACACAGGAATAGACAACGGGAACACGTAGAGCGAGAAGAAGGGCAATTCACAACGGAGACAAGGACTGGGGTGAAACACCTACAAGGAGAGCCTGCCCGCACCAGAAGTCAGAAGGAGCAAGGACGGCATCGCCCCAAGAGCCCCTGGGGAGAACGGCCAGCACCGTGATTTCTGACCACCAGCCTCCACGACTGCGAGACGGCAAGCTTCTATTGTTCAAGAACACGTAGTTTTGGGTGCTCTGTGTGGCACCCCGAGGGATCTAACACGATGATTAATCGAACTGGTGATTTTCAAAATGAAATGGAACAAATGTTCCTTCTGTGTATTGAAAATAATAATAATGGTGATGGTGAAGTAATAGCAGTATTAGTAGTAACAGCTGTAATAACCACCATTTATGAAATTCTCGTTTGTGCCAGGTGCTGCCTAGATACTTTAATAGATTTTTATTACCAAAAAGGGGGGAAAAAATCTGAGTCATATGTTAAGGAGATCTTGCAAAATTACAAAGTCGTTGAGTGCCAGGGCAGGATTTTAGCCCAAAGCCTTCTTTTTTGACCAGCCCATTCAATGTTTGTGACTTATTTCAAAGGTATTTAACATGTGTGTTGTGTGCACACACATATATATATACACACATAACACACACAATATATATTATGTATATATTATGTGTATAGATATACTATGTATACATTATGTACATACACACACACACACACATATATATATATTTCAATTTTATCACAGCTTTTACCTGTGAACAAAGTAAAAACTGTGATCTTTTAACTTAGTAAGTAAGCAATTAGAGGAAATAAGTTAACTTTTTAGGAGACCCAAGCATTTGAAAAATCACGTTGATCTGCATATATTGTACCATTATATCCTCATCGGTAATATCTCATGAAATAGGTATTTAAACCTTTACTTTTCAAGAGACAGCTTAGGCTCCACGGGACCTAAACTGCTATTTCCTTAACGGTAAAGTGAACAGCATTTGGTTCCTGCACTGCTGTTAAGCAGTGCCCCATTTTAGCGGGAAGAACACTAAACCATGAAGATTCATGTTACAGAATTCTGGCTCTTGAGTTGGCCGCACATAAACCTATCAAATCTCTATTTCCTAAACGATAAAGTGGTGACAATATCAATTTCTCTGCATACCCTACAGAACCGTTACGAGATTTCAATGCAGTAATGTTTGGGAACCTGTTACACACTCTATAACATGTATCAATTTAAGGTAATTTTATTTAGAATAAAAAAGTGGAAAAAAAAAAAAGAAAGGGAGAGGAATACTCAGTAGCACTTTCTGAGCTCCAGGGGACATCACAGACATGATCTCATTTAGTTTTCACAACAAGCATGTCTCAGTTTTTAGCTCTAGGAAAGCAGAACCTCAGGTGAGGCCAGTGCCGGACCCACATCGCATGGCAAATAAGTAAGTGGGAAACAGATGTCATGATGAGAAAAGGCAGCCAAGATCCTTTGTCACAGAGTTTACAGCCTAATTGGATAGAGGGACATAAATCACAAAATCAAATACGAAATTACAATGGCGAGAAAGGCCAAAAAAGGAAAGCACACAATCTTTTATTCTTTGGAAATCTATACCCACCTTCACACACACACACACACAGTCTTTATGGCACCACTGAGAACACACTCACCATTCAAAATCTATCCTCGGCACATATGTCCAACAACGAGAGTGTTTTCTTTCAGCCTTTTTGATGAAAATGGCCTTGAAATTCCAAAGCCTATTCTAATATTGTATGCTCATTTGGGTTACACTTTCTGTTGTTTTGGGTGAGCTCATGTTTTTGTAAGTATGTCAAAAAAAAGTCCTTTCTGCCTCTGGGATAAAGGGTTTTGAGGTCACCCTTTTCCTTCTCAGCCGAGGGTTTTGTTGGTTTTTGTGCATCTGCATTCACCACTCTGAGTCTACCATTTGATGACTGGCCCTTCTCTCTGGTGAACCGAATCTTCCATTAACACCTTATCACCTCTCTCAAAGAGGAAGCATCTGTGACATTTTGATGAAGTTCTTTGATGACTCAGGGCCTCCAGGTAGTCAGTGACAAGGGCCTCGATATGGTATGAGCAATTAGGGACCGAACGGTAGTAATTTTCTTAGTCTGAAGAAGACAGAAACAAGAGCCTCTGTAATCGGAAGAAAGAAGTGGAGCATGGTGAACTTATTAATAACCTTGAGAAGGTAGTGATTGTAATAATAATAAAAGTGATGACAACGTCCACAACACAAGATCTGTTACCTTTGGTTTAGAGCCTGCTCTAAATCTGATGTTTTTCATGCATAATCTTAAATCCTCACAACAGCCTATAGGATAGTACACGCAGTTTAGAGATAAGAAAAATGAAGACCAAGGTCACAGACAAAGCGAAAGACAATACTTGAGTTTAAAGTCTTCCCAGGTTCAATTCTGCCAGCGTACTGCTGTAAGTTGTGAGGTCATGTCTTGACTGTAGCTCATGTGTCTAGATCCTATCACGCTGTCCATTTCATGCTGTTCTTACCCCTCCAGGTCTAGATCCTATCCCTATCTCTATCCCTCCGACCATTCAACAGAGAGAGACCATCTGGAAATAGTCCCCTTGTCCTTCCCTGACTTCAAGTACCACTCATTTCTAGAGACTCTTGGCACCAGTACCATGTGACGGCCCTCTATACACAGCAGACTGGACCCCAGAGAACAGTGCCAGTTAGGATGCAGATTGAGTTGAGCATACTCCTCTGGACAATATATTTTCCCATTACAGAATTTACTTTTTGAGTAGAATCAGTTCTCTCTGATTGAATCTCCCAGTTTGGGCTTCCTTCCTTTTTCTACTTAGTACATACTGCTAAGGTCCCAACACAACTTGTGAGCATTTTTTACTGAAAGTGAAAACTGATACAGTAAGGTGTAGGGAAACTGTCATCAACTTGGCTTTTTAATTGTTGCAGGATCACAGGTCTTCATCCTTTCAGTTTTTTAACATAATATGATAAATTGAGAAGAATACACATGGTCTCCCAAGAAGTGGAAAAAGTACTAATTATTACAAGTGCTCTAAAACCATTAAAGCATGGCTTCCCAGTAAAAGATAGATTGGAAACATGGCTCGGGCCAGAGATTTAAGCTGTGCTTCTCATTTCTCTGACGAACTGAAGAAAATCAACACAATGGGTACTTTCTTTGCAGAGATCGCAAAGTGCCTGGGCATTGGCACTCAATGCAGAAAGACAGAGTTGAAGAGGTAGATTAAGGCAGTCAGGCTGATTAATCCTATTCATTAAAAAATGGTCCAATATATTGCAGGATATTAATTTTCTAAGCAGCCACTCCTCCCTTAAGAAGAATCATGAAGGCTGTTAAGTGGAAGTCTGAGCTCCCTGAGTATATGCTGAGACTGGAAAACAGGAAGAGGAAATGGGTTTTCATTCCAAGATCCTCAGCATGCTTTTGTCTTAGTTTTTAGCAAAGTCTATTTGCCAAACTTGTGTATGTTCATATTCTCCTTGGGGAACAGGACCACTTGGGCTTTATGAGATCACCACTCTGATATATGTCTCTGATTCTTATGTATCCTCCCAGGCCCAGAAATGGGAAAATCAGTCCACTAAGTATTATGTATCTAAGAGGAAATTAAGGAAAGAGAAGAAGGTTAAAAGAGACTTTATCAGAAATTTTCCCTTCTATACAATGTCAGGACAACTTGAACATAATATACTCCTTACCATTGGAGTAGATTTATCTTCATCTGACCCAGTCCACATAACACAGTGTTTGAATGATGACTGGTGGGTTATTGACACAAAGATTCTGGCCCAAATGAGAAGCAACTACTAGATAATAGGAAAATATAAACTATGAGTCAAAGTACCTGGGTCTAATGTTATCCTGACATTCATATGACCCTGGGAAAATTATTTAATGATCCTGAGTCTCATGTCCTTCACTGGTAAATTAAAGTCACACTTCCCTTAACTAATTCTTATGGTTGTTTTTCACGTGGCCCAGTAGAGTAAATAATATAATTTATAAACCGTAATTGTTTGGCTACCATCTCCTTATTTGTGGCACTGTAAGATTTGGAGTGATATTCTTTCCTCGTTGGCCTCTCTTTTGGGACTAGTGAGGGGGCATAAATAACCATGAATTCCAACTAGAGAAATACAACCTCTCTGAAATAAGTGGGTGCCTCTGAGATCCACTGCTCGTGCATCATAGCTGTAGAGGCAGCCGGGGGTGGGAAAGGCTCAGGAGAAGAGCCATCTTTGTCTCTCCTCGGACTCACTTTTCTTCTTTCTTTCGCTTAGCAATCATCTCACACTGTGCTAGATAGAAAGTTACCTCCCATCTGGCTTGTAAGGCTGCTCTTCCCAATCTTCTTCCTTTTTTCCCTTTCTATGATGACATGCTAAGTATCGAGTGTTGACCTGGCATGGCTCCATGTGGAACTCTATAGTTTTACTTTACATATTCTATTTATGGACTTAATGGTTTGTTTATGAATCATTAATTGATGACTTTTTTTTATAAATCGCCTTTTGACAAAGTCTTAGAAATTAGAACAAGTCGTGTCTGTTCTGTTGCCAAAGTCTCTCCATAAGCTGGAGAGATGGCTGTGCCCACAACATCTATCTCCCGTGAGTCTAATAATCTGGCGAAGTCACAAAGGTTTCATTTAGGTTCCAGAATAGGGCCCAACTCTTTCCCCTGTACAACATTCTTCAGCTGGTGACACATGCAAGACTCTTGATTTCTATCATTCCAGTTGCCTCAGCTCAGCCTTCCTTCCTTATCATCTACCATTCAGCTAACAAATTCAGGAAGAAGCATACGAAGATATCAAAGCTTTTGTTTTACTGTTTTAGAATCAGGCTCTTCCTTTAGAACGTAATTTTTACATCTCACTGTTGATGATAATTTTATTAGAAAGAGGGACGGTTTATTTCAGAAATAGCTTAAAAATAACTACAGTAATAAATATTTTATTCATTTCTTATAACTAAAGTTAAAATTTTAAGGCAGATCAGTGAGTAGAAATAACACTGGCCTGATGCAGAAGATCTTAATTCTCTTCTTGGCTTTGCTAATTATTACCTTTTCAACATGAAACAAGATATTTATAACTGTCTTATCTTCACTGGCTGATGATGCTTATAAAATTATGTATTACATAATAAAGTGCTTTGTAAACTTTAAAATATTATGCAAATATAAGAACTATTATTAATAAAGGGCTTATGATACTGTGGGATTGGTTTTCTCCCCTACCATAGTCAGGAAAATATTTTAGGACCGCAAATTTAACATCTATAAAAAGATGCTTGTAAAAAGTGAAACTAAAGACCCTTCTAAATCTAACATTAGATTATCCTAAGTGGGTTGGACATTTCATCCGAGATATTTTAAAGGAATAAAGTGCTTTCCTAATCAAAGAACTTTTTGAAAGAGCACACTCTGAACCTTCCTTATGAGTCATTTCACAGTTGGGGGACACTTTCTAATTTTATTTTCAACCAGCACCAATCAATCACTGAAGGAAGGGAAATAACCTGAGTTGGAAATTCTAAAAAGCCTTAGCAATTCAGCCTAGCAGAAAAATGTCTATGGTTTAAGAAAATCACTCATTTCCATAAAATTTGGACGTTCAAACTGTCCACTAGTTGATAGCATTTACAAATGGGCACATGCAGCTGAATAATTTGCCAGGAAAGCATATAAATGGGATATTAGGACTGCTTCCTTTAAGCGATCATTATCAGTGCTGGTTGCAGAAGTGGCCTCATCCTTATCCTAAAGCAGCTTTAAAGAAGCCATAAGATGCCCAACAACACATTTTAACTACAACCTCTCCTCTGATTTTAAAGATAATAAATAAATGAGAGCTAGAGGGGTGAAGTGATTTAACCAAGGTCATACGGCAATTTGGAAAAAGAAACAAAATTAGATATAGGTTATTACTCCAACTCTAGTATTATTTTCCTATATACCATGTTTAATAGGAAGCTGCATTCCTGGAAAGCCATATTTTTTATATATCAGGAATTGAACAGTGGTAAGAGCAGCCTCTTAGTGCATACTAAGTAGTGCTTTTTGAATAGTGTGATTTCTACTAAAAGTCTCGATGACATCTCCTCTTTTGATATTAATTTAAGGATAGTTATACATTACAATCAGTGGATTGACAGATCATTGTATTTAGCGCAGAATTAAAGAGCAGAATTAGGCACTGGGCAACCAGCAGAGGACTTAGGCTCTGCCACCGACCAGCTGTGAGATCTTATTTAAATAAGAAACTTTCCCATTTCCAGTTCTCATATCTAGTCACCTATGCTTGATATGGAAAGTGTTCAAATCTTAAAAGGGACTCCAGAACTTTCTATTAGTTTTCTCATTCATGAGTTCCTAGCAAGTTCTTCGAATCCTATAATTATATTGACACAAGTCATCTCTGACCTCAGGGGTCCTTGAGAGACCTAATTCGGGACACTGCTCAATCCCCAAGGTTCTTCGACAGCCATATCATGATTTCTACTCTAGCCCTCCATAGGTTTCTTTTTCCCCCAGAACGTCAAGCTGAGAAATGAGAGGATGACACCCCACCAAGGGACATCGATCTGATTAAACCTAAGGATGCTTTGTTAGTTTTGAGGGGGGCTTTTAGACACCACTTTTAGAAAGCAAATGTCTACTAGATAAATTACATTTCCTCCCTAATGGTTAACTTCTTCTTACTTCCATGTGTTACTGGGCAAAGAAATATGTAACTACCTAGAAGAGCTTTCTATCAGCGTGCACTTTCCAGTTATACACATTCCGGCAGACTCAATATTCCAGTAAACCAGTGTAGTGTAATCTTGTTGAGAGGTGACGCATAGGACCCATTTTGGTATTAGACATACTGAACAGTTCTGTAGGGCATCTGATATTACCATTAATGAGCCAGGAGAATTTCTGCTCAAAATTATCCCTATGGTCCCCTAGAAGGCTACTGGATACTTAATGGAAAGGCCTAAGTAGATAATTGGTCTACGTTCAGAATAGATGGAAAAATAAGTACCAGGAAGAAACTGAGATATTCAAGTTTTATTCATTTTTAATTAGACTACACACCTCCAGGTGAAACACATTTTCTTGGTTACAGTTTCTGGGGGTGTTAATGCATTCTTAACTCACGATGAGTCAAGAGTATATTTCAGAGAAATGTTGAAATTCTCCCCAGTGAGAGTTGAAAACTTAAGAGAACCCTGTGGTTTGAACAGTCTCCTTTTAGAACCCCCGCCTCTAACCATATGGGTTGCTGAGTAATATATATTTTTAGGAAGATAGCACATACCGTATACAATTGCAATTCCGGTAAAAAAGAAGTAACTAGCTCTTTGCAGTCATATATCAACAGTAATTAAAAGCCCTGTGCTCCAGCTCTGAGGGGGTGGTTCTGTGACCCCGAGAAGCCCCGAACACTTTCGGTGTTCAGTTTCTGCCTATCAGTTGAAGAGGTTGAACTAGATTTGTTTGGACATCTTAGGGAATCTCTGATCCCTCCCTAGATGTAAAGTTCTAAGAATCACAGGCCTCTATAACATATCATCTAGATTTATTTCTTTCTGACATAACAACCAGTGCTTTCTGAAGCAGAGAATTCTTTGACAGACATTACCAGTTCTAAACTATTTGCTCCAGTTGATTTTATTTCATGTATTTATTTACTCACTTCCTCAATCATTCAACAGAGTTTTGTTAAATATGTACTTTGTGTCAGGCATAGAGCCAGAGACTGCAGATAGAGGAATTTTAAAGACACAGGATCTGTCTTCAAAGCACTTAGGAATAGTGGTTAAAAACTCAAAAAAAAAAAAATGGGGTAATTGTATCTGGATGTGGTTTAGCTGGTGTGGGAGTCTCTGATGCAATGAGAGACACACTTACAGCAAGAAGGAATTCCTGGGGCGGGGAGATGACTCTCAGAGGGTATATGCAAGTTAGCGGGATGAAGAAGAGATACGGTGTCATGGGGCTGGCCATGCAGACATTGTGAAACATGACAAGAAGTTTATCAAAGCTGAAGGGTAAGGTGAGGGATGGGCGGGAGCAGGATGGCTTGTCAAACACAGAACTGAAGACAGGCAAGGCATGAATCATCATAGAAGGAAGGCTTTATGAGTTTGGCGATGAATGTGGATTTCGACTTCAATGTAATGAGAAGTCATTGGAGGATGTAAGTAGTGGGGTGATAGGGTCAGGTCAGTATTTTAGAAAGATCGCTTGGGATGCAGAAGGAAGGTAGAGGATGGGAGCGCAGAGGTAGAGGGCAAGGAGAGCCGGTGGCAGTTATGATGCTTTTGCTAAAATTCAAGAGAAGGCTTGAACTCGAAAAACCTCAGGAAAAAATAAGGCCTTGAAGAACTTTGAGAGATTCGAAAGCAAGATGATGACACAAGAACATGAAAGAGTGACTGTTATGGTTAAACTCTTTGAATCCAAAATTCATTCTCAGATCACCTCATAAATTAGAGCAAATACAATTGACCACATGTTAGGCCTGTAGATATCACAGCTGCTCTTTGCATCTTTCCCTCTAGGCCCTTCGCTGAGGTTTTAATGATTGGGGAAGAGCAGCAGGACAAAAGTCCTTTACCAAACAAGACTATCCCCAAACCCCATTAGCCTGTGTGTAATGAAGTGTTACAAGTGAAAGATTACAAGGGAAACATATACATGACCATAAATCCAGAGGGAATCAACTCTTCTTTCCAGATTATATCCAACTTTAATGAAGAAATGTAATAGGCTCATGCATTCCTGCCGGCTTCTGATGTGGCCACTGCTGGTCAGTAGCACATATTTCTAGAGAGAACGAGGGGCTGGGGAGGGAGATCAGAGCAGCATGTTGATGCTACAGCTTCTGAGTGATGTTACAGTGCAGTGGGTAATAAAGATGTCATAGAGAAAACAGCCCAGCAGCTTGTCATTGCCTCTGAATTCCTCTCCTCCAGATCCTGTTAATATCTTTTATTCTACAACTGGGTTTGGAGCTTCATGTCATCTCAAAGGAAAACAAGAAAAGAAAATGCTGTTCACTGTCTCCCGTGTCTATGCATCTAAATAAAATGCAAAATTTTGAATTTGGAAATGAAATTTTTGACAGAGGCCAATATCCCCTAACAGAAGGATGAACCTACGGATAATCACAGCTTTCCCGCGTTGGCGTGGGAGGTCTTGGAAGGAGGGGGCAACGGTTTTCTTGTCTATAGAAGTGTACAAGAGGAAAGCAGATAAACATCGCTTAGGAATATCGGTAGGATACCTAACTCTCACCTGCGCCAGGACAAATCGTGGTTAAATTAATTCTGAAAGTTCCTTATAAATCTTAAACTCTTTCTCCTTTCTTTCCTTTCTTTCTCCATATTCCTTTTCTCCCCCTCACTCATTCTCTATTTTAAAATATATAAACTGTGTTTTTTTTTTTCCAGAAAGATACGAACATAGCTTACCGATATGGTGATGATAAAATACAGTACTTTATAAAAATAAGGACATGGAGACAAAGTAAAAATAGGAAAATATTATGACAGTGAGAGAGGGATTTCTATCCAAAATGTGAATTAATTAATGAAAGGTAAAAGTATAAACACAACGGCAAAATTTATTCTCATGGTGAAAAAAATAAGCTAGTTGCTTAGAATAAACTATCTATTTTCTTGGTCTGACCTTTAAAATCTCTCTTGGTGTCCTCATAAAAAAATGGACAGTGTGATATGGTCGATCACATCCTCAAAATATTCTTAAAATTATTTCTATATAAAAAAACTTGCATGATACAAGATTCTAAATTAAGTTCAACCTGTTACGATATAATTAACCCCTAAAAAGAGATAATCACTGAGTGATCTTTGTAGCTGGTTCAGGGTCAACACATCTGGTTCACAGTATTTTTTTTGTACAATCATTTCTTGCAAAAATAAAATGCAGAAACGAATGAATACTTGAATGAGTAAGTATTCATGACAGATCTAGTTTTCCTGTTATAGTGAGGAACATTTTCTTTTTTCCCTTAACAGGAAATAATTTCTTTGAGTTTTAATCAAAATTCCCCCATTGCTTTTTTATTACATTTTATTATTTTGTATTATAATGTTAGAGCAATAACCTGAATTGTCAGTAATTTGAAATGCTTGAGGTATATACATTTTTAGAAAACTACTACTCAACCTAATTTATCTTTAGAAGTAGCCTAAAATAAACTGAGACATAATAACCTTATTGCAAAAATGTTTTGGAAGAGAAATAAGAGAAGCATAAAGGGAGTACAATCCTGAAGATCATATTAAATAAAAAAGGTCTGAGTTTCAGTTCCGGGATTTCTGTTAACTGCTTTGAACTTCTGAGTAAGAAAATCAACTTGAATTCCACACTTCTCATCTCCACACAGAAAATGTCAGCACTGCCTCTCAGTTTGGCTGTGAGACTTAAATGAAATAATTAAAACCAAACTGTTTGCGATTTATTATGCCTCCTACAAAGGTAAAAAGTTGTGATTGCTATAGTTTTTATAAAGAAAATTGGATTGTAAAGGGCACAATGCCTTTGGATGACGGGCAAATTTTTGCTAATCTAGAGGTGCTCCATAATTATCTCAGGGATGCAATGGAAAGATAAAATATAGGGGAAAAAAAAACCAAGGGTATTGTTAGTTTTTCGCTATCTTTATGAAGATTTTTTAAGGTAGTATTTTCTAGAAATAAATAATCACTGGAAAAATTATGGGAATTCTGGATTCAGATACTACCAAAGTATTTATAGCAGCAAAGGCTATGGAAGAAATATCTAATAGAGTAAATTATTTAGGGCAACAGGATGGGGTAGTTTTATTGCTAATGGTCAGGAAAACTGACCTTTAACACATAAAGAAAAACTTCAAATAAATTTTCATTAGCTAGAAATTACTTTTCTTCACTCTTTATCTATGCAATGGTATTAGTAATAAAAGATGGGATGTCAGACTGTGTAGTCAGTCTCAGACCACCCTTCTACAGACCTGAAGCGATTGCCTTTCCTTCCTGAAATCTTTCCTGATGCCCAATCTATTTTCTCTTGATTTTGAAACATGGGGCATCTTCTATCCCTCTAAAATAATTTCTATTCAATCCTGCTTTTTTTTAGGCATTTCTAAATTTCATTTATTTGATCATTGGCTCAACAATCTTTTATTACACATTTTCTATTATATTCTAGGTACCATGCTTAGAATATAATACAAAAGACATAGAACCCAGGAGAAGATAAAGGCATAAACACATTTGTCCAAGCAGCATTATAGGTGCATTGATAAATGAATAGGTTATGGTAGAAGAACAAGATCAATTCTATCTGGAGTGGAAAGAGATCAGGAAATGTGATGCAGAAGAGGTAACATATAAGCCATAGGAGGTGTCTTAAAAGTTGAGTATTACCCAAGAGGATTGGTGAAGGGGCAGGGCATTTCTAGTACAAAACATCAACAATAGCACAGGCATCGAATGAGAAACATTCATTCATATGTATTAGCAGAAACTGTAAACAACTGGATGGGGCTGATGAAAGAGAGGAGGTTAGAAATAGGGCACGGGGTGTATAGGATGGGGTGCTTTGAATGTCATGCTCAAGAATTTAGGTTATGTGTGTAAACAATGAGACATCTGAATGAAATTAACCAGGAGAGTGATTTGATTTGTGTTATAAACAGGTAAACCTATGCCAGATGAATAAAAGGGAGAGCAAGAATGGTGTGTGTGTAAAAGTGTGAGAGAGAGAGAGAGAGAGGAGACAGATGATAGACAAACAGACCGGCTCGACAATTCACTGCACCAGTTAGAAGACTTGTCATACAATAGGGAGGTAAGAGATAGCACATCTGTATATAAGAATTGTTAAATAGAATATTCAGAGCTAGGGGAATGCTTGGATTGATTACAGAGGAGAGTAAGAGAGACAAAGAATGCAGGAACAATTCCTGAGTCTCTAGTGAGCTGCCTGATTGGTCCTTGTGACAGTCACTGGAACCAGGGAATGAAGAAGGAAGAGTGGACATTCCATCTGGCTGAGCAGGTCTGAGGTGCTATGAAGCACTAAAGGAAGAATCTTCTAGGCAAATGGATATACAGAACTTCAGCTCAAGGAGTCTGGGCTGAGAAAACAGATTTGAGAATCATTCACATTGGCTGAATTTCAAGCCAGAGTAGAAGGGTCAGTCAGGACATCGAGAGGGGAAATAAATGCCAACACAGAGCCCCACATTATGTATCAAAATAAAAATGAAGACCCAGCAAAGGAGTCTACAAACGACATCAGAGAGAGGAGAAGAACCCATCAAAAGAGATACGCAAGCCATAGGAGGAATGCGTTGAGAAGAGGAGCCAATGGTATCAAGTCCATGAGAGAGGAGAAGGGATAAAAACTGACGAAAGCCCTGTGGGTTTGCCACTTACAAAAGCTACTGGTGGGATTTCTATTAAGGTGTTTCAGTGGAGGCGAAGCCACGCTGCCGGTGAGGACAAAGCGAATGAGATCTCAGAAAGCATTAGATGGCGCAGTAGCTGGGAAAGAATGCAATGCTAAGTAAGGAATCTCGGAAGAGAGGTTTGTGATCATTCATAGTCTATGAATAAAAAACCAGCTGACAGGGAGGGTTTAAAAAAAAGGAGAGTAATGGAATATCCTGGATCGATCAATATTCCCAAGAAATCCAATCTAAAAGTAGAAGCTGTCGCGCTGAATCCTGTCATCGTCTTATTTTCACAATTAGACTTACGATTTCTAGAAGCAGAATCATTCAACTCTTTCTAACTTCAGTCACTGAGAGCATTTCTTAGCTCACGAGATATGTTTGAAAAACATTGCATGAGAATTATACATATAACTTTTAGTCATACTCAAAAAATAAGTGACATACTGAAATATTTAAATCGATAAAGAAAACATTGTTACGTTTCTGTTTCTTTATTGAATGGGATAGGGAAATATATCTACGATTTTTAGCAGGCCCTCATTCCCATCTCAGCGTCTTTAATGAGAGCGTTATTGTAATTGCTGTAAACACAGAGACTCTGTAATTGTAGGATTTATCTACAAATGAAATTGTATCATTGACCAAATATGCGCACCTCCTGGGAGAGAAATCCTGTGTGTCTGAAAGGGATCTGTCAGGCGGCATCTTCCCAGTTCTGCCTGCACGGTCACTTGCCTTTGGGAACAGAGTTGTCCTTTGATTTAATTTGAACAGTTGCAGAAGAATAATATTTATCCTTATGTCGGCAGCGTTGTGAAACATGCGAATAAAAAAAAAATAAAGAGCTGGCGTATCATTAGGAGAATTTTTATTAGTGTTTTCTAGTTTTGTTTTTTCCCATGCTTAATAAATCACTGGCTTAGCTCCTTGGTGCCTATAATGGTTCATTTACTCTCCCTGATCAACATTACCTGGGGCTCTGGAGGAAAATGTGACCTGATGGGAGGAAGTAGGTGTTATGCTAATTCAGGAATCCTGGAAGCCAGTTACCTGAGAAAACATAGCAGGTGATCAAGAAGATAAAGAAGCCACCTGGACTTCAAGTGGGTCAGCACTTTGCAGGAAACTCAAGGGCACCTAAGTTTATTCTTCTGTACCAGGATTAACTTAGATAGTAGAACTTACTGGGATTCAGAATACTGCTATTTAGTATTCATTTGGCATTAACCAACCATGTGACCTTGGCCAAAATCTCTTCTCTTTTATAAGTCTATGCAATAAAATAATTGGTGTAGAATCAAAACATATAAGGAGATTATACATTCATGTTTTTATTATCGGCCTAAATTTATAGCCCTTTACTTACTGTAGATCACTGTAGACCATTTAAAGCTCCAAAAATACTCACATAAACAATCTGTTTCCTCTGGACTTGCATACAGTTACAGACTGAATTGTGCTCCCTGTCCCAAACTTGACATGTTGAAGCTCTAACTCCCAATGTGACCACATTGGGAAGTAGAGCCTATAAGAAGGTAATTAGGTTGAATGAGGTACAAGAGTGGGTACTAATCCAATAGGGTTGGGGTCCTTAGCAGAAGAAGAGACTCCAGGATAACTATTCATATCTCTATCTCTATCTCTATTCTCTCTCTTCTCTCTCTATATACTCTCCCCTTTCACCCCCCCACCCTCCCTCTTTCCACGCACACACGAAGTAAAGGTCAAGTGTGGATATATTAAGTAGGTGGCTGTCTAAACGCCAGGAAAAGAGTCCTCTCCAGAAACTGAATTTTTTGGCACCTTAATCTTATACTTGCCTCCAGAACTATGAGAAAATAAATTTTTGTCGTTAAGCCACCCAGGCTGTGGTAATTTGTTATGGCAGCCTGAACAGATTAAGACAAATACCACTGCAAGATGCCATCTAGGCAATTTAGACATTGGCTCATGATTTATAAGTCAATCATCTTAGCATATTTTTAAAGGCCATTTACACACTAGACCCACTCTGTCTGGTTTCTTAGCCTCATCTCCCACCACTGCTCATCTCCTATTATTTTTGACCTAGTAATACCAAATTGCTTGCTTACATACTAAATTCTTCCATGTTTCTGTGCCTTGGCACAGCTGTTTCTTAAATTTGAAACGTATACCCACAAACATGTACAACTTAAAAAGGAACGAACATTTATGTTCTCAGCAGAATAAAATTAAACAAGCACTTGGAAAGAAAGCACGCTAGGTCGCAGTATTTTGGGGGGAAGGCTGAAAATCACGGTAGGCAACACAGATGTACAGAGCCCCTTCTGTGCGCCTGGAGTCACATCATCTGCACGGCAGAAGAAACAACGTGTACAGGGATGTCTGCCCTCAAGGAGATGCCTGTCCATCCCACTTGGCCGAATATTCTCCACAGGATTAGTGACAGCATTTTGTCAGTCCCCAAAGAGTTGTTTATGTTGGAAGAATTCAGATAAGAAATCAGTGTGGCCTGGTCCAAAGACTTATAGAAAAGCTGTTGGGTTTTTCTGTTTGTTTGTTTCCTTTTCACTTAGTACATGGTGTGTTCATGTTTCCGGGTTTCTACTGACTAAAACTAGTGATCTGGAGGTCAGTAATTAAGGCTAGTTTTTCCCCTTAGCATCTCAAAACAACCCAGTGAAAAGTAGGAGACACCCCCAATTTACAGGTGAAGAAATTGATGACGGTCATTGTTAACGACTTGCTAGAAGCCTCGCAGAGCTTGGTGGCAGGGTCAGGACCGCAGTCCAGCCTGGACTTACCACCTCACCTTCCGTTTTATGGTCACCGATTCCCCACTTCTTCCATTTTACCGCGCATCTACCCACAGAACACAAGCAGAGACACCGTTGCCTTAGAGACGGGCTCAGTTCATCTTCCCTAGGGAAAGAGAAGTCCCACTCTCAAAACTTCTATAAAAGGCCTTAGTTTCCAAAAGAGCCCCCAGTGACATCTGTTTAGCACAGTCACCTGTTCCCACAACTTTGATGTCGCGGGCATCTACGTCTTGAGGTTTTCCATGATGGGCTTGGCTCATTGTATCATTTCAGGTTGCTTGCTAGGAAATAACAAATGGAATAGGGAACAATTTAATTGAGAGCCTGGAAAGCATGCACTGCACACAGCCCTTGGAGGAGAAAAAGAAATGGTCACCGTAGACCGCTTAGCATGATCCTTGGTCGTAGTGAGTGTGAAATAACTATGGTCCATCTCCAATACTCTGCTTGCATTTTGAAGCCTTACCCATTGCCCCTGCGTTCATCCTGATAGTAAAGCTCAGTACTGGACGGAACCTGTGCTGATTCTATCTTATTGCAATCAATTTATTTCTCCAACGTGTGTGAGAGATGAGTCTTTATTCGATCCTTAATTCGACAGTTGTTGAGTGCCTAGCACTATCATAAGTGCTGGGGGAGGGGGGTGCATGAGACACACCTGCAGGCCTCACAATCTCACGAGGACAACCAGTGAAAACACAGATATTCTGAATGGGAATTCTAAGAGCAGTAATAAAGGAGTATTCTAAGAGCAGTAATAAAGGAGTATTCTCAATGCTCCTTCTGGGAAGCCTTTCTCTGATTTCTCCAAGGTGGGGTTGAGGGTCAGGAGGGAACACTGCAAACACTTCAAGATTTATCTCTTTCAAAAAATTTCTCCTAAATGTCACTTTCTCCAGGAAGTACTGAGCACATCCGTCCGTGCTCTCCTTACTATCCAACACTTTCGTCTGTGCACCCGTCATGTTCCACTGAGTGTATGGGCTACATATTCGCCACCCCTTAACAGCGACGCCTTCTCAGGCAGGGCGTCATTATTCTTGGTACCTTGCACACTGTTCAGAGTATCATAGCCCTCAAGCAATAATGGGCAGGTGAATGGATGGATGGATAAATGGGTCAACGGATGGCGATATTCACCTTCTCTCTTTTTCTTTCTCCTACAAAGGTTGCTTTTTATTTGTTTTTTTTTTTAAATGAGTGATCCATACTTATATTTTCCATGAAACATCTCATGCATTTTTAAAAAATTTTTTGAAAATAATTATAAATCCACATGCAGTTATAAGAAATAACAGGGAGGGAGTCCATATACCCCTCACCCACGGTTCCCCACAATAGTAATATCTTGCATGACTATAGTACAATAATGCACCCAGGAATGGATATTGATACAATCCACCGTGAAAGTTTATCACGTGCGTATGTTTGCGTGAGCATCACCATGGTCAAGGCGCAGAACAGGTCCATCACAAAAACTCTCACGTCTGTAGCCTTTAGGTCACTCCCTCACACTTGTCACCTGATTCTTTCTCTGTTTGCATCTCCCACTGCTGCCAATTCTTTAAAACCATGTATATCACATTCCGGAATGTTCTCCTGCACATTCCCTTCTATGAAATCTAATAGCAAACCTACTCTAGGAAAAGATGGGGGGAAAAAGGTAGTGTGTCATGATCGTGGATTCACGCCCATTCTTTGTCCCTATGCTGGAGTGTTTACCGCAGTGATAAATTTTCTGCTCTAAGAAGGAAAGAAAAACTTTGAAATACTGATACTGATAAGGCAGAGTATCACAGAATCATGCTATCCACGTTTGCAATGCCTACACGGGGTGGGGGACTCAGTTAATTTCTGTCCTCATATTGTTCGCAGAAAGTGAACTCTCATTTTTACACATTTTTAGTGCTTCATTCTCTATCCAGTCTCTATTGCTATAAGAAAACAACTAAACATGATGATCACTTCATGGGTTGTATGGATGTCTGGCCACTGTGCTGTACACCTGAGACTAATGTAGCATTGTATGCCAACTATAATTGAAAAATAAAAACTCTTAAACAAGCAAAAAAAACAATTCTAGTTCTCTCCAGCAGAGATGTGATTTTTCAAACTAACTGACCAAAGACCTTACTCAGAAATGAAAAAACAAAACAAAACAACAACTAGCTTTATAGTAGATGTCTGCTTAAAACTGGACTTCACTTAAAAATAGAACTGAGATATACTAAAAAAGGTTATTTTAAAAATTTTATCCGAGGCAAAAATACTAAAAAATCTTGCCCTAAATCATTTTCACTGATCTATGTACAGAAGTACAGAAAGTATTTTTTGAGATCATATTAAGCATTTTCATATAATTTTACCTTAGAATCCTTATAAGTTGTGTCTGAAATCAAATTTATGAGTCATAATTTATATGTAGTCAGGAATAAAATATTTTATAAAACCCCCGTATAATTACTTTTGTATAATAAAGAACTCCTTTGTATATTTAGAAGCAATCACGTACTTATGCAACAGATATTTAGTGGGTGCCTCCCATGTGCCAGTATCTGTGAAATGCTTTAGGAATAGAGAGATAACCGAGGGAGAGCGTACCATGAATGGGTGCCCCACAGAGAGTGGGGATGGAGAGCAAGCAGCATCTATTTTCTTGCTGCTAGAAAAGCATTCATTGACGTGTCATCGGTTGCTTCCTGAGTTTTTCTTGGTTTCATAAAAACTAGAAATTTCTCTATAAATGAAAAAAACCCTACTAATTAAATTGTATTTTTTGGATTTACTTGAATTCTCTTTAAACAGGGAAGATTATCAGTTAAAAACAAAAACTAAATCCACCATCGCCACTTCTTAGGACTACGTTTTGCAAATTTCTAATAATAAATAAGCTATTTATCATGTTTTATAATGTATTGATCATTTCCACATATTTTATCATATTTAATCGTTATAACGATTCTGTAAGTTAGATGCCACTACCCCATCGTTAAAGGAAATTTGATTCTAGCCAGAAGTCTTCCAGTAAAAAATGGAGGCAGGTTTTGAAAGCAAGTCTCCATCATTCTCCAGCATATGCTGTCTGTCCAACTCTATGTAACGCTTCTCAATCAACTTTCATTGGAACATCTTCAGGGTTGTCAATGAGAATTATTTACACTTATCAACCTTTGAAATAGAAGCGAAAATAAAATCTACGTGAAGAAGGTGACATAGTCAATTTCATTGGCTCTATAGTTAATGAGCACCGGTGGGCTTGTTAACTTATGTACATAACCTTTTTTGAAAATCAGTGATAATTATAGTAATAGTAAAAAGTTATCAATAATATATTAACATTAAATATTTTATCATACTTTGGAGATGGCAAGTTGCTGTTACATATATTATCTGATCTTCACTTTGAGAAGTTGCCAGCATGAGCAGTCATATTTTCCATTTGATAAATGGATAAACGAACTCAGAAAGGTTTTAAAGTTTTTAAAGTTTTTCTAAAGTAATTTAGAGACATATCCAGTTAATATGGCAGAACTAAAATAGAACCATGATGCTTCCTAAACCTCTGAAACAACAAATCCATGATAATCTTGAATGTAAAACACACAACTTCTTTAAGACCTGGAGAAGGTCAAAGAGCCACAAAGGCAGGTACTGTTCTTTTAATCACCTGCTTATTCCCAGTGCATAATGCAATGCCTAGCAGATGCCTAATATTCATGGATGACTAATAAATGATTGAGTAGTGAATAATGAATAAATGCATGCTCTGCTCTCTACTTTAACTAAATATACAATGATTCTATGATAGCCATCAGGATTGCAACTTTAATGTCAGCAACAGAAAGTCTATCATAATTAGTAGCTCTTAGCTGGTAGCAAGTCCAGTATCTAAAACATACACACGCACACCCATGCACACATGCACACCCATACATACACACAAATCAGGTTAGCTTACACCAAATTCCACTGCAATCAAATTCTCCAGTATGTAAGGGTTCACTGAACATTCGTCACAATTTGCCTTCCTATTCAGCTTGTCACTTTGAAAACAGCAGAGACCCCGGAATCAGAGAGATCTGGTTAGTAATAAAGTGCTCCTACTTACTTGCTGTGAGGTTTTTAAAGAAATCAGTTATACTTTGTGAACCTTAGTTTTCTCACCTGTAAAAAACAGTGTTTAATATCTATTTTGAAGGACTGTTGTAAAAAAAATCAAGAAAATGTTTTAAAAGCACCTAGCACATTGTCTACATATAGTAGGAGTTCAGGAAATGCTAGTTATTATGCCACAATTCCTAGAAAACACGTTTTTCAGGAAAAAAATACAGCCAGTGTTTCCTTCCAGAAGCATTTGGAAACAGAATTACCCATTACCCCATACTAAAGGGAGCCAATGAGCGGCTCACAAGAGCCAGAGCTGGAATCGCTCAGAAGCATGTGCATGGCACCAGGAATGATACCCGCTTTCTGTTGTGACATCACGCACCAAATAATGAAGCCACACAGTCCTTCTAACTGAGACCATTTGCAGCCACCATCAGCATCAGCATTTGAGTACTTTTCCCAGGCAGGATACGAACAGACGGTGATATTTCTCAGTTATAATTCCACGGCCATGAAACTTGGCATATTCAGGCGTCGTTTTCACCCTGAAGAAAAACGACTTTTAAGGAAATGAAACACCAGCTGTATGAATCCCAACCAGGAGATGAAAGAGAGAGAACAGGGAGACAGCAAGTGACTTGAAGAATCATTTGTAGCTACCACCTCAGAGCACAGCCAAGCATGCATTAAAGGCAAAAATGTTGGGTGCCAGGGAGTCACAATGCAGGTGATAGAGAGCAAAGTCACAGCACTGGGTCAGGAAAGAAAAGCTTCAGCACTTAACACGCATCCATCAAGGAGGAGCCTAACGTGCAAAACCATTTCAGATAAGTAATTGGAATAAATCTGCCTTCCAGGCTAAGATTAACATAAAAATTGTGATTCAAACAATATATATATTATTATAAATAACATTCAGAAAGATGGGGAAGAGGAAGAAATGAGGATAAAATTAATTCCTAACAAGTGACAGCAATTCAGCTAAGTGCTTAAAAATAGTTGTCCAATGAATCTTCATCGGGTAAGTATGTTATCATCAGTAACTATGCTTTTCTTAACTCCAGCAGAAGGTCAGAATGGTGTACACCCTTAACCAAGGTCACATTGCTTAACTCTAGATTTCTAATATTTCTATTGCTGTGGTTCTCAGATCTGAAGCTGCATCGGAATCACCTAGAGGACTTGTTAAGACACAAGTCGCTGCGTACCAACCTCAGAGCTTCTGAGTCAGGTGGTCTGGAGTGGGGCTCAATAGTTCCCATTTCTCACCTAACCTTTGGTGATGCTGATGTTTCTGGTTCCCGGACCACGCTTTGAAAACCGCTACGTGATGCTATAAAATATCAGGCTTTGTTATTTAGTTGTAGGCTTTTGTTCTACCCCAGATCCAACTCAAAGAAGAAACTGACTGGAATCATGAATGGAATGATTAATCTCAGCTAATAATAATAATAATAATAATAATAATAATAATAATAATAATGTTAGAGGGTGATGGCAAGTCTAATGCATACACTGCAAAGGATATTAAACGGCTTGCACTAAAAGGTATACACCACTCTTTATGGCTCAGTAAAGCCATTAGACAAAGAAGGAGGCTCTGAAAGATCTAATGGAGAAAGGCTGGGGACAGAGGAAAAAGACAAGGGGCGGGAGCAGAGGAGAAAGCAGTTGAATACTGGGCCTATACATGTACAGGTGAGTCCTAGCGAGCCGAGGATGCAGGTGTTACAATCTAATCAAGGAGCAGATGAAAGCCCAGGGAGATTCCAGGAGTAAAGCAAGACAGCCAGGGTTTGGGAATCAAAATCGAAAGCTGTGAAAATGATTAGGTAGGTCTCCTGTTGGGTCAAGGACCTCGATTTCTCTTCTGGAGCTAAACTGGCATGGCAGAGAGTATTGACATTTACCTAACATCTAGTCCCCTCTGACCTGCTACCAGAATCCTGGTTCTACTCAGCTGGGACTGTATCTGCGGGTGTAAATCATGATTGTGTAAACAGTGACTGTTCTAGGGGTAAGAACATACCCCAATTCAAGCCCAAGAAATGTAAAAAGTCTGCTAGGAGACACCCAGAATTTGTTCTCCTTTGTGATAAAGAAATAGTTCCACGAGGAAAAGATGCTCTTCCTGCTTGAGCCACTGCTGTGTGAGGACTTGACGCTCAGATTTGCAGCAGCCGCCTTGCAGACCCAGAGGAGGGAGCACGGGCATGATGTCGAAGGCAGTTCCACGGGGAAGGGACAGGTGGGTCCTCTGACTGCCTGCCTCCAGATTTCGTTTGAAATGGGATCATTAAAGGCTGTGTTGTGGTTATTTTAATGTCTAAGAAACTAATTGATACAACTGGGAAATGAGATGTGATCTTTAACAGGACTTAGCAAAAATAAGGCCAGGTCTTTCAATAGCTTCAGTGTGTAAGTAGCAAAGCCTGACACCTCTTCTCATAAAACAAGCTTTCTAATTCATTAATCTCACCACACCAGTTCCCTAGTTAAATCATGCAATGAAGCGCCTTACTATAGAGGACTGAGTTTAGGATCCTATAGGGTCTTTCACATTCCAGCCTGTCTCCGGTCTATTTTCCTTATACTCACACAAAATACCAACATTTATTCCCTTTTTCCATACACTTCAACTTTTACCATATGCAGAAAGGCATTTTGTGGAGTTTAGAACTATAAAGGAAGTACAGTATGTCGGTGATTTCTGAATAATTCTCCAGCAATTAAAATATATCTAAAACAGATTATATTTTAATGTAAATTCAGGGTAACGAACAAGGATAAAATGGCATCAAGAAAATAGTTAAAAGAAATGGCAGGGAGAGGCAAATACTCCAGCTAACTCAGAGCTGCCACTAGAAAAATAAAGGAAACCTCCTACGTTGTTCCTCATAATTAATTCTTCCCCTAAGTCCCACTAACTGCGGCTTCAACAGGATGCAGCTCCCTAAACCTCACCATCAAAAGCTAAAGAATAGACCCGTCCATAATGAAGTCATCAAGTACTTTGAAAACTCCAGGCACTGCTCCAGGCTCCTCCACCAAGTGTGGTTAGATACATCATGTGTTCTAGTCTTCATTTCCTACTGAAGGTGTAAGAGAGACAGAGGCATGTGGCTTCCCGTGGCCTCTGTTATCACGTCCACTCTTGGAGGTGGCTCCCGCCACGAGAAAAGATACAGCGTCTGCACTACAGCAGATAATGTCTAAATTATCTCTGAGATCGGTCTTTCCACAACTTCATAAATATTCACCAATAGCAACAGTGACACAATATTCAAAAGAAATATATAAAAAAGAAATGGCAGCTACAAAGACAACAGAGAAATCTAGGCTAAGAAAATAGAAAATATGAAAAAGATAGACATTAATAAGCTAAAATATGTAAGCAGATATTGTTTAAAATGATAGCTGGCAAATCAAAAATGGGGTGGGTGGGGGATGAGGAAGACAGTTCTCGAAAATAACAATGTGACTGAAAAATCAACAGATAAACTAATACGAGTAACAGTCCATATCAGAATGGACATTGCTGAAAACTAACTCAAGTTCTCCGAATATATCAAAAAGAGAAAGAAGAGAATGATGAGAGAAAAGATCAGACATGGCTGACAGATTAAGGGAAATCATTATCTGAATAATAAGGCACCGTAAGAGGGAGGGGAATAGATGGAGGAAAGGCAATTATTAAAGGAATGAAAGAAAATGAACGCCCTGAACTGATGAAAAACTTATTTTCGCACTAAAGGAGACCTTCAAGCTGTACACGTCCTAGGGAATTTTCCTGAATTCTAAGAATAAAGAAAGAAATCCTTTAAAGATCTGGACAGAAAAAAAAAAAGGTACTTAAGATGTACCTATTTCAGTTAATTTTTAACTAAGCAAAAATAAATCAAAAGAGAACAGGATAAATAAACCAAGAATGATGAAGAGCAAAAGTTAAGATACGAAAATGCAAAACTTGTAGAATTAGAGATTGGTAAACCAGAGATGGCTCTTTTAAAAGACCATTAAGAGAGAGAATCTGTCTGTGAGCCCGAATGAGTAAACAGTGCTCGTTTAGAATATTAATATTGAGAAGAGGGTACAACCCGGACACAAAAAACTTTATTTAAATAAGAGAGTTTTATGACAATAAAATAAAAACCTAAATGAATTAGATTACATGCTAGGAAAAAACATAATGAAATTAAATTCAAAAGAAGTTTCAAAACAGAATCCTGATAGACAAGTAAGCAAATGAGAAACTAAAAGCCAGAAAAATAAATATTTCAGGAAGTAAATACACTAAACTTTAAGTACAGTTCACTTACAGTAAGATTAAGATGGAAAATGTTCCCATTTCCCATTTTGTACATTTATATACTTTTGAAAAACAATTTTATTTTTATATGCTTTATTTTTTACTTAAAGAAGTAAAAAGAGAGAAGACAGTATATAATTACTATTATTCATTAAAAGCTAAGAATTATTTTTTAGGGAAATGTTTACTTCCCAGTTCACATTACTTATTTATTTAGCATGTGAATTGATATTTAGTATATGAACATAAATTCATATAAAATATATATTAACATTATGCACATACTTATATGTACATATTTAGTGGGTGATTTTAATATCTAAATATTTATTTAAAGTTTATAGCATATTTACTATCAATGCATCTGCCCACAGAATTCCTACTCAGGAACAGCTGCATAATTTGTGATATCTAGTGCAAATAAAAATACAGGGACCCTTGTTAAATATCATTAAGAGTTATAAATTTAAGAGATGAGTATCAAAATAAAAGTAAAATTTAGAAGCAGGTCTGTGTACATGTTATACAGCCTACAACACTCTCACACTCATTTTTCTTTTTAATCTGCACAACATTATATACTGTTGAGAAAACTGAGACATGGATTATTAAATAATATTCCTGAAGTCACAAAATCTAAAAGCGGAAGGCTGACTTAAACTCAGGTCTCTTGGCTGCAAGCCCATGCTTGCATCCACTCTCCAGTTCAGCATCTAATGCCACTAATATCAGCTCTCCACTGCCTACTTTGGGCAAAAATCATAGACCCACCATTCCTGAAGGACCAGAGCAGTATCTCAGGAGACATATGTTGGGGGCCGGTGCATATTCTTATCTGGAAGAGTATGAAGATGAGGTGCTGGCCAGAACCGCCCCGACAGTAGGGTGAGGAGACTTAACTAGAGTGGGAGCCCTATACTTCATCTCGCAACTGGAAATGGATTTGTGAGTTATTATGCGAGCCAGGTGGACCAGCTAGAGGAAGCCAGGCTGTTGTCATATGGAAAAAAATACCCAAGTGCTCTTTCTGGCAGGAGCGAACGGTCCTAGCAGACCGGAGCTGGAATCGTAACACTAGGGAAGAAGCAGAGGAAGGAAAGGTGGCAAGAGGCAACCATCTGCAGATCCCATCACAGGTACCATGCACTGTCTCACTGGAAAAGCTAAAGCAGGCTCTCCAAGGAACCATGAGAGTGCCCACGAAAGAAATACCCAGTAGCTGGCATTCGTGCACCTGTGACACCCAGGGGGCATCAATGCCTAATTAAGACTGCTCTAGTAAAGTAAGATACTAGATGATCTTCACCCTCTTTAAAATTGGATAAGATGGATATGAGTACAGAGGAATGAAGTGTGAAAAACACGCCAAAGCTGACCACAGCCCTCCCCCAAACTGAGGGCATGCAAATCTGAGCTGCCAGTGGGGGTGTGGTAGGGGTGAGATGGAAGCTTTAGGCTGAATAAGAAATCGAAGTTTTAAACTGGATAAGAAATTGAAGTCTAGCTGGAGAGGGTGAGAGAGAGATGACAAAACCCAACTGAAAGGCTGCAGCAGGAAGAAAACGAAGTTGGTTCCATCTCTCATTTCGCCAAGTCCGGATCATTCGATAAACGGATACAACATACATTTTATTACCTACATATTAAAATCGCTACACGATATGGCCCTTTTATGCCTTTGAGACTATGAAAATTATTTACTGCAGAGCCTGGCAAATAGGGTGAACAATAATGAGAACCGGTATTACTATTATAACCCTGTATGTATTATTCTAGTGCAAGTTATGTGAAATTGACAATGAGTTGCATAGCTACTAAGTGCCAGAATCAGAAGTTCACTAAAGCTACTTGGGGAAAATTGCCATTTTTGGTCCTAGGATGATAGAAAAGGTAGGAGATTGTATATTATCTGGAAAGATAATCATTTTATTAAATCGACAGGGTGGTCTATGTTGAGAGAAAAACAAGGTATACATTAGCATTCTTTGTCCCAAGTTATATTCAGGAGGGAGGGGACCTAAGAGGGAGCAGAAATGAGAAAAATGTTTCCTTTTCCTGGCATATAGAATGGCTTTTGGACACTCTAACTACTGAAAAGAGTACCCTTAGATTAGGGCAGGAAAGACCACTTCAACCGGCTCTGGCAAGCAAGGCTCCACGGAGGAAGAAATGGAAGATTAATGTTCCACCTATCTTCATGAGGTTTAACGGGGTTATCTTTTTGAAGCAAAACACGGCCCCCATAACACTGAAGTCCTTTGCAAATGGAGAGTACCAGGTATCAAAAAATGGAGTTGAATCATTGTTAAAAGGCCAGTGTTAAGGTCGATAAAGTTTCTAGAGTCAGCCAGTGCATCAGATAAGATGTGGCCTGCTTTGACCGAGTAATTCCACCACTGTGTAAGAATCTGAAAATTTTAAAAAGCTGCATGTTCAAAGATTTTCATCACAGCCTATTCTTAATATTTATACTCACGAACTATTTGCTAGCAACCGAATATAAAAATGGTTAATGAAACTATGGCAAAGCTACTGTAGAGCTCACACTTTGGAATCTAGACAACTATCCAGGACGTCATAAGCCAGGTACCCACTAAAATAGCAAGCACTCTGGAGGCTGCAAGCTCAAAGAGGGATAAGAGTTTCTTTGGACAAGATATTTGAGGATTCCTACTGAGCCTTGAAGGATGAGTTGGATTTATTCGTGAACAACCTCTGAGGGATGAACATCTAGCAAATAATAAAATGTACAATAATCTTTTAGGATAGGTGGTGGAAGAAGTACTCTCTTATACAATTCCCTTCTCGAAAGTCATTACATTTAAGATGAAAAATAAAAAAAGGAATTTCTGTCTAAAATAAACTGGATTTTAACTGCAATCACTTCTTGTTGCATTTTCTAGATACTAGAAAATAAGACTAATAAAATTTGGGTAAACATTTATGCAATTATCTGTGCTAAGATCTGAGATACGATGATAAACAGGGAAGATGTGACCTCTAATTTCATTGAGTTTATTTTGAAGAGCTAAATTCACAAACTAATAAATTGTATCTGATATAATAATAGTAACAAATGTCACAGAGACTAATTGTAAGGAGAGGACACTATTCTGAATAAGCTTCTCTGGGAAATATTATCAGAGGAAGTGACATGTAGGCAGGAATTTGAGAATGAGAATGCGAAAGAGGTTTGTGTCATTGAATTCTGACTTCTTGTGATTTAAATTCTCAGAATTTTTAGAGAGAAAAGAAGAAAACTATACAAAGCAGTAAAGATTATGTGAGAGCCTACTATGTGCTAGCACTGGAAGGTACATTCCACTGCACATGGGGGAATTCATGTGTGATGGCTTTATATATGACCGTTAGTAAATAAAATAAAATGAAAAAAAGAGTAATACATAAGTGGGCATGTTGGGGACTGAAGGGCTGGTAAGATTGGAGGTATGAATGAGCAGGGTACTGAGGATAAGATTATGCAGAGCCCTGTAGTCCCTTCATCAGGAATTTAGATTTATTCAAGAACGATGAAAAGTTATTGATGAGAGATGTTTTGCATAGAAGAGATGGAATTTGTATTTTAAGATCATTCTTGCAGTATATGTATAAGGCAGACAAGGCTGAGAGCCTACTCATTTTCCGTACATACCTTATACACAAACTCGAACTTCCATGTAATATCCATAACTACTTTATAATTTTTCCAAAAAACTATCCTTCGAGAAAACAAATATGCCCTCCCCCTCCTCCCATAAAGGGGAGACAGAAAATACCTACAGTCATTGAATTCCAGTCTGAGCAATAATCAGAATATCCACCTCTAGGCAATGTTATTTTATCCTCAAATTCAAAGTCTTACTTGAATATTCTGCAATCTAAAGATAAACTTGTGGAGTAAATCATCCCCAAAATCTTAATAAAACACAATAAGGAAGAAAAATGAGAGGAAAGTGATTAATATTACAAATGTGTACACATT
Organism: Pteropus medius; assembly: GCF_902729225.1. NCBI lineage: Eukaryota > Metazoa > Chordata > Mammalia > Chiroptera > Pteropodidae > Pteropus > Pteropus medius. Next base: position 58,500,965 of record NW_024349800.1, on the reverse strand, counting down.
TACATATAAGTGAGTATATACCACTATATATTATACATACATATACGACAAACAAGAAAGATGCTACAGTTCTCTTTATTGTAACTGGTCATGAAATCTTAGTTGATATCTGTAACTTCCTCCTTCCAACATCAATCCGTGTACTCTTTGCCCTCACTCAGCTCCTTATCTAATCTGAGTTCTTTCCCTGAATTTTGGATTATTGTAATTTTTCATTAATTTACCATTACATATGGAGTACTAAGAGGCATGCCAAGGAATGTTCCGGTTTCCAATTAAGTCCCTCTTGCCCTAATTAGAGAACAACAACAAAAAAAATCAATCCTTCCTTGGCAAACAAAATTAATCATTCCTAGTCACTTCTTGATCTACTGGTTTGCTAATATCTGCAGTCCAAGATGGCCAGGTGGCAGTCTCGACTTCCAAATTAACAGAGCTGCTCTTTGGTTCACACTATAGAAAAACTCACCAAGATAGTAGAACTTAAGTGTTCTCACCACAACAAAAAACGAACAAACAAATTATGTGAGGTGATAGACGTGTTAATCTGATTGCAGTAATCATTTTATAAGTATACCTATACTGTCATCGCTGCGTATACTACTTCAAATGTATAAAACTTTACTTGTCAGATATACCCCCAATAAATCCTAAAATTAATTTAAAGATTTTAGATTAAAATAACGATACATGTACCAGAAAACAACATAAAGGTCCAAGTAATATGGCACGTTCATAAAAAAAGTACTATAAAACTAAAACAAACCAGATCTTTGTTTATCTTCACAAAAAAATGTTGAATCAAATAATTAATTATGTAGTGACATATACAACATGATGGCATTAAGGCAAATTAGGAACAAGAAAAGCACACCTCCGAAGTGGCATGGAAGGACACACTCAATCAAGATAGAAGTTTACTTAGTAACGCAATTGAGTAACAAAGAAAAAGTTTCTTCCCAAAGTATTGTATGATTGGAGCTTAAATAATAAAATATTTTTATGAATTCTGGATGTTGGGTATATCAGTATCTCATGTTTCTGAATTTTTTTATCTTTTTGAAATTAAAACACATATACACACAGCACTCAGTGATCACTATAGTAAAAAACGGGAGAAAGATGGATAGAATGGCTCCTGAAAAGACTGCTTATTAACAGGGAAGCAAGGTATGGGGCAGTGAATGGAATAAACTTTTGAGAGCTACAGAGTCAAGGGATTTTTTTTTCTTCAAGTGGAAGAAGCTAAAGAATGCTCCTAAGACACTGGAAAGAATTTACTAGAGAAGTTAAGCTGAATGATGCAGTAGAGAGAGTGACTTAGCCAAAGACGGAGGTCGTTGAAAAGCAAGAGGAAAGAAATCTAACATAACTGTGAAGTCATGGAAGGTAGAGAAATGCTTACTCCATTGAAAATAGAAGGAAAAGATTATGCAAAAGTTTAACGTAGGTTTGAAGAATGTTAGTGTCTTCTCCAATCTGAGTGGCTGTTTCTCCTGATAGATTTGCGGCATTCATATAGTGCCTTCTAAACATCGGTGGAGGCCAGAATCCCATTTCTGCTGTTGTTATTATTAGGGCCAGTCTGAGTAGAAGAAGCGAGTCTGCAAAGGTGCTGGGTTGATGTAAAATGCATTGCAGGTGCTAGAGAAGAAAGCTCATGACCAGGTAGTGCTGACCTCAAGCTGCATCATACCTCAAAGGTCAAGATCTATATACCTGCACGCAGGCGCTTTTTGTCTTCTTGTGGTGTCATAATTCTCTCTTCAAATCTGTTTCTCTAGTAAAGGTTTCTGAACAGGGAGGATGAAACACCTGTATCAACCATCGGTACAATGGAAGTTGAACTTTATTTCCCTTTCTCAGAAACTTGTCTCTAAAGGATGTTGAATAAAACACATAAGCAGCTTGGAAGTTATGAAGGGAGGCATGTTCTTAGTTTTAAAATTTATGATCCTAGACATATACACCTGAGAGATGAATACCAGCTGTCACACAGTATATATTAAGAGAACTCCCATGCCAAAAAAGATAAAGCAATTCGTATCTGGTGACTTCAATTTTCAGTTTGAAATATGAAGCTGAGTCATCAACTGAGAATGACAAAGAGATGGCTTGAGGAGAGAATTAGCTTTGAGATAGTCATCTTAGATCATAATCAAAAGAAATATTAGAGACACGTGGAAGGATTCCTAGGCATTTCTCCTTTCAGCTTAGCGATCTTGTAAGGAAAACTAAACTTGTGTGATCTCCTTCAGCCAGAGTCAGCTGCTCGGGTGCAGATGCCCAGAATGTGAATCACAATTTCCATCTAGAGTGAGTAAAAGAGAAGATAAAGACAAAGGAAGTGACAGTATTTTCAAAAAAAGTAGTAATCGTAATAATGATGACATCAAGTAATTCATGTTCCAACAGCTGAAAAGTGAGGGATTCTTTACCAAAGAGAAAGTGATGGGGCCATGATTTGGAAACCTTCATGTGGCTAAATAAATAAATAAGTAAATAAATAAATAAAAGCAAAAGGAGAAATGGAGATTCTTACACAAAGCAAGAAAAATAGGTGATTATGGATGGAAATTAGGATGTTCTACTCTTGTAATGTCAGGGGTTATCTAGTGTTAGGTAATAATAAATTCTCGATCATAAACCATGACAGGGTTAAAAATAAAGTTCCTGGAGTTGAAGAGAAAAAGAACCAAAGAACACAGAGAAAGTTGGATGATTTATTCATGTAGATGTTGAAATCCCTGACGACAGGAATTGAGATAGAGGTAAATATTACAGTCCTAGAGGCAAAAAGAAATGAAGAAAAATAAGTGATTCATAGAAGAGAATGACCAGAAGAGAAGAGAGGTCCTAGTTCAATGATAGAAGCTCAAAAGAGCAGGACTTCTGTCCATCTATCCATACTCCCCAGTGGAAGAAAGAGTGTAAATGATCTGAAAATGGCAGTGAGGAACAAGCGGACACCTAACCAAACTCCTGACCCTAAGACGAGAGGGGGAAAACAAAATCCACACCGATTTAATTTAGAAAGGACAGAAAGGAAAGTGGTGTCCTCATGAGACAGCCTTATTTTATGTAAGTCAAAGTAGTTAAAAGAATATTCAGAAAATGAGGTTCAGAGTATAAGAACGTTAACAGATAACAGTCCAGAGGTTTCACAGTGTCCAATGGAAGATTGAAAGAGGAGAGAAGAGTGGGAAATTGTCTCAGAGGAGGGGATGTGTCCAGTAACCAAGAGGGTGTGGTAAAGGAAAAGAAAGAAAGAAAAAGAAATGAATAAAACAGAATAGAGAGCACAGAAATAGGTAGACATCGATAGAGTCGACTGATCTTTGACAAAGGAGCAAAGGCAATGCCATAGAGCAAAGATAATCTTTTCAATAAATGGTGCTGGAAGAGACTGATATCCATAGGCAAAAAAAAAAGAACGTAGACATAGCCTTTATACCTTTCATAAAAATTTACTCAAAATGTATCACAGGCCTAAACATAAAATGAAAAACTATGAAACTCCTTGAAGATAACATAGGAGAAAACCCAGATGGCTTTGGATATGGAGATGACTCTTTAGATACAACACAAAAGGCATATTCCATGAAAATGATAATTGATAAGTTGGATTCTATTGAAATTAAAATTTTCTGCTATGGAAAAGACAGCCAAAAGAATGAGAAGCCAAGCCACAAAGAGTGGGAGAAAACATTTGCAAATAACATATCTAGCAAAAGACTTATCTAAAATATACGAAGAACTCTTAAAACTCAACAAGAAAGCAAACAACCCAATTAAAAATTGGATCAATGACCTAAACAGACAGCTCAACAAAGAAGATATACACATAAGCATATTAAAAGATGCCTACATCATGTCATCAGGGAAATGCAAATTAAAACGAAATATGACTACACACCTATGAGAATGGCCAAAATCTGGAACGCTGAAAACACCAAATGCTGGCAAGGATGTGAAGCAGCAAGACCTCTTTCATTGGCTGGTGGAAATGCAAAATGGCACAGCCACTTAGGAAAACAGTTTTGCGATTTCTTACAACACTAAACACTCGCTTACCATAAGATCCAGCAATTGCACTTTTTGGTATTTATCCAAATGTATCGAAAACTTAAGTCCACGCAAAACCTGCACACTTATGTTTATAGCAGTTTTATTTACAATTGCCAAAACTCGGAAGCAACCAAGATGCCTTTCAGTAGTGAAATGGATAAACAAACATCCGGACGTCGCGTAGTATTCAATACTAAAAAGAAATGAGGTATCAAGCCATGAAAAGACATGGAGGAAACGTAAATACATATAACTAAGTGAAAGGAGCCAATGTGAAAAGGCTACGTACTTAGTGATTCCAACTATCTGACATGCTAGAAAAGAAAAACATACAACAGTAAAAAGATCAGTGATTGTCAGAAAGCTAGGGGGGACAGAGGATGTACAGATGGAACGAAGGAACAAAGGGCAGTGAAACTACATTGTATGACATTATACTGGTGAAAAATGCCATTATATATTTATCTAAACCCATGGAATGAACAGAACCAAGAGTGACCCTAATGTCAACTATGGAATTTGGATGATTCTGTCGTGTCATGTAGATTCATCAGTTATAGCAAACACACTACACTAGTGTGAGACGTTGATAATGGGGAAAGATGTGCTTGGGGAGGGACAGAAGGTATATGGGAAATCTCTGTACCTTCCGCTCAGTTTTGCTGTGAACTTAAAACCATTCTAAAAAATAAAGTCTGTGTTTTAGATAGCTCAGTTATGACATGCAAGAGACAAAACAGTGTAGTTAAAAAAGTAAAATTCTTGTTTATGTTCTAATTCGAAATAGTTATTTGGTCAGATCAGTATGTATCTCACGCCTAAATCCAAAGCATCTTTACTGGAAAAAATCTTTCACTTCTTGTCCATTCTCCAACTATTTCTCTCTTGTGAGCACACGTGCGTGCGTGGGTGCGTGGGTGCGTGCGAGCGTGTGTGTGCGTGTGTGTGTGTTTCTTTCAGAGGACTGACAAACAAAGCTCTACTACTTTAAAGACTTACTTTAATGGTTTGGAGCAATTTACTCCTCACCAACCAAGCAACCAATTACCCCAAAATTGATAGAAAAGCCATTTTTGCTGAATGTGAAAATGTTTCTCTATTTACGAGTTCAAATATTAAGTAAAGTAACTCACAATTGAATTACTCAAATGCAATTATAAGGAAGTGAAGTGAGTATTCTCGATTTCAGGTTACATTGAAAAGTTTTATGTAATTTTTAAAAAGTTTAAGTAAAGTATCACAATTACACACAAAGTCTAAATTATAATGAAAGGGATGTGTTTTTTTGTTTGGTTTTTTTTTTTGTAATTTGTTTGTATAACAGACACATTATTCCTTAGAAAATTGTGCTCAGGACACCCAACTGGAGATATGATCAATGTCACTAGAAATGAGTTTGCTCTTGTTTTCATTTTCCTTCTTTTTATTATTATTATTATTATTATTATTATTAATTATTATTATTTATACCTACAGCACCTGGTCTTCCTAGGTGGTCTCCCATCCAAGTACTAACCAATCCCGACCCCGCTTAGCTTCCGAGATCAGACATCAGGCTTGTTCAGGGTGGCATGGCCACAGACCATGGACTATGGTTTCACTGGGACACAAACCCAGGACCTTCTGCATGTAAAGCAGATGTGCTAACCACTACACTATGGAATCACATCCTCGTTTCCCCTCTTTGTACTAGCAGTATCTCTCATGCACGATCTTCAAAGTAAACATGCCTCTCTCAGAGCCCTCCCACCACTGCTCTGTAGGGACGTGATGTATGTGCAGGATCTCTTACCACTGCTTGAAGTATCTGTCCACATGCGAGGCAGTGTGCAATTTGCAAAGTTTGGATGGAATGTGAGAAGGACACTGGAAATGAGGCAGGTTGTGAAAACGGGCATATGAAGGACAGTGTCTAATGTAACCAAGAGTAGAGTCTCTGTTAACTGAGGAAGCAAATACAGTCATGATACTTTTATTTTTTCCTATAAACCACTGGAACCCCAATTCATTATTAGCCACTAGTCAAATAATCTCTAAATATTGATACTTGTCCCTTATCCTTTTAATTGTCCAAGAACCCTAGCATCGTGCTTGACCCAAAGAGCTAAATCTTCTTCAAATGCCCAACATGGAACAAACTGGACACCAGCTGGTCTGTTATTGCCATAGATCCCTGTAATCACACCGTATCTTTATGGAATTTTACCCTATACGACCTGACTAGTGGTGTTTACCCAATGTAACAATGAAGCTTCTGTTTGTTGAGCCCCAGGTTCATTGTGAAAGGATGCTTTGCTTTTCTGAATGCGGGACCCAATTTGACAGCCCTGAGCAATCTTAGCAAACGTGTCCGGAATGAACGCAGCCCAGATGCCTCAAATCAAAGATCTGGATTACCACGCCTCCTGCTCTTCTCATTATTGACTCCCCATAACATTGGGGCATCTTTTTGTTGATTTTTTAAAAAACAAGGAGTCTTATTAAACCTTATGTTGGACAATGAAAGATATTCATTCCCCAGCCAGCATCATAAGGGAGCCTACACTCAACAACACCAAGATGATTCGCCATTTTAAGACATATCCTTAAGAATTTCAGGGTGATTTTCTGTTCTGGCTCATACCAAGAAGTATAGTGTTTCCATTGCTAAAGAAAGAAAAATAAATGCCCCTCACCTCCAGGCCAACCCTTTGGTGAAGCATCTGGTTACACTAAGAATAGGATCTTTGTTTTTCCTGCCTTCTGAAAAGATAGTATCATCAAAATGCTACCCTCTACTTACTGTTTTGTGCTATATTCTCACCATATCTTACTTTATCAACCTGTTATAGCTCTATACAACAGAGGGAAAGAGTGATGGTAACTGATGCATTTATTGAGTGCTAGCAATTCGACTTACATGACCTTCCCAAACAATACCATGAGATGCCTTCATGGATAAACGATGACTCAGGAAGTTCGAGCGACCTGCTCCAAAACGCCAGATCTGTGAGTTGTGGGCAGGATTTGAATCCAGGTCCATTTGTCTCTGAGGCCCATATATTGCCTATTTGCCTAAATCGTATAATTACTCCCATTTGAGAGGCAATGAAAATTAACCTCAAACAAATCAAATAATATGCTCACCGACAAAAATCAGAGTTAAAAGTCAAACTCTCCAAATGCCAGGCCTGCTTTTCACAGCAGTTCTCTCCTCTCAAAGAGAAAGAACAAAATCACATTACATTAGCAGCTGTGTCTGGCTCTAAGACGCTTCCTCTCCTTCCGTCAGCACTGGAATGGAGAGAGGCAGACGCTTCTGAAGGCTGTCAGTTATTTCAAAGAAACACTGAACAGCACAGAACTCATTAGCCATAAAATCAGGATGTTTTGGGGGCACCTTTCAGAACTTTCAGAAAATCTCTTTCAGGGACCTTCGATACAATTATGACCTTGTCTCTACAATACAATTATCAAAGGGCTGTCAACAAGCACTTATGGCACTCACCTTCAGCCAAGTGCCACAGAGGTCAATGGAAAGTTCCTCTCAACCATGAGCAGACAGTCAGAAGCTCTTTCTGACTGCCACAATCAATCGGGGGACAGTTTGCACAGGCCAGCCAGGAGCCACCTGCCCGCCCCACTGACTCTTGTGAGAAGGGCCAGGGACCAGCAGGGGATGAAGAATTTAAGAAGATAACTCTTAAGGTCCTTCCCTCTATTGACTCTGAGACTATTTAACATTTTCACTTTCAGGAACAAAAACAAAACAGAAAACAAGCAAGCAGAAGCCTCTCTTATTTTAAGAGCAAGTCATTCCTTCGAAGAAGCGTTAGAGGAAGTTGAAAATCTTAAGTCAAATATCAAACGTTGGAATGAATGTTCCATGATGGGACATTATTCTGTCTGCTTTAGATAAATCATCGCAATTAGCATTATGAAAAACCACGGGTGAGGGGTCCAGGTTTTAGATAAGTGACTAGTTCAAAAGACTTGTCCTCACGTCAGCAGCTGGGTGGGGCAGACTTGTTCTTTCCAGGGTACAAAGCCCCCTTCCAGAAAAAACCATAAGAGAGGGTAAGGATGAAAGACAGGCTAGTAAGGCCAGGAGACGGGAAGGGCGGGCCTCAGGTCCAGCCCGGGGAAGTGCGGTCTGGCAGTCTTAAACTCGCAGCCATCTCTGCTGTCCCCTTCCCCATTCCAGACCGGAGTGGACACAGGTCTAGTGAGCTGTGAGGCAGCAAAGCAGGGCAGGACCATCGGTGCCAGGCTTATCCATCCAGCAAGCTGGCGACTCGAGGCAAGTTGCTCAACCTTTCTAGGCCTCAGTTTCCACATTCAAAAACGGGGCTTAGGGCTGAGATATCTGCCAGATCCCTCGGCTTCTAATGCTCTTTGAGTTCATAATACGGGTGGTTAATAACAACCCTGTAGGTTGACATATCGAATTGTCTGATTCAATAATTAACTAATAAAAAATTAAAATAGCATGATATGTTATTTTCTCCATAAACCTTTGGCCCGATTCATTGAGGATTAGAAAAGTACCAAACTCAACATACAGATTTTTACGCCACAGAATGTTTCTGCTTTTGGAAGGGGCAAAGGTAAATGTTTTTATCATCTTTTACAGTGCATGAAACCCATATATACTATGTTATTAAATTTTCCTAGACTTCAAAATGGAGGTTCACATTGCCAGTTCAGGTCCCCGAGACCCTGGAAGTGTAAATGCGTTTGCCCAGAGGGACAGGACTAGGGAAAGGCAAGGCCAGAACTGAAAGGCTTGTCTTCATTCCACATCTCGCGTCCTTCATATGAGCACACTTTTCCTTAAGATTAACAGTCAATAAGATCCACTTTCACCCTATGATGAATTAAAATTCAACACTTACCCTTGAACGTATCGCTAGATCTGTTTAATGCATCTATCTATATTTGGAATATGACAACATTTCTGAGTAATTTGAGGTTAATTATTTATTATAAAACCCCACAGTTGCAGCTTTTCGTTTTGTAAGAGCAAAAATGAGGAGGGGAAAAAAGACAAGATATTTCCATATTTTGCCACTGAAATCATCTTTTCAACTAGAGGCTCAGTGAAGTGCCAGAATGCAGGTTTGACTCAGTTCTGAACTGTCAAAACATGTTTTCCTGCCCAGAGCTAAAACCATATCTAATATACCTTTCAAACATTGTGACCAAAATGACAAACTTTTCAAGTTTCTCTGTTGTTTGAATGAAACAAAACTATTATTTTTTGAAAAGCAAAAATGCATTAACATTCCTGGGCCCATTTCTCCCTCTGGGAGAAGGGGAACTTCCGGGGGGAGATTTTTAAATGGGCACAGTTTTAAATGGTTATAGTTTGGCAACCTGCCAGCTCTTCCTGGGAGGGTCAGAGGTGGCAAAGCCCCTGGGGGAGAAGAGCAGGAGTCTGGGCACTCCCTGGGCCCTGTGGAGTGACAGAACTGGAGCTCCTGGTGAGACGAAGCCGAAGCCGACAGTCTGTGCCCCTGAGCTTGTCCTCTCCGTGTCGGCCTGTGAGTTGGAGCCCACTCAAGGCCAAGGATAGAGGGCCTGGATCAGCCTTACTGACCCACAGGGAGAAGCCCCAAGGCTGAGCTGTCACCAATGCGAAAGCAGAGAACTGGCGTCCGGCCTCCTGCAGAGACAGGGAGCGAGGGACAGGAAGTGTTGAAGTCCTGGCTGGGCCTTGGCCCCGCATCTGCTCCTAAGGTCTGCTTGCTCCCACTGCAACCGTGTCCCCAACCATAGCTACGAGGATCTAGACAACCAGCTTTCAGTCCCAGCTAGTGACATCACCCTATGACATCAAAGCAAAGGGCGCCTTCTCTGGAGGGCCTCAGCTTCCCTAGCCATGTCAACGGCCACACCTCCCTTTCTGCAGGATTGTGAAAGCGACCTGGAAATAAACTCTTGAAAACGTTTGGAAAGATACAGATGGAAACAACACGCAGTGCGATGACGCTGCCTAAGTTTGTGTAAGGAAAGGCACTATTTGAATAAAACACCGAAACCTTGAAATCAGAGCTTATTCTTCTTCCACTTGGGGACAGAGTTTTAAAATGCTGGGCTGAAGACCTCCTCATTGTCAATTCAAAGCATAAGCAGCTTTCATAAAGGTCCCTTTGAGTGCAGCGAGCTCGAAAGCCCCATGAAACGTTCTTTAAAAATTTAACGGACTGTGAGTAGGTCCCTGGGGGAGGATTAACCAGTTCTCTCTTTCAAATACAACAAAACATGTGCATTTATAATGGTCTTGCATCCGGTCCTGATCTCAAGAAACAGTTCTGAAATTTCTCTGGGACAATGGCCAAGAGGACAGTGTTTCAAAATTCTCCCCATAGAAATAGGGAGTCACACCTTCTAATCGTATTCTTCTGATGACAGAGCTCAGACATCCTTATGCAAATCTTATAAATGTTATCTGAGGGCCCTTCTGTGTATGTGCATTTTTCTCAAAAGAAAAGAATATCGAGCTGCTAAAATATTGCTATTCTTCTATATTGGTTAATTATTTGCAACTGCTTTGGGCTCACAGAGCTAAAATGGGAAACAGTTTACAAACTAAATACCAAAAACCATGTAATCCCTTACTTAGTCAAAGGCCTTTTTATGTCAGATCAAGCAATATCTCTTAAAATAGGCATGGGATGATATTCCAGGTGCCTGGTCCAAGACTTCCACAAATGTAAGGAAGATTTTTCTCTTGAAGAGACGGGGAAGGGGAGAGAGAGAGAAGGTTACTGCTAATAATTTGTACCACATATAAATGTATATATTTAGTTATAAACACATATTTATATTTATTGTTATATTTATAACAATATATTTTTTGGTTTCACATCTATTCCACAAAAGGCTCGAAGCCAAGAGAATGACAAAGTTCTTTCAGCGTTGTATAATTCGCGGTGTTTTTTAATCTACCTTATTTTATGTGATCCTCTTGGCATCCCTCATTCTATCAACAAGGGAATCAGTATTCAGAGACGCGACTGATATCACCACATCACACACAGGTATTTTTGAGCCATGGAAAAAAAATTCAGTGTTTTCCTAAGTGTGTCCCATGGACCGCCTACTTCGGAACAATCTCAAGTGCTTATTAAAATTCAGATCTTGGGCCTCATTCCTCAACACCTGAGCCAGAACCCTCTTTCCTGTTCCATTATTTCACCCATAAGTAAAGCATCAGTGATCGCGGAGACAGTATAAAGACTAAATCAAACCATTTATATAGGTTCCTTGTATAGGACTTGGCACTAAGAACCTCATCAAATGTTTGTTGAATGTCAATATCTCATTTGCGGCCACATACTAGCGCTTTGGTGTATGCCAATCCCCTTAGCAAGGTGTTCATGGCCTGTTTACCATGTGCTCCCAAGAAATAATTTTCGTTCCCCGCTCCTTCTCACCTACTCTGCCCTTCTGCTGTATTTCTTTATGACCTCATGCTTCTTCTCACTCAGAGCAGACCTACCCCTGACACACAGTAGCCACAGAGTGTTGGAGTCCAAGTGCATTTAGGGACCTATGAAAATGTTTGCATTTTTTTTTTAAATGAGAAAAGAGATTTCAAGTAATGCAACCTGGATCACATTCATTTTTATACCGTCGCAGATCTATACATCACTCTGTACGTAAGAGAGAGGAGGCAGGGAGAATGAGTGATTGATTTGATGGAAGAAAGAGCCTGTGGAGTCAAAATTGTCTGGGGCCCACAGAAGTCACAGTGTAGCCCAGTCCCGCTTCCTCCACCCCTTTCCCTGGTCATCTCCTACCCATCATTTAAGACTCAGCTGAAAAGTCAACTTCTACAGTAAGACTTCTTTGCGATAGGAGAAGGGAAGCAAGAGAAACTCAAAAACGAATAAGAGTTTTTAGAGGAAGATCGGGCTCAAGTCAGAATCACCGTGTCAGTATCAAGAGGAGAGAATGGGAAGCTTCTGTCTTGGCCGGGCTGTCAGGAGAAAAAAAATAATGGAAAAGGAGCAAAGCTGTACACTCCGGCAGTAATCAAACCCAAATTACCTTACAAACATAATGAGGAATGAGAGAAATCTATAGCATCTCATTTCCTACCTCTGGTTATAGAGCACACTATTTGCCAATCAATTCTAATAATTGATTAGCTAATAAGAGGCTGCATTTAGAGCTCTAGTCAACAGCAGGTCCACTATCACTAGAAAAAAGCCTGCCCAGGGAGGGAGCCAGCGGGAGGATGGGGGTGGGGGCAGGAGTATCCTTTCATCAGGAGAGTCACGGAAGAAACAAACACTCCATATTTTGTTAAGCAAATGCTTTTGACTTTTCAAGAATTCAGACCGATCTGCAACTCACTCACATGAACATTTTTCTGGAAGTGCAAAAATTGCACTACTTATCATAAATTCAGAATGGATTAGTTGCTTTTTTTTCTAATTGCATCCTCTCATTTTTTAAATGGAAAAAAGACATAAAGATAAATACATATTTAATACATATTCAATGAATAATATATAAAATAATCATATATAAATAATACATAATATATATTTTAATTATCAAAATCAGGTACCTCTGTACTGAGAATATTCCTGGAATTTTTTAGTGAATAAATAAGGTTCATGTGTAATTATCACTTTTTTGTGTTTAACGGGAGCTCACGTATTGTGCTATTAATTAATTTAAAAATTATGTAGGAATTACTAAAGAAATTTGTGTATTTGGGAATATAAGTATAATCCACTTGGCTTTTGACTAAGTGGACTATAAATACAGATGTTTTCATAGTATTGGTAATTGCTTTTAAGATAAGTGTGCAAAGATTTCCAAAAGCAACTCGTTGACATTATCAATATTGGAAACTGGCGGGTGTCAGCTGAACCTCAGGAAAACTAGAGATTAGGACATCTAAATAATGCAACCACGAGTAAGCGGTTAAAATATTTTGAACGGTGACATTTCATTGTATTGCTACAATTTGCTATGGCTATAAACTCTAGCAATTTATCTAACTTCTAATCTCTTTTCTCATATTGAGAAGGGTCCAATATTTACTTATATATATGGTTGGCACTAGTCGTAAAGAGGTGATGATTATTCATTATCTCAGCAAATATTCATTGAACTACTTCTACTTTAGGACCTGTTTTATATATCAAAAACCTATAAGTACCAGGAACATCCTAGATAATCCCATTACTATAATGTGTTATGGGATAAAGGAAGGGACCGTCAATTTTCCCAAGAAGTTACTTTCTCCCACCTAAATCAAGACGTTTTACAAAGTTCTTCTCATCAAAATGATACCGAAAGGCTGACCCTTTGCAGTAAGCACAGAACATCTACATAGAGAGAGAGACCTCCAGTCGTTTTTGTATTTACGTCAATGTAAAAAAGGTTGATAAAAATCAACTAACCAGAGCAGTCAACATGCAGTTGAGGAAAACTCTGTTTTATTTGCATTCCTTTTTCTTCCAGCTTTACTAAGATATAATTGAGGTAAAACATTGAATAAGCTTAATGTATACAACATGATGATTTGATATATGTATATATTGTAAAATTATTATCACAGTAAGTTAGTTAACACATCCAGCATCTTTCGTAATTACTTTTTTATGGTTAGAACATTTAAGATCTACTCTCTCAACTCTTAAGTATATAACACAGTATGTTCACTAAAGTCATCAGGCTGCACATTAGATTCCTAGAACTTATTCGTCTTATCTTTGGAAGTTTGTGCCCTTTGATTAACAAGCTCCCATCTTTCCTACCTCCCAGCTCCCCGTGACCATCATTCGACAATCTGTATCTATGAGCTTGGCTTGTCAAGGTTCCACATATGAGTAAGATATTACAAGAAAACCCTATTTTAAAGTTTGAGCCTTTTACAGTTCATACAGACATCACAAACAGAATCCAAAATGGACTGACACAGGACACGGAAATAGATCAGTCAACCACAAAGTCCAAATGACAACAGAAGAAAATCAAAACCAGAACAGAGAAAGGCTCACCAACTGGACTCAGGTAAAGGCTTCGCCAACACCCTGATTCAGAGGATTTAATGATGTGAATCAGATATTCTTTTGTCCCGTGGGGGGATCATGTTCATATTGTTTAGCAGATTGCATAAAGCTCATGTCAGAGCAGGAGTTCCTTCTACACCAACATCTAGCAGACCTTGAAGCCTTTAGTTAAAAGAATCACCCACATGCTGTACAAGACAGGCAGGTAGGTTTACCAGCTCTCTGTGGCCCCAAATGAGTTCACCAGTAAAAAATGCCTCTTACAAAGACAAGGCCAAACTTTGCTCTGTTTGGAACGTCCCTAAAAATAAATGTCATGAGTTTAAACACTGCATATTCAAGAAGGAAAACTTTCAGGCATGAACTTCTCTGTTGGTGCTTTTTGCTTTTTTCACATGTGACTCATTAAGAAATATATTATTTTCTAACAGGTCTGCTTTTCTCTTTTTCTTTCTTTTTTTTTTTAAATAACTCTATTATGTTTCAGAGGTGACTTGTCCCACCCCAAAGCCAACTGTGCTTACAACAGCCCACACACTTACTTGATAATTGCTTAGCTTCTTATAGTTTAATTGTATAAAATCAAGTTCTAAAACCCTTTGACTCCCCACCATCAAATTGGTTCAGTTTATTTTAGAAAACATTTTGACATCCACGGCTTAATTTCTGCTGGAATTATACTTTATGAGATTGTAGTTTAATTAAATTCATCGAAGATTACTACCTGTTGAAACTGTTTCACTAGAGGTGTGTTCTAGAAACATTGTTTTTAAACCATCGGTGTGCTTTTTTAAATCAAGGTTTTGTGTAATTTCAAAAATAACTAGGTACATTTACTTTTTGTACACATTTCAGTTTGATTTTCATTGCTATTTCTAAAGGAAGTACACCATTCAATAGGGCTCTGAATCAATGTAGCTCACCTCAGGGAAAGCTTTGTATTCACACTCTACGTTTTGCATCCCATTACTAAGTACAGCTCCATCCTTGACAATAATCATAGTACTGAACAATTACATCTATAGTACTGTAGATATAATTGGTAGTGTCAATTTCAAAGCGAAAATTACAATTTCCACTAAGGATAAAGATTAAATGAATGATAGTTCTAAAAAGTAACTAAAACTATGTCGCTCAACTAAAATCGCATCTTTTTTACTTATTACTTCCCCTGACTCTGTCAAACGAGGAAAGCCCAAGCTTGGGACAAGTGAGGCAAACAAAGGCACTGCATGAGAATAGTGTCGCTCATGCTCAGCTTTGCCTCCCTCGTCCTGCAGGAACAGAATGCTGAGCCTTTTTGTACAATGATGGGTCCCTCCTAGGTGATGTTCCGCATTCCTTCTGCTTGTAGTATTTTACAAAACTCACGGCATTTTACCATTTTCACCTTTAAAAGAAAATTAAGTGCATTTCAGGGGATTTAAATATTCTGGGGATATTAAAGTCATGTAAGGATCCGTAGCTAGGCGTAAATATTATGCCACATTTTGCTATCTGAATTTGTGACTGAAGAAGAGGACGAAAATTTCGAATAGATTAGAAAGTTTATTAAATAAAATACATCAGCCTGTTAGGTCAAGACCGCCTCTGAAAATAGAGTAGGTCCTCACTTAACGCTGTCCATAGGTTCTGTGACAAGTGAAACAAAGTATAACGAAACCAGTTTTTCCACAGGGTGGTGGATATAAACAAGAGTTAAAGTTCTATGGCTCATCAACGTTCTAGTGAAACAAAGTTAATTGAAATGACAGGATTCAAGAACCTGCTGTACGAGGGCTCTAGGCTTCCAGAATAGCTGTCTACTGTGGGGAGGCCACTGAGCTCCCGAGAGCAGGAGGGACGCTACGTGCCAACATCCTCACTCTGACCTCCATCAGGCGGTACCCAAAGCTACAAGGAGAACTATGTTCCACCATGTCACCTTTGGTTTATAATCTCTGGGGAAGCCTGTTCCATGCATCTGATCTTTGGTCTAAGTGTTTTTCATTTGAAAATCATGAACGTGTACCTAAACAACCACAGCAAGTCCTAGGTCACCATGCCAACCCCATCAAGACCTCTGTCTTATCAATTCTTGGCTACCACTGCTGAATGACGCTTCCTAGTCTTCAGCTTGCTTTCCTCGGGTGATTTTCCTGAACGCCCATGTCCTGACTAGCCTCATGGACCTGAGATAAGGTCAGACTTCCCACCAACTTCCTGTGTGACCTTGATCAAGTCAGACATGTGCTGTGGGCCACAGTTCCCTTAAAACATCCACGTGTCTTTGAAGAAGCATGGAATAGAATTCTCATTCACTAGAGAGTTTCAGATAACAGGCGATGGAATGCAAATGCATGAAAGTCAATCTTGGGAACTTATTCCAGTCATAATTACTTATCTACAATATTTAATTTTCTTTTTAGAAATGTCCTCATCATAGACTTCTCCATATCACAGTTTGCTTGTTTATTTAGCCTGATAATTAATGTACATTTTGATATCGGCATGTCACTTCCTCAAGGAATCGAATCAAAGGCTCCCCATTCAATGTGGACTCACTCTCACCATCTTTCTCAAGTCCTTCAAATTGAAGGAGGGAAATGAAAAACTTACAAACCATCTTGGAAAGGTCAGTCAGCTTCAGTTTTCTCAAAAAAAATAAAAAATCTAAAGAAAAATGGGAGAAGGAAACCATGCTGTCTTTGGATAATTCAGGGTCGTTAAAGGAAGACTTCTCTGCAAGCCCTCCTTTCGCAGTGTTCAGAGGAGGACAAATGACATCATATATTTGAAGTACCTGGTCTCCCTGTAGGAGGGAGGCCATATAAATCCTCAGGGTTGTCACTTTCTATTCTTTCCATGCCTTTGACCTTAGCTCACTGAAAGTAATTTATAATTGGTTTGCAAGGGCACCTGGAAACAGCTCTAAGCACTTTACAAGTAAGGAGGCTGAGGCAGGGGACACTTGGCAGTCACACCCACTTGACCACATGACTCCCACCCGCGCGCCAGTAAACATAATTATAAAGACAATAGCAGCTGTGACATGCCAAGTGCTGGCTTCTCAGGTGAGCGAGTGCCAGACTAAGTTGGGAGACAAAGTCAGAATGCTGTCTGTCTGTCTGTCTGCCTGCCAGGCATCCTCCCCTCACCTGCCCAAGTTTATCAAATGAAAGGAGAGTCAGCTATGTCACAGCGAGAGGGACTTGTGTCCATTCATGAGTCCTGCCCTGTACAGAACCAGCTCCATTGGAACATATTGCTACAATTTTTTTTTTTTTTTCTATTCACTGGGTTCAGGAACTCAGGAAGGGAAAACGGATGCAGACCATTCCCCTGAGAAGGCTGATAAATAAATAACTGGGGGAAAAAATCAGGTATATTATTTCTCTGTCTTCTTTAGTGTCATCGTTTTCACCCAGGCATCCGGGTCATGAAGTTCCATCGTCTTCACAATCCACATCTAGTTACGATTTTCTATCGGTGAGTCTCCTGAACGTTCTCCAATTTACCCGCTTCGTCAACACCCCCTGCTGCTGCCTCCCTTAGGACCCCATTTTCTATTTTCCACAGAGAACTTCTGGGTCATAGAATTTCTTCTACTGTCTCCCTCTGATCTATCCCTGTGCACTTCAGGAACCAGAGAAATCCTAAAAGGTGAAGTTGGGACAGAGTGAGTGGTCTGGGGGCCCAGCAAATGACAAAGGGACAGTGATGGACACAGAGCAGGTCAAAGCCAGTTTCCTGCTGTCGGACCTGGGGATGGGAGTGCACTCCAGACTCAGGCCAGGGAAGGAGCTGTTATGGTCCCCACTTCAGCAGGTGGTTGGATAAAGAAATTACGGTTCATATATACAATGGAATATTACTCAGTCATTAAAAAAAAATGAAATCCTACCATTTGCAACAACATGGATAGACCTAGAGGTTATTATGCTGAGTGAAATAAGTCAGACAGAGAAAGAGAAATACCATATGATTTCACTTATATGAGGAATCTAAGGAACACAAAGAACAAACTAATCAAAAACAGACTCACAAATATAGTGGACAATTTGGTGACAGATGGGGGAGGGCTGGGAGAATGGGGTGAAGGGTTAAAGAAGTACAAATTAGTAGTTGATAGATGGTCATGGGGATGGGGAGCAGGCATAGGGAATGCAGTCAGCATTAATACGATGGCTAAGTGGAGGGCCAGGAGAGGGAGGGAACAATTGGGAAGATCGTTTTATGAACTACATAGATGTCTAACCAATGTACTGTATACTTGAAGCTAATTTAAATAAATAATTTTTTTTTAAAAAAGAGTCCCTACTAATCAGATACCTGCCCAAGTGTTTCCATGGCTCCCGGGTGTGACGAGACATATTAGCACTCAAGATTACTTCCAAAATATCTTTCCAGCCTCATCTTTGATTTCTTCCAGAGGTGCCTAATATTCTAAAGGAATAACTACTGTTTCACTCATATAACTGACACATTCTACTTGGTCTTTACAATTTAAAGAACAACTTCCTCTTTTGAAGTCATTTATCTATAAGCACCTGCCTCTGTGCATCTACTTTGCTTTTTTGACTAAATGTTGTGTTTTTTTATATGACTATATCTTAATTATTTCTTTCTGTGTTTTTTTTTCCTCCATTAGGAAAATTCTAGGTTTATTTATTATTTTATTCCTAGTGTTCATTGCCATGACTAGAGTAGAGTTGTGTGATATATACTTTTACTTAAAGTAAATTTAACTACATTCAATGAAGGATTACTCAGAGGAGGCAAGTGAGAGAGAGAGAGAAAGCAAACATGAATGCTTTCAGAATTAAGGATTATTTTGCCCATTATTCCATGCTTTGTTTATGCAGCATAGTGAGGAGATGGGACATGTCATGTGACATGATGCTGGGATCATGTCTTGGAAAGGTACACTAAATATCTTCAATACGATTAATCAGAGTTTTAAAAATCTCACGTCCTCCCTATGCCTTTCTTTCATTGTGTCTCAGCAAAAAGAGTTTCTTTGAGCATGTATCGATTCAAATCAGGCAATGCCAAATCAAAAATGGTTAGGAGAGCTTTGTCAACAGGAGCCGGGGCCAAGGTTTTTATAGAGAAGACACGAAAGCAAAGCAAATCAATTATTTAATTGGTTAGAGCTTAAACGGCTATTTTATGCGGGGGAAGCCTGCTCGCGATTGCTTGTTCTTCCGTTTGCTTCTCAGATTCGAGTACACTGACTCCACTGGTTCCGGTTTGCTTACATAAGCTACAAAGGCATGAGAGTCACCCCCTTGTTTAAAGACTAACAGTGACTGTGTCCTTTATTTGATCTAGAATTATCTCCCCCTGTACCTCATTTAATGGATGCACTGCGAGAGAACTATTTTAAGTTCATACAATCCTTTATAATTTTTCAGAATTTGAAAGATCAAGGAAATAACATTCCCCACAGCCTCTGTTGAAACTGGATGGCTTAGCTGAGTTGATCATCTAATCAGATTATTTTTATCCTAATCTCTACTCTTTATAGTATCTGTAACATAGTATTTTATATGAAATATTTAATTAAAAATTGTTAAATGATGACTTTCTCAAGCTTTACACAAGAAAACCGCAGTTCAGAAAGAGAAAACCGTTGCCCGGTTTTGCACAACTAGTCAGTGGCGAAACCAGGAATCAAATTCAGTTTGTTCCCAGCACAAATCATATGTTTTCTCCCCTTTCTTTCTGCTACCTTCTTGTAACCAATGCCAATGTCAGCCTTTGTACCTCCACTCTTCCAAAGTCACAATCGCTATCATGATTCACTTCAAATTCACTGTTTTTAAAAACACAGTGTCCATGAAAAAACATCCCTCCTGCCCACTCCTGGATTTATAATCCAGCTTTCAGGACCAAAGCTCATTTTTCTTCTTAGGCAAATTAATTTCAAGCTTTGATTAAGAGCACCTGAACGTTTTCTGCTCAACTCTGCTTAGCAGGAGTGTGCTTTGCGGTTGGAAGACCAGATCAAAAAAAAAAATGGTTCAGGGACTATGAATCACTTATCCATTAACCAAAGTCCTTAAAAAGATAGAGAAATTAGAGCCTAGGCACTTTTCTGAGTACTTTGCATGTTTGAGTGTATTTTACTCACTTAACATATATTTTAAGCTCTGTGAACATATGTTCACTGTCTGGATGATTTGGATCTCTATAAAGCTGGAGAAGCGCTGAACTACAGGGTCTAGTACTGGGCTTGCTCAGACTCTCTTTCTGCTTGGGGATCATACAATTTCCTGCTCCTGTAGCTCTTTAAAGAAGAAAATCTGACCTTGACCTCACACAGCAAGAGAGGGAGGTAGAGGAAAGGAAATAATTCTCGGTATACTCAATATATGTGAATTTCTGGATTTCCTCTATAACAAATGTCATTATAAAATTTAGTCAAATTTAAGAACCTCAACTTTATTAGTAGGGGGAAATAAACTTATTCTGTATAGCCTAGAAATAGGAATGAAGGCTAGAGGATAAAATGCAGGCTTTATGTAAGAAAGCCTTTTAAATTTGAGGCAGCTATATGTAATCAAATCACTGCAGCTATTATTTATTGAGCACCTACTATGTGTCAAGCACTTAATTAGATGATGCATAGAAATCAGTGCCTTAGATGGATCAGAGAAGGGCATGTATTTGCCTATTAATTTAAGTAGGCTTCGTACCCAAGTACTGAGTGGAAAAAAAACAACTAGATTTGGATGAGCAGAGGAATTTGGAAAGAATACGAACTATGTCACATTGGGGTGCAAAAGTTACAAGCATGTCTTCAGTTTCAAAAGAAGGTCCTTAGGATACAGAACCACAGGGATGATGTGTGAGGCCCCTGAGGAGCAGAAAGAATC